>NC_091618.1:16495000-16801250 GCF_027580195.1 Bos mutus | reverse complement strand
TAATAAATAAATAAAAGGGAGCCGAGATTGCTCCCTAACCTTCTCTGGGTCTGCAACAGTTTGGGAAGGTGGGGGAATGCTGGAGAAGTTGTTGCCTGTCTGCTCTGTGGTCACTGACTGAGACCTCCCTCCCAGGCCAGGGGTCCTCTGCAGGGTCAGGGTCAGGTTCTGGTTGGGAACCTTCTTCAGGGCTGATTTTTGTCAAGACACACTTCTGTGTCCTTTTCAATATTCTCTTCCCGGGCAGCCAAGAAGCATGGTGTCTTGTCTCCCTGGCCAAGAAGCACCTCTTTTTCTAACACAGAGCTAGCTCTTGGACCAGCGTGCTAATGGATGTGAGGAGGAAGGGTCAGTCTACTGTTCTGTAAGGGATGCGCTTTGGCAGGAAGTTGTCGTGGATGGAGCTAAAGCCTTACAACCTTGTGTATTTTGGACAAACTTGGGATCTACCTGCTCAGGTCCGGAAATTCCAGTTTAAATAGAGGGCCTACAGTAGTTCTTTTTCGTCTCAAGCACGGAAGCTGTTCTGTATCCATCAGGCAGTGGAAGGACCCCAGAGAGGATTACCCAGGAGTCTGCTGCTTTATAACCAAATTAGAAAAATCATTGAACATTTGGGTGGAGGATCAGAAACACACACACAAATACCTTAGGATACGTGTCATAGGCATCAAGTCAGAATGAATCTGTAAGCATTGTGCTGAAACCTAGAAGAGGGAGAGCTAGAGAGTTTTCATCCAGTCCAGGGTCCATCCTCAAGGGGAAATTAATAGCAGGGCTTCCCTGGCGGCTCAGCAGTAAAGAAGCCACCTGCAATGCACGTGATGCAAGTTCAGTCCCTGGTTTGGGAGGATCCCCTGGAGAAGAAAATGGCAACCCCCTCCAGTATTCTTGCCTGGAGAATCCCGTGAACAGAGGACCCTGGTGGGCTGCATGCCAGGGGGTCGCAAAGAGTCGGACACGACTTAGCGAATAAACAACAGTGAAGCACAGGAGCCTTCAGGAGCTCAGCCTGCCGGGACCACTAGCCTGCCCTCTGGAAAATGGCGGGATTTAGAAATAGATGTAGTTCGAATCTCAACTCTTACTTACTGGGAGTGTTACCATAATGTGTCTTTTATCCTCCATGCCTCTCTTTGCTCCGTGCTATAAAACAGATAAAAGTCAACAAACTCTACTGAAGATTAAGTCAAATCGCATGTGTGACACCATCTAGAATAATGCTTAGCAATAATATTGATACTAGTCTACTTTCTTCCTCCAAAATTACTCTCAAATTATATGTTGGCTTTAATTTTTCTCATGCCACGACTAGTGTGTGCTGACAAAAATGGAGAGAGATATTTATAACTGCTTAGCATAATATCAAACTATGCTGAAATGGTACCAGGAACAGGATTGTTTTGCTGTAACCTAACTCTCAAGAGGAGCTTCCCAGGTGGCTCAGTGGTAAAGAATCCACCTGGGATGCAGGAGATTCGGGTTTGATCCCAGGATCAGGAAGATCCCCTGGAGTAGGAAATGGCTACCCACTCCAGTATTCTTGCCTGGGAAATCCCATGAACAGAGGAGTCTGGTGGGCTACAGTTCATGGGATCACGAAAGTGTCAGACATGACTGAGAGACTAAAACAACAATAACTCTCAGAAGGGTATTTACACATCTCTGCAGTAGTTGAAGGATTTTGTTGACCCAGGCTCCCAACTGTGGTTATAGTTATTCATTGACTTTTTTTCCCTTTGTAGAAGAGCTACTGGATGGTGTTCTTGAATCTGATGATGATGAAGATGAAGATGATGAAGTAAGTTGGAGGCTCTTCACACCATATAGAAAGCTTGGGCCAACTCTGCTGAGTCTTTTCTTTGCCTTGAAAAGTTAGCCTGGAAATGGAGATTTCAGTCCCTGCTGCGTTACTTCTCATGATTCTGTGGGTCAGCTAGAGCTCAGGGGGGTGGTCTCTCTTGGTGTGTCTGGTAGCTGTATCCAGGTGTCCAAGCTGGCATCCTGTCCTCCACATTCCCTCTCCATGTGGCCTCTAATCCCTCAGTTGTCCAGCCTGGACTTCCATATTGGTTGGGGACTGGGCTCCAAGGGGAAAATAGTGGAAGCTTCCAGCCCTTATGTGGGCTCAGCAGTCTCAGAACATCACTGCTGCTCCGGGTGCTGGCCGACCCGCCCACATGGGGGGCAGCAGTTAGACCCCACCCACACAACGGGCAGGGCGGGAGGACTCGGGGGTGGCGTCTTTGGAGACTATTGGCCTTGCCTTGGTGGGTTCGCTGCATTCAACAGGAGATACCACTCTCTACAGCACTGGGGTTGATGGGAGGTTGAAAGATGACAGGTCTTGAGCCGGGTTGTTTGCTCTGAAGGGGTGAGAGTCTGGCCTGTCTCCCTCATGGGCGGGAACCTTGGCCCAGGGAGAATTGGTTCAGAGCCGGCAGACGAACCCCTTGGCCCAGTCATTTGCATTCCTTTGTTGTGGGTTTCCTCAGCTGTGAGGTCTGCTCACCTGTGTTTTTTAGAGCATGAAGGTTCAGGAGTCTGAGCGGGCCTTGTGAAGTGGTGTGAGTGAGAATGGTGACTCATGAGCTGCAGAGCTTTTTCATTATTTTTCCTTCAGAACTAAAAAGCCAGATGTGGTAATAAGTTCTCTGTGGAAATAAGTGCTTTTCTTCTATTTTGTGGGGCACATTTATTCCTGAAATGAATGCTGGAAGATGTATTGCTATTTGGAGTTGTGGGCTGTCCGTTTAAAAGGTGTGTAAAGGCGAGGTTTTTTGTTCATTAACGGCATTAGTTGGGGGAGAGAGTTCATTTAAAAGCCCTCAACCTAAGAGGGCGGCTCCACCAAAGATGGGGACAGACCTGTGAGAGTGTCCCACTGCAGCCAGCCTCCTGCCTGCCGTTTTCCTAATGGGCTGTAGGTGGCGCCAGCGGGTGCTCCTGCTCCCTGCAGTTCTGGCGGCCGGGCCAGCACCTTCTCCAGGCCCCTTCCTTTCAAAGGTGCATCCAGATAAGGCAGGAGGCCAGCCTCAGGTCACACGGAGTTGATGGCAGTAAAATCTGGTTTAGAACAGGCATCGGCAGACCTTTTCTACAAGGAGGAAACTTGTGAATGTTTTAGCTTTGCAGGCCACACAGTTTCATTCACCCAGATGGACCATTGTAACACAAAGTAGCCATGGACAATAAATAAATGCATGAACGTGCCTGTGTTCCCATAAATCTTTTTTCAGTGTGTCCTAAAGTTTGAATTTCGTATAATTTTTGTGTCATTAATATTTTTTCAAATATTTTAAAATGTGAAAACCATTCTTAGTTTACTGGCCTTACAACAAGAGACACCTTGGCCCACAGGCCACTGTTTGCCAACCCCGGAGAGAACTCAGCTCCCGGACTCACTGGGGCTTCTCAGGACTATGACAAGATACCATCTGTGTGCCTGGGCCTTCAGCACCGTTTTATATTTTGAGTTAACATCTTAATTATTTCATTCCAATAACTTTTTGTCCACATAAAGCTTCCCTAAAGATCTGGTTTTGTTCCCCCTGTTATCTCTTTGGGGTTGTTTTGTTTTCTTACTATTAACCCTTTTGTTTTTGTACTGCGTGGGAAATTTCATTTGGTTCAACTATTCTGTTAATGGTGGAATTTCAACTTTTGTAATTTCCCTGTGGAAGTTAGAGTAGACGATAGCTAAGTTATAGTTTTAGTAGACTATAACTACAATTAAAAAGTGATAGTAGACTATAACTATAGAACTACAGTTATAGTCTACTGTAAATTAAAGAATAGAGAGATCTTTTAGCTTTCTGAACTTTTTGCCATTCTGTGCAGATTTTTATTTTAGGAAGATAGTGTATGGGGACTTCCCTCACACTCCCAATGCAGGGGCCCCAGGTTTGATCCCTGGTCAGAGAACTAGATCCCACATGCCACAACTAAGACCCGGTGCAGACACATAAATAAACTTTTTTTGTTTTAAATAGAAAAGAAAGAAGATAGTGTGTGAAAATATTTGTTGTGATAACTAGAATTTTCAGAAGATCCTTGAAAGGGTTTAGTTGGAAAATTATAAAGAAAGGACCTGTCATTTGGGGCCAAAACTTGACTCTTTGTGATGAGCTCAAGTCAGCATATTCTGGGCTTATCCTCCCCCTTGGTCCTGACTCTCGCTGTGGAGGATTAGCCAGGACAACCTGACAAGGAATGAGCATGTCTGTATTTCACTCAGCTTCCCCCAAGGCCAGATGTTATTTTTTTAAGTGGGGTGTGTGGTTCGGAGAAAGTGAAGGGTGCTTAGACTAAAGAAAAATCTCCAAAAAGCATCTGTGCAAGTCACACTGTTGTTGGAATGTGGCTGTCACTTCCCAAGGTGATGACTTTGAAGGAGACAGCAAAATTATTTAAATCCCAAACACAGATAACAAAGACTGTTTTCAGTTAGCTGCCAGTGCCTCTAAAGGTAAAATGGCTCTAGGAGGGGCTGAAGGCCAGGGTGGATCATGGCTGCCTCGTCTGACACTGAGCTGAAATCTGTGCCCTTGTGACTTTGGCCACTAGTCTGCCCCGCTGAAGACTCTCAAGGATCCCCATGTGCATAATCTGATTTTTCTTATTTCTAAAAATATAATTACTTGCCCTGGTGTATTAGCACTTATTTAGTTATGTCTGAATATATATACATTTACATACCAACATAAAAAGCTTTTTAACTTGAGTAAAGTACAGACTGTCTAGGCTGTGATGTCAAGTGGAAAATGGAAATTGCAAAGTAACGTATGAGTCTGAGTCAACTTCAGAAAAGCAAACTTATAAACACACATCCTGATGAATTATATATCTGTGTATATACACATAGCAGAAAGGTGTGGAAGTTACACCCTCTTTGTTGACACTGGAAGTTTCCCGGGTGAGGGCCAGGGATGAGGAAGTGTGGATGAGAGGAGAAGAGAGGCCCAGATGAGCAGGCTCACCAGTGAGGTGAGGAGTGAAAAAGGCACCTGGAATTAATGGACAGAGGTCAGTTGCTGAGCATTTATGAAGACTTAATGGGGCAAAAGCCAAAGTGAATAGTTGTGGAGCGAGTGGGACGTGAGAAAATGGAGCTAATAAGTAATAATACAGCTCTTTCCACTGAGTTGGCTGTGAGCAGGGGAAGAGAGTTGGATGGTGGTTGAACAGGGCATTTTTGTTGTGTTTTCATTTGGGAAATATCCAAGCATGTTAAAATGCCATTGGGAAGGATTCATTTGAGAGGGAAAGGTTGAACAAGAGAGTGAGAGGAGAGAAGGTGGCATCAGAAGAACAGGTGTTTCCATTATTTTCAAAATTGTCTACACTCTTCTTGGCCCATTTAAAGCTCCAGAGGAGAAAAACTATCACTAGATAAGCTTGAGTAGTACGGACAAGAGACTGGACAGATGACAACTACTGTTTAAGGATTCCGATGTATTTCACCTAGTGCTTGAAGAAATGTGTTATTATCTAATACAATTTATTTTATGTTGAACATATATAATATGTTCCCAAAGGGTGAATCTTTCTTGTTGTTTAGGTGCTAAGTCATGCTGGACTCTTTTTTGACTCCATGGACCATAGCCCACCAGGCTCCTCTGTCCATGGGATTTCCCAGGCAAGGATACTGGAGTGGGTTGCCATTTCCTACTCCAGGGGATCTTCCTGATGCAGGGATCAAACCTGCATCTCCTGCATTGGCAGGCAGATTCTTTACCACTGAGCCACCAGGGCAGCCCCATATGAATCATTAGGAGCCCTGATTCCAGTATTCTCACCACAAAAGGCTCAGGTTTTCTTACAGTTTGAGGTGAGTTCCTTGTGTCTAGCTCCTCCGTGGCTTTCTAAGTGGAGATGAAAGGCCTTTCTGTGCTAATCCAGAAGATTGATTTTAAGATAAATATTGTTCCCTCTTAACAAAGTAGATTGAAAGACCAGGTTACCTCAGCCATGAACATTTACTTGCTGGTTGCCATGAAAGTGACAATCATGTGCTCAGCAGTTTCTTTCTCAGCAGGCATCTCAAATCTAAAAGCCATTAACTTGTTTATTCCACAGATATTAATATTTTTAATTATTTATTTTAATTGGAGGATAATTACCTGCAATATTGTGATGGTTTTTGCCATACATCAACATGAATCAGCTGCAGGTATATATGTGTTCCCCCCATCTTGACCTCCCCCCACCTCCCGGTGGTCCCAGAGCACTGGCTTTCGGTGCCCTGTTTCATGCATCGAACTGGCACTGGTCATTTATTTTACATATGGTAATGTATGCGTCTCAATGCTATTCTCGCAAATGCTATTCTCCCACCCCTGCCTTCTCCCACTGAGTTCAAAAGTCTGTCTTCTACATCTGTGTCTTCCTTGCTGCCCTGCATGTAGGATCGTCGGTACTGTCTTTCCAAATTCCATATATATGTGTTAATATATATGCATTAATGTACAGTATTTGTCTTTCTCCTTATGAATTACTTCATCCTGTATAACAGGCTCCAGGTTCATCTGCCTCACTAGAACTGACTCCAGTGAGTTCCTTTTCATAGCTGAGTAATACTCCACTGTGTACATGAAAAGATGCTCAACATCACTCATTATTAGAGAAATGCAAATCAAAACCACAATGAGATATCTCCTCACACTGGTCAGAACGGCCATCATCAAAAAGTCTACAAACAATAAATGCTGGAGAGGGTGTGGAGAAAAGGGAACCCTCTTACACTGTTGGTGGAAATGCAAACTGGTACAGCCATTCTTGAGAACAGTGTGGAGATTCCTTAAAAAACTGGGAATAGAACTACCTTATGACACAGCAATCCCACTGCTGGGCATTTACCCCAAGGAAACCAGAATTGAAAGAGACACATGTACCACAAATATTAATATTTCAGGGCCTTAAAATAACATTATACCAGGAAGTAATGGGGAAAAGATCCAAAAGAAATTTAAAAGGGGATCTATGGTTTTAAATGCCTCCAAGAGTTTGAAATCTAGATGGTTGCTGTTCAGTCGCTCAGTCGTGTCTGACTCTTCATGACCCCATGGACTGCAGCATACCAGGCTTCCCTATCCTTCACTATCTCCCAGAGTTTGCTCAAACTCATGCCCATTGAGTTGATGATGCCATCCAACCATCTCATCCTCTATCACCCCTTTCTCTTCCTGCCCTCAATCTTTCCCAGCACCAGGGTCTTTTCCAGTAAGTCGGCTTTTCACATCAGGTGGACAAAGTATTGGAGCTTCAGCTTCAGCATCAGTCCTTCCAATGAATATTCAGGACTGATTTCCTTTAGGATTGACTGGTTGGATCTACCTGCTGTCCAAGGAACTCTCAACAGTCTTCTCCAACACCACAGTTCAAAAGCATCAATTCTTCGGCACTTGCCCTTCTTGATGGTCCAGCTCTCACATCCATACATGACTACTGGAAAAACCTTAGCTTTGACTATACAGACCTTTGTTGGCAAAGTAATGTCTCTGCTTTTTAATATGCTGTCTAGGTCCCTGGGGGCTCAGACAGTAAAGAATCTGCCTGCAATACAGGAGATGCAGGTTTGATCCCTTGGTAGGAAGATCCCCTGGAGTAAGGAGAATGGCTACCCATTCCAGTATTCTTGCCTGGAGAAATCCATGGACAGAGGAGCCGGGCAGGCCACAGTCCACGGGGTCCCAAAAAGTGGAACACAGCTGAGCGACGGCCATACATACCGCCCTGAACTTGCCCAGTGTAGTCTGATTTCAGAAGCTAAGGAGTCATGAGTGCCTGGTTAGTACTTGGATGGGAGATGAACATTTTCACTTTCACTAGGTTTGTCGTAGCTTTTCTTCCAAAGAGCAAATGTTTATTAATTTTGTGGCTGCAGTCACTATCCACAGTGATTTTGGAGCCCAAGAAAATAAAATCTCTCACTGTTTCCACTTTTCCCTCATCTGTTTGCCATGAAATGATGGGACCGGATGCCACGATCTTAGTTTTTTGAATGTTGAGTTTTAAGCCAGCTTTTTCACTCTGGTGTTTCACCCTCATCAAGAGGCTCTTGAGTTCCTCTTCACTTTCTGTTTTTAGAGTGGTATCATCTGCATGTCTGAGGTTGTTGATATTTCTCCCAGCAATCTTGATTCCAGCTTATGAGTCATCCAGCCAGGCATTTTGCATGACGTACTCTGCATAGAAGTTAAATAAGCAGGATGACAATGTACAGCCTTGACATACTCCTTTCCCAATTTTGAACCAGTTCATTGTTCCGTATCCGGTACTGACTGTTGCTTCTTGACCTGCATACAGGTTTCTCAGGAGGCAGGTCAAGTGGGTCTAGTATTCCCATCTCTTTAAGAATCTTCCACAGTTTGTTGTGATCCACACAAAGGCTTTAGCATAGTGAATAAAGCAGATGTAGATGTTTTTCTGTAATTCTCTTGCTTTTTCTATGGTCCAACGGATGTTGACAATTTGATCTCCAGTTCCTCTGCGTTCTCTAAATCCAGCTTGAACATCTGGAAGTTCTTGGTTCACGTATTGTTGAAGCCTAGCTTGAAGGATTTCGAGCATGACCTTGCTAACATGTGAGATGAGCGCAATTGTGTGGTAGTTTGAACATTCTTTGGGATTGCCTTTCTTTGTAATTGGAATGAACACCTTTTCCAGTCCTGTGGCCACTGCTAAGTTTCCCAAATTTGCTGGCATATTGAGTGCAGCACTTTCACAGCATCATCTTTTAGAATTTGAAATAACTCAGCTGGAATTTCGTCACCTCCACTAGCTTTGTTCGTAGCAATGCTTCCTAAGGCCCACTTGACATCACACTCCAGGATGTCTGGCTCTAGGTCAGTGACCACATCATGGTTATCCAAATCATTAAGACCTTTGTTGTATAGTTCTGTGTATTCTAAAATCCAGATAGGTGAGATAATAAAGACCCTGATAATAGCTTGTGTATCCTCACCAGTGCTCCGGGTACCTGTCTTGGCACTATTCACTCATTTACTCCTCACAACAACCCCGTGATAAGTACTGTTACTGTTCCATTTCACATTTGAGGAAACAGAATATGTCACTTGCCTGGTTCACACAGCTGATGAGTTAAGTGATGGAGCCAGGAACCAACCCAGGTGGTTTGACTTGACAGTCCATGCTGTTAACCACTACAAGATTTTGTCTCCCGTGAGATATATATATATATATATATAAACAGTCGTGTCCAGTCTTTGTGACCCATGGACTGTAGCCTACCAGGCTTCTCCATCCATGGGATTTTCCAGGCAAGAATACTGGAGTGAGTTGCCATTTCCTTCTCCAGGAGATCTTCCCAACCCAGGGATTGAACCCAGGTCTCCCACATTGTAGGCAGATGCTTTACTGTCTAAGCCACCAGGGAAGTCATATATAAACACACACACACATATATATTTATATATATAAACAGTTAGCAAGTAATAGAAAATAAATAAACACTCATAGCTTCATGAATGTTGTAGAACCAGGAAGTGTTACAGAAATTCTAAGTACTCAGAGAAAACTGGAAAGTGGCTGTCTTGACAGGGCTTTGCCTCGCCGAGGGTGAAGGGTGGGTGGAATGGACTGCTGAAGAGAAGGATGTGGTCAGGAAAGTAGGAAAGGCATCTTCCAGGGGAGACAGCGTGAGCTTTGTCCTTGCCTCTCCCCAGCGCACATCGACACCCCCCAAAACCCATATTCACCACCTAGTATGTGTATATGCTTTCATACTTCGCTGATAAGATACACACAGAAAGAACACACATACAGGTACACATGTTCATGTGTGTTTTTGTCAGTATTTGTTTTACACAATGAGATAACACAGAAATACAAGCACACGCATCCTCAGGGTTGCCTTTTTCCCTTGTTGATATCTTTTGGAAATCCCTCTAAGCCAGCCAGCACCACAACTGATTCTTTTTAATGCTGTGAACTCGTGCAGTCTTCCCAATACTTGCTACTTCAAACAATACCTCAGTTAACATTTTTGTAAATATATCCTTTTTTATTTACATGGGTTTTTTTTGCTGGGTTGAAGTGTATGTGTGTTTTAATTGTAATACATTTTTCTAAATTGCTTTTTAGAAAGAAAGAAAGTGAAGTCACTCAGTTGTGTCCGACTCTTTGCAACCCCATGGATGGTAGCATGCCAACCTTCTCCATCCATGGGATTTTCCAGGCAAGAATACTGGAGTGGGTTTGCCATTTCCTTTTCCAGGGGATCTTCCCAACCCAGGGATCAAACCTGGGTCTCCCACACTGCAGACAGACTCTTTACTGTCTGAGCCACCAGGGAAGCTTTTTAGAAAGGCTGTAACAATTCAGATTTTGCTAGCAGAGCAGGAGAGGAGGCTTTCCTTCCATTTCCCTCCAGTGGTAGGTGTCATGACTCTTTGTATTTTTGCTTATTTAATGGTGGCTTCCCTGGTGGATTAGATGGTAAAGAATCTGCCTGCAGTGCAGGAGACCCAGATTCAATCCCTGGGTTGGGAAAATTCCCCTGGAGAAGGGAATGGCTACCCACTCCAGTATTCTTGCCCGGAGAATTCCATGGACAGAGGAGCCTGGCAGGCTACAGTCCACAGGCTCCCAAAAAGCTGGAAACAACTGAGGGACTAACAGTTAAAGGATAATGGTGGTAAGGTGCTAGCTATCTCATTATTTTAATTTTGCATCCCATGAGTAGTGAGTTTGAGTGTCTTTATGTTTATCAGAGTGGATATTTGGATTTGCTATGCTGTATTTTTCCCATTTCTGTCCTTTCTCTATTTTTAAAATTGCATTTGTCTTTCCAGGTCAGCTCATATGGATTCTCTGTATATTATAGATAATGATCCTTCTTCACCTTAGTTGCAAATATTTTAAAATGTATCTTTTACCTTTTGACATATTTTTATAACTGCTTTTGTCATAAATCTTAAAAAACAACCTTTTTAATGATTGTACTATTTTTAGTTGTGCTGGGCCTTCCTTGCTGCGTGCAGGCTTTCCCTAGTTGCAGTGTTTTGTTGCAGAGGCTTCTCTTGTTGCGGGGCAGACCCTGGGTGTGAGGGCTTCAGTACTTGTGGTTCACATGGGCTTAGTTGCTCCATGGCTTGTGGAATCTTCCCCAGCCAGGGTTCAAACCTGTGTCCCCTGCATTGGCAGGCGGATTCTTATCCACTGTACCACCAGGGAAGCCCCCCCAAAAAATTTTTTTAAGATAAATATCTTAGCTTTTTCTATGATAGCCTCTGGGTTTTCTATCCTGATTAAGGTTTCCATTAACCCTAAATTTTATATGTAGTTTCTAGATTTTCTTCTAATAATTTATTTTTTCATTCTTTTTTTTTTTTTGGCTATGCTTATGCAGCTTATGGGATCTTAGTTCCCTCAGTAGGGATTGAACCCACAACCCCTGCATTGGCACAGAGTCCTAATCCCTGGATTGCCAGAGAATTCCCTTTTCATTTAAAATTTAAATTATTAATTACTTTATACATATAAGAGAAAAATACATATTTATGTAGGTTTGAAGTAACTATTATCAAAGTTTCACTCTTAGAACATTTTTATATTCTTGAAACCATTGAATATTGCAAAAATCTTTTATGTTTATTTTGCCTATGGATGTTTGCTAAATTAGAACTTAAAACCGATAAAATGTACTAATTTTAAAATGACAATAATAAACCTGTTACATGTCAATGTAACAAAGAATTATTATCAAAAGCAAATAACTGTTAAGAAGGGTAGCATTGTATTTTGGAAATTCTGTGGCTGTTCAGTAATTATGACTCCGTGCTTCCAATGTAGAGGGTGCTGGTTCGATCCCTAATTGAGGAACTAAGATCCCACATGACACATGGCACAGCCAGGAAGTAACAATTTAAAAAACAGAATAAAACTCTGCTGTGCACCTGAATCTATCACAGCATTGTTAATTGGCTATACTCCAATTTGAAATAAAAAGTTAAAAAAAAAAAAAGAAGAGTAGCATTGTATTTTATTTTTATGAATCTCTTTAATGTCTGGATAAGAAAATAATTAGGTTCTCAAATCCACCTCTGGGGCAATATGTTGTTTTCATCAAGGGATATGAAGAAAATCCAGCCTCATACATTTATGTAGTTGAAAGGGTTGGGATAGAAATATTTTCCTTTGATACTACTTTAGAACTAGACAAGTAATCATTTATTAAAGGTGAGTCACAGTGTGGAATCGAGAACCATATCAAGTCATCTTTTTTATTCTGTTAATTAAAATCTTCATCTATTTTGCATTTTGTTTATCTTATTTTGTGGTTGTTCATTGCTAGTTTATAGAAACACAACTGATTTTAGTATTTCAACCCTGTGTCCTGCATGCTTACTGAACTCATGTATTAGCTCTAAAAGTTTTTGGGTTTTGTTTACTTTGTGATGAATTCCTTAGGCTCTTCTGTTTACAACATCATGTCATCTATGAATAGAGATAATTTCACATCTTTTTTCTAGTCTAAATGTCTTTTATATCTTTTTCTTGCCTAATTGCCCTCTCTAAAATTTCTAGTACAGTGTTGAATAGAAGTGGTGAGAGTGGACCCCTTGCCTTTTTCTTATCTTAGGGGGAACGTTTTCTGTCTTTCACTGTCCAGTATGAGTCTAGCTATGTGTTCTTCATAGATATTCATCATCAGGTTGATAAAGCTCCCACCTTTTCCAACTTTAAGTGTGGAATTTTGTCAAATGCCTTCTCTACATCAGTTAAGATGACCATGTGAGGGAGTTTTCTTGCATTACATTGACTGGTATATGACATTGACTGGTTTACTTCTGAAATAAATCCTGCTTCATGATTTATAATACCTTTCATATGTGCTGGATTTGATTTGCTAGTATTTTGTTGAGGAATTATGTATCTATATTCATAATAGATTTTAGTCTATAGTTTGACTTCTCTTGTGCTATCCTCTTGTAGTTTTGATATCAGGGTAATACTGGCCTCATATATGAGTTGGAAAGTGTTCCCTCCTCTTCTGTTTTTGGAAGAGTTTGTGCAGAGTTTATGTTATTTCTTCGTAGCCTGGGCTTTTCTCTGTGGGTAGTTTTTTATTACTAATTTGATCTTTTTTACTTATTACATATCTATTCATATTTTTATTTATTCTTGAGCCAGTTGCTATAATTTGTATCCTTCTAGGAATTTTTCCATTTCATCTAAGACATCAATTTGTTGGGGTATGCTTGTTCATAGTATTTCGTAATGATCCTTTTAATTTCTGTAAGTTCAGTCAGTAGTATTCCACCTCTCATCCCCGATTTTACTAATCTGAGTCAGCTCTTTTTCTTAGTCAGTGCTATGGACTGAATTGTGTCTCCTCAAATTCATTCGTTGAAGCCCAAACCCTCAGTGTGGCTCTGTTTGAATATAGGGCCCAAAAGGAGGTAATTAAGGTTAAGTGAAATCATGAGGGTGGGACTGTGATCCGGTAGAATTAGTGTCCTTATAAAGAAGTACTTCAGAGCACTTTCTCTGTCTCTCTCTCACCACCATGTGAGGATACAGAGAGAAAGCAGCTGTCTGCAAGTCGAGAGGAGAGCCTTCATCAGAAGTGAATCAGCTTGCTCCTTCATCTTGGACTTCTTAGCCTCCAGAACTATGAGAAATGAATTTCTGTTGGTTAAGCCACTCAGTCTGTGGTAATTTATGATGGTGGCCCAAGCTGACTCTACAGTCAGTCTAGCTAAAGGTTTGTCAGTTTTGGTGATCTCTACAAGAAACAACTTTTGTTTTTTCTCTATTGTTTTTCTGTTCTCTATCTCTGCCCTAATGTTCATTACTTCTTTCCTTCTGCTCTTCTTTTTCTGGTTTCTTAAGGTAAAAAGTTAGCTTGTTCATTTGAGATTTTTCTTCTTTTTTAATCTAGGCATTAAATACATCTAATATAGAGAGCTATAAATTTGCCTCTGAGTACTGTTTTGCTGCATCTCATAAATTTTGGAAGGTTGTGTTTTCATTTTCATTCATCTCAAAATATTTTTTACTTTTTCTTGTGGTTTTCTTCACCCACTGATTACTCAAGAACATGTTTTCAACAGAGCCTGTGAGGACAATGCTGTTGGCTCCACGTCAACTCTTGGGATAAAAAAGGATAAGTTCCATCAGGAGGGTTTCCAGGAAATTGCCAGACAGGTCAAATAATGACAGTCCTCTGAGAGCGAGGTTTTTGGGAGCTCAGAACCTGTCTGCTTGCTCCAGTGACTGCGTGGATGCTGGTTTTCACTTTGATTGAAGAGCTGGTGGTTTTCAGAGAGGTGGAGTGGGAGTGAGAGGAAGAGGTCAAGTTTAAAAGGCACAACATTTGCTGCTTATTATTTATTTATTTATTTGGCTGCGGCTGTGTCGGGTCTTAGTTGTAACACATAGGAGCTTCGTTAGGTCATGCAGAATCTTCCCTTGCGAAGCATGGACGCTCCAGTTGTGGCACGTGGGCTTAGCTGCTGCACAGCATGTGGGATCTTAGTTCCCTGACCAGGGACCAACCAAACCCAAGTCTCCTGCCTTGCAAGGTGGATTCTTAACCACTGGACCACTAGGGAAGTCCCCGTTCGCTGTTCTTATTAAGAGTCAGGATGTTTTTTTTTCTTGAATAAACACTCCTCAGATTACCACGAGCCTTTGATTGATTTTCAGAGTTCTGAAGAAATTGATTTTGACAGTTTTTGCCAGTGTTCTTGCTTTTATGGCGAATGGATTTTCCGAAGCTCTTACTTTATAAGAACTTTACAAGTGCCTCTTGCACTTTCAGTTGTTCTTTTAACGAGGCCTGATTTTGTATTTTCATGCATTGATAATTGGGGAAATAATGGTTTTGCATTTTGCAGTTCTTCCAATCATTGCTGTATTTTATTATAAAACATCCCTCCGAATTGCATTAGTTAATATCACCACTGATGTCATCAGAAAATCTTTAGGTTTGGGGAAGCTAACAAGCTTACTGTAGCAGGTATAAGTTTTTTCAAAATTATTGTTTTCTCTTGAGAGTTCATTTTTTATTGTTGATAACTAATACCATCCATTGTTTTCCTTGAGGTGACAGGTTCACCTCATTAATTTTGGGGAAAATGTCTACCAAATACCCAAGTCTGAATAACATAATTCTTCTGTCATTCTTTTGAGTAAAAGTGATGTTCTTTGAACAAAGTGGTAGTTCAGCTTGCAATGCATATAACTTCACAAATGCTTTTCCTCAAGATAATGATCACGTGCATCCTTTTGTTACACAGAATGTTAAAAAATGGGTCATGAAAATCAGGATTTTAATCAAATTAATTCTTGCTGCTTCATTGAGGACTTCTTAGATGAAACGCTGTCATCTTTCTTATATCTATCTATCTCCCAATCATTTTTCTGTTATTCATCCATAAGTCTGTCTGTCTATCTGTGGTGGTCATGGAGAATGCAGTGACTACTACTAGAGCTTGTTAGCAACGCGCTGACTGATGCTGTCGCACTTGTGGTTTTACCCTCCTGTTGGTTTTGTACCGTAAGCTCAAATACCAGGATAAACCATAAAAATCAATACAGGCATTCAGTATGGTACTTCAGCCCGCACCACTTGTGTTTTGTTGCCAAGCATTTACATAAAAGATCTTTAAAGACTAGTTACTGTTGATACTGGATGAGTACAAGCCCCATAGCAAGTCCAAGCATACCTCTGCAGATGAGATATTAACCCAGCGTTCTTGTTTGCAGCTAAATCTTTAATTTGACAAGCTACGGTTTCATTGGAAAACTCAGTTCAGTTCAGTCATCAGTCATGTCCAGCTCTTTGCGACCCCACGGACTACAGCATGCCAGGCTTCCCTGTCCATCACCAACTCCTGGAGTTTGCTCAAACTCATTGGAAAGTAGTGTGCTATGATTTATTTTGGAAACTTTCCATCCAGCAGGCATTCAGTAGTATTAGCTCTACAAGGCTATTGTGTATTTTTCTTGGACCAAAGTCATGTAATAACTTACCCTTTAAGGTCTTCAGTGTCTTTGTTTTTTAAGTAATTTTATTTGGGAGTGGGGATAATTTTAGATTTACAGAAAACAAATAATACAGGCAATTCCTGTTTGCCCATAATGCAACTTCAGTGGCTTTTAAATTTCTAGTCTGGAAAGTTCTAACATATTTTTGATTTTTCGCTTTTAAAGAACTCAATCATACCTGTGTTTAAAATATTTAAATTCTTTTTCATTAGACTCTGAATGATTGGTCTCAAAATTATACCTCACCTTCACAAGCTTCATAATACTGTACAAAGGTGTCCTGTCACCTAAGACCCAATAAGGTAAATTATTGACATCTTTAAAACTGAAGGAAAGATAGCTTCCATCATAATTCTGTTTTTTATTTGAAGTTTTGCCAACTTCTCTGGAATAGGTTCCTCCCTTCCATGAGTCAGAGAAGTCTTTGATAAGTCAGTTTCATTTTTTTCAGCATTTTTTCATATAAGTGGTGCAGCTGTGGGTTGAGAAATTGAGTCCCCTGATCATCCTTTTTTAAGCCAATGATCCATCCTTAAAAGTGTAGCAAAAAGATTTTATAATCAGATTTTCTGTTAAAATAAATGTTAAATTTTGAAATAAATTTTAGAGAGAAATTTTAAAATTAGAAAATCTTTTGAAAACTTATAAGAATACTGTTGCAACATGGGGCTTCACTGGCAGCTCATTGGTACAGAGTCCGCCCGCCAGTGCAGGAGGTGCAGGTTCGACCCCTGGGTGGGGAAGATCCCCTGGAGGAGGGCATGGCAACCCACTCCAGTACTCTTGCCTGGAGAATCCCATGGACAGAGGAGCCTAGTGGGCTACAGTCCATGGGGTCACAGAGAGTCAGACACGTCTGAAGTGACTGAGCATGCACACACGTAACGCATTGCAACATAAAACAGGAAATACTTCTAGTCTGTTCCTGCATAGGAGCAGGAAAGACCTCATAATTTCAAAATAAATATTTATTGGGTAATGATGAAGTTATTTCAGTTATAGTAAATATAACCAAAGATAGCTAGTACAAGCACAGTAAAAGTACTAGAAACAAACTTAGTTATGAAAAGGCATGTATCTATTCCCCAAACCTTAGAAGTTTCTAGAAACACAAGAATACTCAAACAAACATACATTTTACTGTCAGAGTAATATCATCATATGTCATGTAGCCTCCAGAAAACCTCTCTGTATCATAAGAGAATGAGAGTGAAAACAGCAAACAGTATTACTATTAAAATAGACATGTACTATTTTATATTTTATAAATGGTAATATATAAGTATAGTTTATGTGATATATAAAAACATTCTATTATGAACATAGTATAGACTTTATAAACCTCCTGAAAGGATCTTGAGGCTTTTGAAGGGTCCCCAGACCACACTTTGAGAACTGTGGGTTTACAATTTTTATGTGTTTGGTTATTAAAATTTATTCTGACTTCATAATATAGATCAGAAGAGTTTTCATCTTGTCCTAGGGACTAGAATTAGTTTTGTTTTATCATTTCTTTTTCCCCCTACCCATTCTTCCTGGTCCATGGCATATGCTTGTGTGCTCCTGAGTAAGTGAAGCTGGCCAGGTGGGGGTGGGAGGGGGGTCCAATGCTGTTAACCCAAACCCAGAGACCATCCCATGTGACTGATGTGACATAAGGAAAGTGAGGCTTTTTCTTTTTTAATCGTACTTCCTAAAGCATCAGTGCAGAAAGCAGAAAACTAGGTCTTATTCCTTAAAAAAATGTTTTTATATCACTAATTTTCAACTGATACTCTCTTGAGATGCATTTTACCAATACAAGCATGTGGGGAGAAACATTAATATCCAAAGAAAGACCAGGCTCAAGCAGCAGAGCAGAATCAGTGGCTTTTATAAAAATCCGAGTATGTTCTGATGTCACTAAGAAATCACATCAAAACCCCTGGCCCAGTTCCTGAGATACTGGAGGGCCTTGGTGAATGTTGGCTCTCGTTGTGATGATGGTGATGTTATCAGCTTCAGCCCCTGCCATGCCTGGCTGCAGAGAACAGGTTAAGTCCTGGTGTTTCTGGCATGCCTTGTACTCTGGCTCTGGTGGAAGTGATGTGCCATAGAGGAGCCTTACAGAAGGATATGGCCTCAGATGTTTTAAAATGCAGTGTTTTAATAGAAGGTGTGAGCTTCAGCTAGGCTAATAGATCAGAAAACAATTGTCCTCTTATGGTTGAAGGTGGGGGCAGGGGGGCGGGTGTGTGGGAAAGGATAGTTAGGAAGTTTGGGGAGGTCATGTACACACTGCTATATTCAAAATGGATAATCAAGGACCTATTGTATAGCACAGAGAACTCTGTTCAATGTTATGTGGCAGCCTGGATGGAAGGGGGTTTGGGGGAGAATGGATATGTGTATATATATGTGTAGGTGTATATGTATGGCTGAGCAAGTCTTCAGAAATTTGTGAAGCCCTAAGTTTGATTGAAGGCGGGAGGAGAAGGGGACGACAGAGGATGAGATGGTTGGATGGCATCACCGACTCAATGGATATGAGTTTGAGTAACTCTGGGAGTTGGTGTTGGACAGGGAGGCCTGGTGTACTGCAGTCCATGGGGTCGCAAAGAGTCAAACACAACTGAGTGACTGAACTGAACTGAACTGAAATTTCTATTTGTCAGCCTGGGAAGGGTGTGAACAGAGCTGTGCTATAGGAAGGTTGATCTGGTGTGCGTTCAAATTAACAGGAGATTCAGTTCAGTTCAGTTCAGTCGCTCAGTCGTGTCCAACTCTTTGCGACCCCATGAATAGCAGCATGCCAGGCCTCCCTGTCCATCACCAACTCCCAGAGTTCACTGAGACTCACGTCCATCGAGTCAGTGATGCCATCCAGCCATCTCATCCTCTGTCGTCCCCTTCTCCTCCTGCCCCCAATCCCTCCCAGCATCAGAGTCTTTTCCAATGAGTCAACTCTTCACATGAGGTGGCCAAAGTATTGGAGTTTCAGCTTTAGCATCATTCCTTCCAAAGAAATCCCAGGGCTGGTCTCCTTCAGAATGGACTGGTTGGGTCTCCTTGCAGTCCAAGGGACTCTCAAGAGTCTTCTCCAACACCACAGTTCAAAAGCATCAGTTCTTCGGCACTCAGCTTTCTTCGCAGTCCAACTCTCACATCCATACACGACCACTAGAAAAACCATAGCCTTGACTAGATGAACCTTTGTTGGCAAAGTAATGTCTCTGCTTTTGAATATGCTATCTAGGTTGGTCATAACTTTTCTTCCAAGGAGTAAGCGTCTTTTAATTTCATGGCTGCAGTCACCATCTGCAGTGATTTTTGGAGCCCCCCAAAATAAAGTCTGACACTGTTTCCACTGAAAGCTTAGACTTAATTAAAACCCAGTATCATCTGAATGGACGTCCCTGGTGGCTCAGATGGCAAAGAATCCACCTGCAATGCGGGAGACCTGGCTTCGATCCCCGGGTTGGGAAGATCCCCTGGAGGAGGGGACGGCTACCCACTCCAGTGTTCTGGCCTGGAGAATTCCATGGACTGTACAGTCCACGGGATCTCCAAGAGTCGGACACGACTGAGCGGCTTTCACTTTCACTCTTCTGTGGGGTCACTGTTCCTTTCCTCTGGGCCTTGGTATGCACAGGATTTTGTTTGTGCCCTCCAAGACTGGAGTCTCCATTTCCCCCAGTCCTGAGGAAGTCCTATAAGCAAATCCTGCTGGCCTTCAGGGACAGATTCCCTGGGGATTCCCAACCCCATAGGAGACTGAACCAGAACTACCTGCTGGTGTTGGAGGGTCTCCTGCGTAGACATGGGTCGGCAAGGGGGTTATCACAGGCATGGTGGCATTGGCAGCAGCAGTCCTGGAAGGTTCCCCTTGGCGTGAGCTCTCTCGGAGGTTGACATTAACCCTGCCATAGAGCCCATAGGCCCCAGGGCTGGGTCACCTCAGGCCAGACAACTAACTGGGAGGGAGCACAACCCCACCGGTGCATCAGCAGATAATTGGATTAAAGCTTCACTGAGCAAGGCCCTGCCCACCAGAGCAGTTTTTCCCACTGCCAGTCCTTCCCATCAGCTTACTGAAGCCTCTTAGCCTCCTCCATCAGAGGGCAGACAGAAGAAGCAAGAAGAACCACACTTCCACAGCAGCTAGAACAAAAATCACATTATAGGAAGTTAACCAGGATGAAAAAGCAGAAAGCTATGTCCCAGATGAAGGGACAAGATAAAACCCCCGAAAAGCAACTAAATGAAGTGGAAATAGGCCACCTTCCAGAAACAGAATTCAGAATGATTCTATTGATAGAATCTAATGATAGAATGATAGAATCTAATATCAACCTGCTAATGATAGTGACGATCATCTAGGATCTCGGGAAAGCAGTGGAGAAGATGCAAGAAATGTTTGCCAAAGACCTACAGGAACTAAGGAACAAACAGACAGAGATGAATAATACACTAGAAGGAATCAGTAGCGGAATACCTGAGGCAGAAGAATGGATAAACGACCTGGAGGACAGAATGGTGGAGATCATTCCCACTGAACAAAATATAAGAAAAAGGGTAAACCAAGGCTGGGGTGAGAGCCTGTGCGCCCACGCTCCTCTGCTGTGTGATGCTGAAGAGGGGAGCTGCAAGAGGAGTGGTGCTGACTTGGCTTATGGCTGGGAGATGATGTTTTTCGGGGGTTGGGGGCTTCTGGAGGTGAAACTGGCAGGAGTTGGTATGTCATTAGGAACTGAAGGCTGGGAACCTTGACCCTAGATAGCCAGAAGGGTGGTGATGCATTTAACGACAATGGGGCACACAGCCTTAGGGGTGTAGGATATACCATGTGTTAGGGGAACTTGATTTTCTGTGGGAGGCCCTTACCATGATCTGGCTGGAACGAGAAAGTGGTGGGGTCTAGAACCAGTCAGTTTTTGACCAGACTTCCTTCGAGTGACCTTGTGTTCCACAGAGAGAGACATCTTGAGTGCTTGGGCCGTGAACTCCTTTCTCTCTGGTGGTGGTGGGTTAGTCGCTAAGTCATGTCTAACTCTTGCGACCCCATGGACTGTAGCCCGCCAGGCTCCTCTGTCCATGGGATTCTCCAGGCAAGAATACTGGAGTGGGTTGCCATTTCCTTCTCCAGGGGATCTTCCCGATCCAGGTATTGAACCTGGGTTTCCTGCATTGTAGTCAGATTCTTTACCAACTGAGCTACAAGGGAAGCCCTTTTTGTCTGGCCACCTTTATGCACAACCTATGAGATGGTTGACCCACCTGAAGCTGCTTCAGAGTCCACGTTCAGAGAATCAGCTGTTCTCGGTGAATCACCTCTGATGGATCACCCTCTGTGATTCGCTTGCTTGGCCCGGTGCAAATGGGAGTTTAACTCCCTGCTACCTAATTAGCAAAGAAACGTCTGTTTTATGTCTGTGTTACTTGCAGGGCCTTTCCATTACTTAACCAAGTCAATAAAGAAACCAGTGTTTCCCAATTAAGATTTTTGCTTTTTTCTGGTTCTAAATTCGTTAACTTCTGTAACACGGCTCCCATGCTCTCATACCTTGGCGGGGACGAACCACCCAACAGGCTGACTCATGGCTGCTGCCCTCGTTTCCACTCTGGTTTCTATGGAAATAGACATCAGCTGGCTCAAAACAAGGTGAGGGCTCTGAGACACCTCCTGATTCCAAGGCATTTACAAACCCTATTTGTCCACCATCTGTTGCCATGGAAACAGATGCAGAAAAGGCCAACCAGTACTCTACAATAAATTTTTTTCTCTTATCTATTTTTTTTTTTTAACAAATACCAAAGCAGTGCATGGCTTTTTTCCTGTTATCACAGATTTTTGGAATAGTACATCTTATGTAGTGAGACATGTATATTTCTAATTTTGACCTCTTTGTTAAATCCTTATACTCAAGTGCGTTCTGCATTATTTTAAAAATTTTATTTAATAACTTGTTTCTACTTACCTAATCAAGTCACTTTCAGTTAGGTATTCAAAGATGACACAGTGTCCTAGGCCTGGGAATATGACTAGAAGAAAAACAGTACATGAGCTGCCATCCCTTCTAACTTTCTAATTCAAGACATCGGTTCTCCAGGTAGTAACCGAGGCCCTTGCTTGTATCACTGTCATTTAGTTGTAAGGGCTCAGGAGCTGTTTGACTCAAATTCAGCCAGTTTGTGTCTAAATTCTGTGTGCCATGTAAGTGATATAAAATATTAAATATGTCTGTGATGTAAAACATAGAAATAGAAGCAGTTTTCTGTTAGTAGTGAGCAAAATGAGCAACGTGTCATATTCAGTTTTGTAGAATAAGAACTACGAAATGGACAGATACTCTTGAAGCTGTGGTTAGGCATGGCATATTCAACTTATGATCTACTGCTAAGAGTAGACAGACATTAAGTCACATGTTTGAAAGGGAAAAACAGAGGGAGCCTACTTGAAATAGAAAAAAGCAGAAGCAAAGTGGAAGTTAACATTGCTATGTGGTATGTGGGAGACATGCTACAGGGATTTAGTTATGCAGCCCTTGTTGCCTCTGATTGTGGCTGCTGCTGCTGCTGCTGCTGCTGCTAAGTCGCTTCAGTCGTGTCCTACCCTGTGCGACCCCATAGATGGCAGCCCACCAGGCTCTGCCGTCCCTGGGATTCTCCAGGCAAGAACGCTGGAGTGGGTTGCCATTTCCTTCTCCAATGCATGAAAGTGAAAAGTGAAAGTGAAGTCGCTCAGTCGTGTCCGACTCTTAGCGACCCCATGGACTGCAGCCTACCAGGCTCCTCCATCCATGGGATTTTCCAGGCAAGAGCTGATTGTGGCTACTCTTGGGCTTTTATTTTGATATTACCTTTCATGATGGATTCATCTTCTTTTAGCTGCTGTTTATTTGCACTGCCTTTTATTCTCCACCAGTGAACTGTAAGTGCCCCTGGGGCAGGGACAGTGTCAGCTTTGTTCTCCAGGGCACCCTCGGCACCTCGCACGGCACGTGGCACATACTGGCTGTCAGAGAGGGATGCCGACAGGGCGGATGCTCACAGGAGCTCTGATAGCTCCTCTCTGCCGAGAATCCCCCAAAAGAGTGGACACAGGCACGTTCACCTGGCCCAAAGGCACACACCTGTGTAACCCACCACCCTCTGCATCTCAGGAGCCCCACCTTGAGTTCTCGCCCTGTTGTTGACACTTATGTAAAGGGAATCATACAGTGGGAAGCACACTGAGTCTGAACCGTTGGCTCAGTTATATTTGTGACAGATCCCGTTAGCCTTTGCTAATTGATAAAACCACCGCAAATCTTAATGGCTTAAAAAAAAACAAGTCTTTTCCTTCCAATTCTGTGGGCTAACTGGGCAGGTTGTCTGTGGTTTCACCCGGACTCCATGCTGTATCTGCAGTTGGCTGGAGGTCAGGTGGGCAGGAAGGCCAAAGTGGTCTCACCCATAGGCTCGTGCAGGGCCAGGCCCCCTCCTCCAGTGAATGTGCTGGGCATCTTCACAGCACTGTCATTGCCAGGCTCTAAGAAGGTGAGGGCCGAAGCCACCGGGCCTCTTGCAAGGGAGTATGCCTGCTGGCCTTAGGGGAGTTGGTGTCTGCAACAGTCCACCATAGTCAGATTTATCTCAGAACAAACCCTTTTAAGGTAGCTTTCATATACAAACAAAATAACTTTGTGGTTTCACACACACACACAAGACTTGACAATAAACAAGAAAGAAATTCCTTCCATTTAGAGTTTTAGCGATCTAAATTGACAACTGTTACCACCTAAGCCTTACCAGATGGGAAAAGCCAACTGCCTTTTTCAGTCTGAGTCTCCTACTGCCCTCCCCTTACCAGGGTTTACCCTCAGGTGTTAACTTCAGAAACCTAGTTTTCATTTCTACCAAGCAGACAGCAGTGTTGTCAGGGGTGGTGGAATGTCTGTGCCAAGTCTGAGTGGAGGCCTGGTGTGTGTAGTCTGTGCTCAGCCAGTGGTGTCGAATAGCGGGCTGTGTTCTCCAGCTTCATCCGAGTTGATCAAACTTTGGGAATCTTTCAAAAACTGATTTAATGAAAACTCACCTAGTTTACAGGTGTTTATCAGGCACCTCTTTTATGCCAGGAACTAGTCTTATGTCCTTACTGATCTGTCTACTTTTCTACTAGTTACTAAGAGAGGACTATAGAAATCTCCAATTATAATTGTATTCTTGCCTATTTTCCCTTTCCGTTCTGTCAGTTTTGCTTCATCTGTTTTGAAGTTCTTTTGTTTGACTCACACGTGTTTGTGATTGTTGTATCGTCACAGTGTTGACCCCTTTATCATTAGGAAAGCCTTTGTCTCCAGTAATGTTCCTGGTATGTTTTCTCTGGCTGATAATAATACAGCAATTTCAGCTCTGTTGTGCTTGCTGTTCACACAGTATATCTTTTTCCATTCTTTTACTTTCAGCCTATCTGTGTCCTGGAATTTAAGTGCTTCTCTTGGGATTTTCCTGGCAGTCCAGTGGTTAAGACTCCAAGCTTCCAATGCAGGGCATGCAGGTTCAATTCCCAGTCAGGAATCTGAGATCCCACATGCCGTGTGGCACAGCCAAAAAAAGATAAATAAATAAAGTGCTTCTCTTGTAGACAGGCTATAGCTAGATCCTGCTTTTATATCCAGTTTGACAATCTCTGCCTTTGACTGGAGTGTTTGATTAGAGCATTTCTATTCTTAAGCACTTTTTACATACCATGATCTTCACCTGTACAATTAAACATACAATTTAATGATTTTTAGTAAATTTACAGTTGCACTGCTAGCCCCACAATTCAACTGTAGAACATTCCCAGCAACCCAGAAACGTCCCTTAGGCTCTTTTGTAGTCGTGTCCGAATCTTTCGACCCCATCAACTGCAGCCTGCCACGTCCTCGGTCCATGGGTTCTCCAGGCAAGAATACTGGAGTGGTTGCCATTTCCTTCTCCAGGGGATCTTCCCAATCCAGGAATTTAACCCAGGTCTCCTGCATTTCAGGCAGATTCTTTGTTGACTGAGCTATGAGGGAAGCCCCCTTTTGTAGTTAATCCCTGTCCATTGTCTCCCTCCCCTCAAGCCCCAAGAAACTACTAATCTGCTTTCTAGCTCTGTTGATCGGCCTTTTCTGGACATTTCATATAGTATGTAGTCTTTTGCACATGGTGGGTTTCATTTAGTATGATTTTTTTTGAGGTCTAACCATATAGAATAAAGCAGTATTTCTTTTTATTGCTGAATAATATTCCATTGTATGGATAGACCACTTTTTGTTTTTCCCTTGATAGACATTTGCATTGTTTTCACTTTTCTGGCTATTATAAATAAGGTTGCTGTGAACATTTGTGAGTAAGTCTTTGTTTGGTCATACATTTTCATTTCTCTTGAGCAGTTACCCAGGAGTGGAATTCCTAGGTTGTATGGCAGATTTTTGTTTAACTTTTAAAGGAATGGACAAATGTTTTCCAAACTGGCTGTTCCCATTTCTATATTCACGTCAGCCAAGGTATCAGATCAAATCAGATCAGTCACTCAGTCGTGTCCGACTCTTTGCGACCCCATGAATCTCAGCACGCCAGGCCTCCCTGTCCATCACCAACTCCCGGGCTCACTCAGACTCACGTCCATTGAGTCAGTGATGCCATCCAGCCATCTCATCCTCTGGCGTCCCCTTCTCCTCTTGCCCCCAATCCCTCCCAGCATCAGAGTCTTTTCTGATGAGTCAACTCTTCGCATGAGGTGGCCAAAGTATTGGAGCTTCAGCTTTAGCATCATTCCTTCCAAAGAAATCCCAGGGCTGATTTCCTTCAGAATGGACTGGTTGAATCTCCTTGCAGTCCAAGGGACTCTCAAGAGTCTTCTCCAACACCACAGTTCAAAAGCATCAATTCTTCGGCGCTCAGTCTTCTTCACAGTCCAACTCTCACATCCATACATGACCACAGGAAAAACCATAGCCTTGACTAGATGAACCTTTGTTGGCAAAATAATGTCTCTGCTTTTGAATATGCTATCTAGGTTGGTCATAACTTTCTTTCCAAGGAGTAAGCGTCTTTTAATTTCATGGCTGCAGTCACCATCTTCAGTGATTTTGGAGCCCAGAAAAATAAAGTCTGATGCTGTTTCCACTGTTTCCCCATCTATTTGCCATGAAGTGATGGGACCGGATGCCATGATCTTCATTTTCTGAATGTTGAGCTTTAAGCCAACTTTTTCACTCTCCACAAGAGGCTTTTTAGTTCCTCTTCACTTTCTGCCATAAGGGTGGTGTCATCTGCATATCTGAGGTTATTGATATTTCTCCCAGCAATCTTGATTCCAGCTTGTGTTTCTTCCAGTCCAGCGTTTCTCATGATGTACTCTGCATAGAAGTTAAATAAACAGGGTGATAACATACAGCCTTGACGAACTCCTTTTCCTATTTGGAACCAGTCTGTTGTTCCATGTCCAGTTCTAACTGTTGCTTCTGGCCCTGCATACGAATTTCTCAAGAGGCAGATCAGGTGTTCTGGTATTCCCATCTCTTTCAGAATTTTCCACAGTTTATTGTGATCCACACAGTCAAAGGCTTTGGCATAGTCAATAAAGCAGAAATAGATGTTTTTCTGGAACTCTCTTGCTTTTTCCATGATCCAGCAGATGTTGGCAATTTGATCTATGGTTCCTCTGCCTTTTCTAAAACCAGCTTGAACATCAGGAAGTTCACGGTTCACATATTGCTGAAGCCTGGCTTGGAGAATTTTGAGCATTACTTTACTAGTGTGTGAGATGAGTGCAATTGTGCAGTAATTTGAGCATTCTTTGGCATTGCCTTTCTTTGGGATTGGAATGAAAACTGACCTTTTCCAGTCCTGTGGCCACTGCTGAGTTTTCCAAATTTGCTGGCATATTGAGTGCAGCACTTTCACAGCATCATCTTTCAGGATTTGGAATAGCTCAACTGGAATTCCATCACCTCCACTAGCTTTGTTTGTAGTGATGCTTTCTAAGGCCCACTTGACTTTACATTCCAGGATGTCTGGCTCTAGGTGAGTGATCACACCATCGTGATTATCTAGGTCGTGAAGATCTTTTTTGTACAGTTCTTCTGTGTATTCTTGCCATCTCTTCTTAATATCTTCTGCTTCTGTTAGGTCCATACCATTTCTGTCCTTTATCGAGCCCATCTTTGCATGAAATGTTCCTTTGGTATCTCTGATTTTCTTGAAGAGATCTCTAGTCTTTCCCATTCTGTTGTTTTCCTCTATTTCTTTGCATTGATCGCTGAAGAAGGCTTTCGGGCTCCAATTTCTCCACATCCTCTGCTGTGCTGAGTAGCTTCAGTCATATCGGACTGTTTGCAACCCCATAGACTGTAGCCCGCCACGCTCCTCTGTCCAGGGGATTTTCCAGGCAAGAATACTGAAGTGGGTTGCCATGTCCTCCTTAGGGGATTTCTCAACCCAGGGATTGAACCTGAGTCTCTTACGTCTCCTGCTTTGGCATTGGCAGGCAGGTTCCTTCACCACCAGTGCTACCTGAGAAGCCCTCCCACATCCACACCAGTGTTTTTTATTTGTCTGTTGTTTCAATTAATTATAGCCATCCTAGTGGATATGAAGTGATATTACATCATGATTTTTATTTTTTTTTTCTAATTTTATTTTATTTTTAAACTTTACATAATTGTATTAGTTTTGCCAAATATCAAAATGAATCCGCCACAGGTATACATGTGTTCCCCATCCTGAACCCTCCTCCCTCCTCCCTCCCCATACCATCCCTCTGGGTCGTCCCAGTGCACTAGCCCCAAGCATCCAGTATCGTGCATCGAACCTGGACTGGCAACTTGTTTCTTACATGATATTTTACATGTTTCAATGCCATTCTCCCAAATCTTCCCACCCTCTCCCTCTCCCACAGAGTCCATAAGACTGTTCTATACATCAGTGTCTCTTTTGCTGTTTCATACACCAGGTTATTGTTACCATCTTTCTAAATTCCATATATATGCGTTAGTATACTGTATTTATGTTTTTCCTTCTGGCTTACTTCACTATAATAGGCTCCAGTTTCATCCACCTCATTAGAACTGATTCAAATGTATTCTTTTTAATGGCTGAGTAATACTCCATTGTGTATATGTACCACAGCTTTCTTATCCATTCATCTGCTGATGGACATCTAGGTTGCTTCCATGTCCTGGCTATTATAAACAGTGCTGCGATGAACATTGGGGTACACGTGTCTCTTTCCCTTCTGGTTTCCTCAGTGTGTATGCCCAGCAGTGGGATTGCTGGATCATAAGGCAGTTCTATTTCCAGTTTTTTAAGGAATCTCCACACTGTTCTCCATAGTGGATGTACTAGTTTGCATTCCCACCAACAGTGTAAGAGGGTTCCCTTTTCTCCACACCCTCTCCAGCATTTATTATTTGTAGACTTTTGGATCGCAGCCATTCTGACTGGTGTGAAATGGTACCTCATAGTGGTTTTGATTTGCATTTCTCTGATAATGAGTGATGTTGAGCATCTTTTCATGTGTTTGTTAGCCATCTGTATGTCTTCGGCTGTGCTGGGTCTTCACTGTTGTGCTCGGGCTTTCTCTAGTTGCAGCGAGCAGGGGCTACTCTCTAATTGCGATGAGTGGGCTTCTCGTGGCAATGGCTTCTCCTGCAGTGCACAGGCTCTTGGGCATGCGGGCTTCAGTAGTTGCCGCACTGGCAGGCGGATTCTTAAGTACTGGACCAGCAGGGAAGTCCCACACTGCGTTTTTAATCTGTGTTTCCCCAGTTTCTAATGATGCTGAGCATCTTTTTATGTTCTTGCTCAGCTGCATTCCTTTCCTAGGGCTGGTCTAACGAAGTTCTACAAACTGGTTGGCTTCAAACAACAGAAAGGTGTTTTCTCACAGCTCTGGAACCTAGGAGTCCAAAATTAAGGTGTCAGCAGGGCCACACTCTCTCTGGGGGAGCCTGTTCCATGCCTTCTTAGCTCCAGGTGTTGCTGGAGGTCCTTAGCATTCCTTGACTTGCAGGTGTATTTCTCACCTGTGTGTCTTCACATCATTTTATAAGGGCGCCAGTCACATTGAATTAGGGGCCCACCCTACTGCAGTATGACCTCATCATAGCTAATTACATCTACAACAAACCTATTTCCAATTAAGGTCACATTCTGAGGTACTGGGGGTTAGGAATTCAACATATCATTTGTTGTTCAGTCATTAAGACATGTCTTACTCTTTGAGACTCCATGGACTGCAGCATGCCAGCCTTCCCTGTCCTTCTCTATCTCCTGGAGTTTGCTCAAACTCATGTCCATTGAGTCAGTGATGCCATCCAACTATATCATCCTCCGTTGTCCCCTTCTCCTTCTGCCTTCAATCTTTCTCAGCATCAGGGTCTTTTCCATTGAATCAGCTCTTCAAATCAAGTGGCCAAAGTATTAGAGCTTCAGCATCAGTCCTTCCAGTGAATATTCAGGACTGATTTCCTTTAGGATTCACTGGTTTGATCTCCTTTCAATCCAAGGGACTCTCAATAGTCTTCTCCAACACTGCAGTTCAAAGGCACTCAGCCTTTTTCATTGTCCAGCTCTCACATCCATACATGACTACTAGAAAAACCATAGCTTTGACTATACTGGCCTTTGAAGGCAAGGTAATGTCTCTGCTTTTTAATATGCTGTCTAGGTTTGTCATTGCTTTTCTTCCAAGGAGCAAACATCTTTTAATTTTATGACTGCACCATCCACAGTGATTTTGAAGCCCAAGAAAATCTGTCACTGTTTCCATTGTTTCCCCATGTATATGACTTGTAAATATATTCTCCCAGAGTGTGACTTGTCTTTTCATTTTCTTAATGGCATCTTTTGAAGTACCCAAGTTTCTTATTTTGATGAAGTCTGATTTACCTACCTTTTTCTTTTCTTTCATGGTTTGTGCTTTTGTTGTTGTATCTAAGAACTCTTTGACCAACCCAATGTTTATCAACTTTGGGCACTACTGACATTTGGGGCCAGATAATTCTTTGTTGTAGAGACTATCCTGTGTGTTGTAGGACATTTAACAGCATCTCAGGCCAGTAGGTGCCAGAATTAGTCACCCCACTCCAAAGTAGTGACAACCAAAAATGTTTACAGACGTTGCTAAATGTCCCCAGGAGGCAAAATCACCTCCAGTTGAAAACTATTGGCCTAAACTAATATTGCAAAGATTTTCTCCCATGTTTCCCTAAGAGTTTCATAACTTTAGCTCTTACATTTAGATGTAGGACCATTTGTAGTTAATTTCTATATATGATTTCAGGCAAAGATCTAAATTTATCTTTTTACATATGAATATCCAGTTATCCCAATACAGTTTGTTGAAAAGACTATGCTTTGACCCATTGAATTACTTTGTCAAATTGAAACTCTTTAAAAAAAAATGGCCATAAATGTAAGCATTTATTTCTGGATTCTAATTTTTGTTCACTTGACCTACATGTCTATCTTTGTGCTAGTACCACATGATCTTAATTATTGTATTTAACTTCATAATAGGTTTTTAAATATGAGTTCTCCAACATTGTTCTTTTTCAAAATTGTTTTATTTAATATTTATTCATATTTAATGTAATTATTGGCATGGTTGGGTTTAATTCTGCTAGTTGCTGTTTTCTATTTATGCGATCTTTGTTCCTCTTTTTCCTCCCTTCCTTTGTTTTAAACAAATACATGTCTTACCCTATTTTGTATTGCACAAGTATTGTTTAGTATACCGTTTTAATTACTCTGTTAGCTTTTTAGCCGTATTTTCCTTTTTCTTTCTGAGTTGGTTCTAGGGATTTCAGTATACAGCTTAGCACAATCTTCTTTGAGTTAATACTGATTTGTTTCTGGTAAAATAGAACTTTGCACCAGTACAGCTCTATTTCTGTTCCTCTTTCGTGCTCTTGTTGCTGCATATACTACCTCTATATTTATTATCAACCCAGTATTGTGAGTCTTTGCTTTCAGTCGTCATGAATCTTCTAAAGAAATTTGGGGGAAAGCGTCCATCTCTGTGCCTGTCCACGTGTTTAGCATTTTCAGTGTCCTTCGTTCCTTCCTGTGAAGTTACCATCTGACGCCGTTTCTCTTTTGCCTGAAGCACTGCCTGTAGCATTTCTGTAACTCAAGTCTGTTATATTCTCTTAGTTTTTAAAATCTGGAATTGTCTTTATTTCACCTTCATTTTTGAAGGACAGTTACACTGGGTATGTTTTTTCTCGCTTTGAATATGTCGTTGTCTCTGGCTTCCTTTGTCTTTGATGAGAAGCCAGCTGTTAATGGTACCTTTTATCATTCTTTCCCTGAAAGTGCTTGTTTTGCCCTTGCTGGAACTTAAGATTCTTTTCTTCAATTTTGGCTCTCAGCAGTTTGATGATGATGTGTTTGGATGTAGTCTTCTTTGTATTTATCCTTTTTAGGATTCATTGTGTCTATAAAAAGTGGAAGTTAAAGTCTCTCAGTCGTGTTCAATTCTTTGCCACCCCCATAGACTATACCCTGCCGCCACGCTCCTCTGTCCTTGGAATTCTCCAAGTAAGAATACTGGAGTGGGTAGCCATTTCTTTCTCCAGGGGATCTTCCTGACCCAGGGATCGAACCTGGGTCTCCTGCACTGCAGGCAGATTCTCAGATTCTTTACCGTCTGAGCCACCAGGGAAGTTGTCTTGGATCTGTAAGTTACAGTTTTTCACCAAATTTGGGAAGAGTTCAACCATTATCTATTCAAGTATTTTTTCTGCCCCTTTCTTTCTCTCCTCTCTTCCTAGAAATCCAATTACACATGTATGAGAATACTTGATATTATGTGACAGACCTCTGAGGCTTTCTTTATTTTCTTCAGTGTTTTTTCTCTCTGTTCTTTAAGCCAGATACTTTGTGTTGCTCCATTTTCCAACTGACTGATTCTTCTGTCAGTTCATATCTACTGTTGTACCCATCCACTGAATTTTTCATTTCAGTTATTATACTTCTCAGCTCTAGAACCCCCATCTGGTTCCTTTTTACAGGGTCCACTTCCCTGTTTTTCACTTATTTTTAGTATCTTTTTCTTCAGCTCTTGAGCTCATTTTCCTTTAATTCTGTAGACGTTTTCGTAATAGCTATTTTGAAATCTTTGTCTGCTAAATCCAACATCTGGGCCCACTCAAAGTTAGTTCTTGGCTACTCAATATTTCCTGAGCGCAAGTCACATTTTTTCTGTTTCTTGGGCCACGTCTGATAATGCCTTTGGTTGAAAACCAGGCATTGCAGATAATACGTTGCAAAGATTCTGGCTTATGTGTTGCTTTCTTGAGAGTTGTTGAGTAATCATTTACCTTGGCTGGTCTCTGTGTAACCTCTCCCCCTGTGGCATGCAGCTCGTGGTGTCTCTGCTTATTACCTTCCCTGACATATGGGTCTCCCTGCATAGTTTCACTGTCAGTGAGAGATTTGGGTAAAGATTATGTTTACCCATCTCAAGTGACCATCTTCTGTGACTTGAGTTACCTGTAGGTTGAAGAATTCATTTAAAAGTCTAGAAAGTTTCCAAGTTCCCCCAAGCTTTTAATTTTCTCTGAGCTCCCTGGGTTTTCTGCACACATCTGTAGTTAACAGTCCGTTGGGGACGCTTGGAGGTTTTATCATCGCAGGCCTTCTGTGGCTCCCTTGCTTCTGGGAATCCCTCTTCAGCTTCTAGCTGGTTTCTTACTTGCCCTCCCCCAAGTCCACACCCTCAGTTAATAAAGCTGTGGATTTTCACTGCCTGAAATAGACAGGAACTTTCCCAGCAAAACGCCACACTTGCCCCACGTGCAGTAGCCCTTCCCCAGTGAGCAGTTGTGATCTGCCACTGGTCATTTTCCAGTGTCCTGAAATGATCGTTTTTAATAAATTTGTCACATTTTGTGCTTGATGTGTGTAGAGGGGAATTGCCTGACCTACTCATTTTCCTTTACCAGAAGCTGTCTGGGCGTGGCAGTAAGCAAAATAGATACCCTATCAGGAGAAAGCAGACCTTAGACAAATAAGGAAATAGAAATGTAGTATTTCCTTACTTTTTCAAGCGGTGGTAGGTGCCTCAAAGAACAATAAAAGTAAGAAGGACTTGAGGGAGAAGCCCCAAGGTAGACCCTGAGGACAGAGAATGTCAAGGTCAAAACCTCCTGGGGACCCACAAGAAATGGGGAGGGAATAGGATACAGAGTCAGAGGATGGGGTCAGATCACCTGGATCCTTGAGAAGGACATTAGCTCTTTTTAAAAATTTTTTATTTTTAACTGTAGGATAATTGCTTTGTGTTGGTTTCTGCCTACAACAACGTGAATCAGCCTTAAGTATATATATGTATTCCCCTCCCCCTTAAGCCTCCTTCCCACTCTCTCCATCCCACCCCTCTATCTCGTCACAGAGCATCGAGCTGAGCCCCCTGTGCTATACAGCAGCTTCCCATCATTAGCTATCTGTTTTACACATGGTAATGTATTTAAGGACATTAGCTCTTTTTCTGAGAAGAGGGAAGTTGCTGGAAAATATTAAGTGAAAAGTGACATTAGCACTCATCTTGTGTTAAAGGGTCACTCAGAGTACCCATTGACTGCATCACAATGAGAACTGCAGTTGCCAACTGAATACAATAAGTCATTAACAGGGCTTGGTGTCTGTGTCCTTGAACTGAGCTTTGAGGCACTGGGACCAGGTAGCCTGTGGACCTTGTGAATTTCTTGGCTGAAGTGGCATCTGGGCTTAACCGAACATCATTCATCTTAGAATCAGGGACCCTCATTGAGGTCCAGACTCTGCCGTATAGAAGATTCAGTTTCTCTAAATGAGCCAACTGTCTAGTGTCTAACATGTGTGGTCAATAAGTGGCTCTAAATCAAGTGTATTAAGTATTAGTCACTCAGTCATGTCTGACTCTTTGTGCTGTAGCCTGCCAGGCTCCTCTGTCCATGGAATTCTCCAGGCAAGAATACTAGAGTGGGTTGCCATTCTTTTCTCCAGGGATCTTCCTGATCCACATATCAAACATGGGTCTCCGGCATTGCAGGAAGATTCTTTACCATCTGAGCCACCAGCAAAGCCCAAAAATCAAATGTGGACATTCACAAAAACTGACATTCTTAAATTGCCCACTTGTCCAGGTACCTGTACTCTTTCAGTGGCTCCGGAATCTGGTTTTTCCTTCTCCCTCATCCTTTGCCATCATCCTCCAGACACTATGGCTCATGGTTCTAAAAGTCACTTTCATCTTCCCCTTCATTTCCTTTTTCTGCTCCACATCCTGACTTAAGCCTCAGTCTCCTCCCTTCCCAGCCTTTCCTGCATGTGGCCACCAGACCATCTTCCCAGAACAGGGCCTGGATCACGCAGGGCCATGATCACTTTGTTCTTAAATTTTGGAGCATTTTCAACTTACCAGAAAGTCCAGAAACTAACCTGACCGCCGTGGCTCCATCTCTTCCCTGCTCTCCTCTCCCACCTTCCCCAGAGTTAACCACCTTTCGGAACCTGGTGTGTAACATTCCATGGGCATTCTGTGCTTCTATAATATCTTTATGTCTCCCTTAACCGTGTACACTATTGTTTTGTGGTTTTCAGTTTTACATAAATGGCATAATGCTCTATGAATCATTTACCAACTTGCTTTTTTTTCATTCAACATTACATGTTAGAGATTTGTTCATACTAAGATGTGCCACCCTAGTTCATTCTCTTAACCCCTGCACAAGGGTCTTGTCTTTATTACCAATAGATACTGCCACGTTGCTCTCCAAGGTGGCTGAACCCATTTTTGCTTTCACTCGATTCCTTCTTAAAAACATTCCCATGCCCCGTATCACCTAAGAAAATTAAGTTGCTAACGGTGGTATTCAAAGGTCCACTCCATTGAGACCCTAGTCAAGGTTTATATTTTCTCTCTCATTACTAGCTTTGTTTCTTCATCTGTAAAGATAAAGATAATTACTACTGAATTGTTGAGATCAGTGAATTAGTCTGTGGCACACAATGAACACACAAAATGGATAGTTTCCATTTCTTCCTTTGTGTCTGTATAATATCCACTTGTGCCTTCTGGAGCTATGCGGAGTAAGTATAATCCAGAAAAGCTGGGGGTGGGGGGTGGGTAAGGGGACATGTTAAAGCCAAGGCTAGGACACTCTCTTGATCTGCTGATATCTCACTGTTACAGCCCCTGGGGTCTTGAATCACGTTCTTGTCTCCTTTCATGGGTGCATTTGATCGTATGTGCTGCCCGTGTCCTCATTTCAAGTCCAAGGTAAGAGGAGCCAAGCACAGAAGCCTCTCTGTAGCCCCAACAGACCCTGGAAATGACAAATACTTAATGGGAAAATAGCAAGTGTTTGAATCTCAATACAGAGAAAGTGGTTCCATAATCAGCCTGCCAGGGTTTGAGCCCAGCCCCTCCTCTCACCAGCCATGTGGCCAAGGGCACACGGTTCAGCACCCCAGGCCTCGGTGTTCTCACCTGTAGTACAGCTATAAATATCCATTTCATCAGGTGGTTGGGAGGATCGAATGAAATGATCCATGTGAACTACTGGCACAGACTCAGAGCTTGTTAGTCAGTTTTGACATTTCAGTATCGTCTGCTAGAGTGGAAGTCCCTGGTGCGGTGCCTGGCCAGGGCTGGAGCCTGTCGGTGGGTGGCCAGGATGGAGCTGGGGGTGGAGAATGGGGAAGAAGGGGTTGGATACCCTCAGTGGGTGAAAGGAGGGGAGGGACGCTGCTCCCAGAGCAAACTTCTCGTAACAGCCAGCCTGTGAAAAATTTTCTTAACTCTTCCTAAATTTCCCTGTTTTTCCTAAAATACCAAATTCAGATTCCTAATCAACCCCGCCACAAACACATCCTCCCTACCGAGGGAGCTTGAGAAATAATGACAAATCCTTACTTTTCAAATCTCCTTCATCTAGTTCTTTGAGGACTTTGGAGTTCATCTAAACATTATCTCAGAACTTGACATGGTTTATAGAATAAGAGTTTTTCCCTGTGACTTTGCTTGCTCGTGTACCTTCATTGTGTCAGATACGTTTCCATATCTGGGGTGGTGGTTTCTGCTTATTAGCTAGCCCCTCCCTAGTCACTCAGGATTGAGGAGGGACACACCCAGACTCGAGATGTTTTGATTCCCCAAGTGCCAGGTCCACCCCCACATCTCTTGAGCACACTCAGCGACTCCTGTTTAGAAGGAACTCAGGACTTCCCTCATGGTGCAGTGGATACGAAACTGCCTGCCAATGCAGGGGATACAGGTTCCATCTCTGGTCTGGGAAGATTCTACGTGCCTCACAGGAGCAACTAAGCCTGTGCGCCACAGCTACTGAGCCTGGGTACCACAACCACTGAAGCCCAAGTGGTTGGAGCCTGTGCTCCGCTACAAGAGAAGCAACCACAGTGAGAAGTCCATGTACCACAACTCCCGCTCTCTGCAACTAGAGAAAGAGTGCCCTCACTCTCTGCAACTAGAGAAGTCCCTTGCAAAGCAACGAAGCCCCAGCACAGCCAAAAATTTAAAAATAATTAATTTTTTAAAATTAAAGAAGGAACTCAGTTACCTGAGTCCTCTTGTCTGCCTTCAGCACGGTGTCTAGACACTGCTGTGATGGTGGCTCCCTTTCTCTGTCCCACCAAATCTTTCTACTGTCTTTCACTTCCAGAGGTGTTGATCCTCCCAGTCGCCTCTGATTCTCTGTGTTCACATATTTTTTTAAGCTCGGCCTCTCTCTCGGCTTCTGTGGCTCAGCGGTAAAGTATCTACCTGCGATGCAGGAGACACAGAAGACACGGGTTTGATCCCTGGGTTGGAATGAGTCTCCTGGAGAAGGAAATGGCAACCCACTCCAGTATTCTTGCCTTGAGAATCCCATGGACAGTGGAGCCTGGTGGGCTGCAGTCCGTGGGATTGCAAAGAGTCGGACTCGACTGCAGGACTAACACTTTCATTTTCTTTTTCACTTTCTCTCAGAGCAACATGACTGTCATTTCCACATGTCTTATCATTTTCACGTAGACTTCAGGGATGTTTAAGCAAGCACATTAGGCAGCTAAAGCCTTGGACTAGAAGAATCAAGGAAGTGAAGGGTGTTACGGATTATCTGGTTCCTATAATGTGGTTAGTTAATGAACTGGGCTGGTTGTCAAACCAGCTGTCATTGCCCCCCAGGAATGTCATTTTGTGGATGGGAAGTTGCTGTTAGAACAGCTCAGCCACAAAACGAGTCCTCCAGGGCTCAGAACCTCCTTGCATCCGCAGTCCTGGCACACACGTAAAATAAAGCTGCAAAATTGGAAAAAAATCCATTCTGCTAGGGGAAATAGGTTGATTATACTGCCTACCTGGTCACCTTGGTCCACCCTTTGTCTCCCATGTGGAGTGTTTTTTCCTTATTTTTACAAAGAGCAAGATTTCCAATTCAGGGTTCTGAGAAGGTATCTCAAGTTTAAACTGCTGCTAGAAGTCCTATAATTATTTCAAGTGGAAAACACACTCGATACTTTCGCTTGTCATATGTAAAACCACTTGAATACATTCTGCGCTCTGCATTGTATCTGCAAGAATCTGAGTTTTCAAATGCATTTAGTGGTCAACCTTAGTTTTGCTTTCAGGCCAACTGCTTAGAATCTGGTTTGTCTGGAGTATTATGTATCTAAAGCCTTCAGTTAAGAATCTTGTAGTGTCATAAGATCACCGAGCCACTATGGGGAAGCTTCGTATTAGAGCATCTAAATTCATCTCAGCTCAAGTGCCTTTTTTATTGAGGCATTCTTAATTTCTTGACGTGATCAGTTATCCTTGGGCTCTCCCTTTAGTAATCTGATGCATTCTGCCCAAGTACATAAAGACCAGTAATGTTAGTAAAATTCCTCCCGACAATGGTATTTAAAACCCACCCTAATGAGGCATTTATTCTCCAAGTGCTCCTTATCCATCACCTGCTTACTTCACAGAGTAGATTGCAAAATATGCGTCGTTTGGAATTCACAAGCAGCCGGGGGAAGCCAGCAGTGTGGCTGGTACTGTTTCTACACAAATGAAACCCACTTAAATCGGGGGGAAATGGTGGAAAGTAGTCTCTCCTGTTCCAGAGAGAAGGCTGACGCTGTGAGGTCATCCCTGAGTGTCTCCTAGGTGTGCCCATTTCAGAAAATTCTGACACGTCCTCGGTGGGTCCACCCACTCGGCCCCAACGGCACAGGTGGACCCAGTGCCCTGCTTTCAGCAGGCATCAGTCTTACGGGCTCTCTCTTTGCGTTTCCCACCACATCTCGTGATTTCCTCTGCCTTCCCGAACCTCCCTCTGCATCTGGTTTCCCAAGTGTTGCTGGAAACAGACAAGTATTGAATTAAGCTCTTGCCTCAATAGTATTGAAGTTAAAGGGCTTCCTGGTGGCTCAGTGGTAAACAATCTGCCTGCCAATGCAGGAGATGCAGGTTCTATCCCTGGATAGGGAAGATCCCCTGGAGAAGGAAATGGCAACCCACTCCAGTATTCTTGCCTGGGAAATTCTATGCACTGAGGAGCCTGGGAGGCTGCAGTCCGTGGGGTCGCAGAGAATAGACTCAGGGACTCAACAGCAACAACTCTGTCTAATAGCACCTTCCAGCTCATTGAGTACAGCCCCTTTCCTTCTGTCTTTACGTTTCAGGAGTCTTGACAATGCCTCCGTTTCCTTTTTGCTGATATCAGTGTGTTTCTTAGAAAAACCGTGACAGTGACTTCTTTATGTCTATACAGTATATGGAAAGCTTAAGAAATTTCCTTAATCAGTAAGTCCTGATTTTAAAGGGGCAGGACTTTAAATGATCTCATTTGCTGGAGGGAGAAGCTCAGGCACTGATAAGAATCAGGTCTAATCAGAGCCTCACTGCTAACTCTCTTAACCAGGAGCTAGCTATTCATTTAATAATGACTTTCACATCCATTTTCTTACATTTCTGCATCTTACACTAACATGATATTCTTGAAAGCACCCAGTGTATTTGCCTGTATGTTGGCAATAGAAAAACTGTGGCGGAAGAAGCAAAGTCTCCAGGTGGAAGCGGGCTGGCTGAGGTACCCTGGTTCTTTCTTGGGCCCCACACTTGCATATGACACTGTGACTTAAGTCCACTTCTATTACAGAGTCGTATATATTAGGGAGCCAATGTAGAAGCTGTCCTGTGTTTTCCAAAATTTATCAGTTACCAATGAATTTAACTATGAAGTACTTTTAATTTTTTTTAAAAAGCATCAATTTGCTTTTTTTAAAAAAAATTGAATATCTCAGTGAATCTCTTACTAATTTGTTTTTTAATTAATTTATTTTTTAAGAAAAATAATCACTTTACAGAATTTTACTGTTCTCTGTCAAACATCAACAAGAAGCTAGTAAGTCAGGCTTTAACTTATGATCGAGAATATGTTTGTTGATTTGTGTATTTGCAAGTGAGTGTCTTACATACGTACTTGTTGTCCAGAGTAGAGAAATACTTTTGCTGGTGTTGATTAAGCTTAGCCATTGACCTTTTATTTTTCATTGAAATGGAATGTGGACATTTGTTTTGTTTCTTAAGGTCTCCTATTTCATCCTGGCAGGGAAGTGGTGTATCACCAATACCTCTGTGAAACTGTGATTCACATGCCTATTGCCAGCTGGTGCCTCCACGGCTTCATTCCCTAGAAAAGAAATGAAATCCTACTCCACCGCCCAGCACCCTTAGCCACTCACTCTGACCACAGAGCCCAGTGCTGTCGTCCACAAAGAGCAATCATTTTCCTAAAATAGTCATATAATGTACACAATATTTGATCTCCAAGATGCTGGTGTTTTAAGTAAAGCTAAACTCGAAGCCCGGGCAGCAGTAAAACCTTACCTGGCTGTCCCAGACCTGACCTCGGGTAGGGCCTCACATAGCATTACCTTTAAGGAACCCCGAGTGAAATTTCAGGATGGCGGGTACACCACACTTGGCAGAGCTGCCAACTCAGGTGAACAGCAAAAGAAGGCAGTAGCCCTTGTGTGGAGAATGATCAGGACAAGGGGCTGAATGACCATGAACCTGGTGTTCCAGTTCAGTCAAGAATGGGTTCTCCATCCACGATGAGACAGGATGGATGGAAAGAGAGAGGACGAGACGGGGCAGGGGTGGGGTGGGGGGATTGGGAGAGGAATGGGGGGGTAGGGGGTGCGGATCCAGCCCTTGGCCCTCCTCTCCCCTCTCTCTGCCCCATTGTGCTCAATCTCCACCAGGCACTAAGGTCCAGCCTGCGCCTCCCTGAAAACAGGCTTCTCTGCAGGGCCCCAGGTCTTGAGTCAGAAAGTTCTGGGTGGAAGGGGACTGCCCTGAGCTTAGAGTCCAGACCTCCCCCTCCAGGCCAGGCTCTCCCTGTGGGCTTGTCACGCCTCTCCAGCTCAGGTTCCATATCACACAAAGCAGGTGTCGTGAAAGGAACCCCCACGGAGTCCTTGTGAGAGCTGAGGTGGAGTGATGTGGAAGTGCACGGTGGCTTCCTCCATGCTCGCATGTAAGCTGGAGTGGGTAGTGTTTCCTCAGCAGCCCCCGCAGCAAGTAAGACAGCGCGGAGGGCGAGGACACGCTCCCGGGTGGACTGGAACCTTCCTGAGTCTGCTGGTTCTGGTCTGCTCTGGGGGCCACATAGGATAAGTCGAATCCCCTTTTCCTAAGACAGCCTCCCCTGCCCCACCCCGGGGTGACAGGATCTAGTGGTGGCAGGTGGCGCTGACTGACTGTGTGGTGAAGAGACCTGTGGAGACAGGGGTGCGCCCTGGAACAGCCTCTCTGCCCCAACCCCTCAAAGGCAGTCCCCATGGGAACCGGAGGCTTTGGCATCTTTTCGAAACTGACTCAAATAAATCACATTCACCAAAATGGTTAGGAATCAGCTTGGAAATAAGGACGGGTACTTAGGTTTGCAGAGCAGAGCTTCCTCTTCCTGTTGGCAAGTTTTAGAGGAAGCAAATTCCACGTGGTTGAGTGGGTGAAGATTCAGGAGAAGGCCTGGCTTGAGGATGTCAGGGACCCTTGTCACCCAGACATGCCGGCCTGGGGCAGCCCTCTGCCCTGAGAGTGCTGGGTCTTGGGCCTGCTGCCCCTCCAGGGCCTCTTCCTTCCTCTGGCCTCACTTCACAGCAGGCCAGCTCCCCTCACACGGACACATTCTTTGCTTGGATTCTACCTCAGTCAGGTGACGGGATGGTCAGTTTCGTATTATTTATTTGTTTATAGCTTATTTTAATTCATGTATTTATTTGACTGCCCCGGGTCTTACTTGCAGCACGTGAGCTCTAGTTCCCTGATCAGGAATCGAACCTGTGCCCCCTGCATTGGGAGCATGGAGTCTTAACGACTGGACCACAGGGTAAGTCCCTGGTCTGTCTTGTATGGATCTTCATAATTTAACCTACAAAGGACAGTGTGGTCTCCGAAGTGCTGGCAGGGAATGGAGGAGAGTACCACAGCTTCCCCAGTGCCAGCTGGCATTTGATTAGACGCAGGCTGGGGACAGTTCATATGTACTCTGTTCAGTTCAGTCACTCAGTCGTGTCCAACTCTTTGTGACCCCATGGACTGCAGCACGCCAGGCCTCCCTGTCCATCACCAACTCCCAGAGTTTACTCAAACTCATGTCCATGGAGTCGGTGATGCCATCCAACCATCTCATCCTCTGTCTTCCCCTTCTCCTCCTGCCTCAATCTTTACCAGCATCAGGGTCTTTTCAAATGAGTCAGTTCTTTACATCAGGTGGCCAAAGAATTGAAGTTTCAACTTCAACATCAGTCCTTCCAAGGACTGATTTCCTTTAGGATGGACTGGTTTGATCTCCTTGCAGTCCAAGGGACTCTCAAGAGTCTTCTCCAACACCATCATATATATACTATTACTATATATTATTATTATCATATATACTATTACTTGGTTTTTAACTCCTCTTTTTGTATATTTGAAAACTTTTTTTTTTCAGATCATTGTAGATTCACATAATGATAGAGAAAAATCTTGTATACCTTTTACCCAGTTCCATCCACCGCTAACATCATACAAAACTACAGTATAACAACCACCAGGGTATTAACACGGATGCATTCAAGAGCCAGAAGATTTCTATAACCACCAGATCCCTTTTACAGTCACATCCCATTTACTCCTTAAACCCTGGCAACCACTAACCTGTTCTCCATTTCCAGAGTTTTGTCATTTCGAGAATGTTATGTAAATGGAGTCACATAGTATGTAACCACTAAGGACTGGCTTTTTTCATACAACGTATTTCACTGGAGGTTCATCCAGGTGCGTGTGTGGTCAGTAGCTCGTAGTGTGGCTGGACCACAGTTTGTTTAACATTCTCCTGTGGCCGAACGTCTGTTGTTCCCAGGTTTTGGTTTTTACAGATAAAGCTGCTGTGAACATTCATATGCAGATTTTTGTGTGACAGTAAGTTTCCATTTCTCTAGGATAAATGCCTAAGAGCACACTTGTGGGTTGTATGTAGTTGCATGTTTAGCTTTTTAAGAAACTGCCAGACTGTGTTTCAGAGTGGCTGTACCAGTTCTGTGTTCCCGCTAGGAATAGATCTACTTTCTCTGCATCCTCACCAGTATTTGATGTTGTTACTCTTTTTTAACTTAGCCATTCTGATAGGTATGGAGTGACTTATTGTGGTTTTAATTTAGGTTTTCCTAATCACTTCATGGGAAACAGATGGGGAAACAGGGGAAACAGTGTCAGACTTTATTTTTGGGGGCTCCAAAATCACTGCAGATGGTGACTGCAGCCATGCAATTAAAAGACGCTTAGTCCTTGGAAGAAAAGTTATGACCAACCTAGATAGCATATTCAAAAGCACAGACATTACTTTGCCAACAAAGGTCCATCTAGTCAAGGCTATGGTTTTTCCAGTGGTCATGTATGGATGTGAGAGTTGGACCGTGAGGAAAGCTGAGCGCCGAAGAATTGATGCTTTTGAACTGTGGTGTTGGAGAAGACTCTTGAGAGTCCCTTAGACTGCAAGGAGATCCAACCAGTCCATTCTGAAGGAGACCAGCCCTGGGATTTCTTTGGAAGGAATGATGCTAAAGCTGAAACTCCAGTACTTTGGCCACCTCATGCAAAGAGTTGACTCATTGGAAAAGACTCTGATGCTGGGAGGGATTGGGGGCAGGAGGAGAAGGGGATGACAGAGGATGAGATGGCTGGATGGCGTCACCGACTCGATGGACATGAGTCTGAGTGAACTCCGGGAGATGGTGATAGACAGGGAGGCCTGGCGTGCTGCCATTCATGGGGTCACAAAGAGTCGGACACAACTGAGCGACTGAACTAAACTGAATTGAATGGTGAATGATGTTGAGCATTTTCTTGTGCTTATTTGTCATCCACATGTCCTCTTTAGTGAAATGTCTCTTCATATATTTGCCCATTTTCTAATTGGATTGTTTGGGGAACTTACTGTTGAATTTTGAGAGTTCTTATATATAGATACTAGTCCTTTTTCAGATACGTGGTTTCCAAATATTTTCTCCCTGTCTATAGCTTTTCTTTTTGTCCTCTCAACAGGGTCTTTCAGAGAACAAAAGCTTTTAAAATTTCAATAAAACTCCCATTTATCAAATTTTCCTTTTGTACTTCAAGTATAAGAACTCTTTGCTTTGCCATAGATCCTAAAGATTTTCTTCTGGTTTTTTTTTTCTGATGATTTGATAGTTTTACATGTAAGTCCATGGTCCATTTGGAGTTATTTTGTTATATTATAAGGTGTGAGAATTAGTGTAAGGTTCATTTTTTTCCCTGTGCATATCCAGTTGCTCCAGCACTCCTTATTGAAAAGATTGTCCTTCCTCTGTTGAGTTACTTTTGCATCTTTGTCAAAAATCAGTTGGACATATTTGTGTAGGTCTGTTTTGAAGTTCTCTGTTCTGTCCAGTTGATCTGTATGTCTCTCTCTCTGCCAATATCAAGATTATCAATCGTAATTCTAGTACATGCATCATGTCAACTGGAAAAAAATGCACAGCCTAAATGTTAAGAGTTATGTTTTATTTGGGACCTTACTGAGGACTATAGCCTGGGAGACAGCCTCTCAGACAGCTCTGAAGAATTGTTCCAAAGAGATAAGGGAGGAGTTTTACTAGACATCTCAAGTTAATGATTTTAGTGCTTTTCTGTGTCTGGGAAGACGCAAGTGTCTGGACTCATTGAAATTACTCCTGTGATAGTCATCTTAACTATGTAGAACCAGCTGCACTGGCTGATAGCTCTGTGAGTACTGATGGCTTCCCCGGTGACTCAGTAGTCAAGAATCCACCTGCAATGCAGAAGATGCGGCTGGAGCCATGGGTTCAATCCCTGGGTCAAGAAGATCCCCTGGAGAAGGAAATGACAACCCACTCCAGTATTCTTGCCTGGGAAATCCCATGGACAAAGGAGCCTGGTGGGCTACAGTCCATGGGCTCACAGGAGTTAAATCGAGCTTGGTAACTAGGTACATACACATCCTTCGTTTACTGAAATGGCAGGCAGTGTTCTTTGTCAACAATAATGTCCTGAAATCTAGGAGACTGATTCCTCTCCCTTATTCTTCTTTTTCAAAATTATCTTAGCTATTTGACTTCCTTTGTCCTTCCATATAAATCTTAGAATAGTCTTGGGTCCATCTACAGAAAAATCGGAGACTGATTCCTCTCCCTTATTCTTCTTTTTCAAAATTATCTTAGCTATTTGACTTCCTTTGTCCTTCCATATAAATCTTAGAATAGTCTTGGGTCCATCTACAGAAAAATCCTGCTGGGATTTTTATAGAAACTACATGAAACTTAGATATCAACTTGGGGAGAATTGACATTTTAACTGTGTTGGGTTTCTTTTTTCAATATGTATTTATTTATTTGGCTGTGTTAGTTCTTAGCTGCAGCAGATGGGATCTTTGTTGCGTCATGCATATGAACTCTGTAGCTGTGGCGTGTAGGTCCCAGAGCGCTTGGGCTCTGTAGTTGCCAGGCATGGGCTTAGTTGCTCCTCCACATGTAGGATCTTAGTTCCCAAACCAGGGATCAAACCTGCATCCCCTGCATTGCAAGGCGGATTCTTAAATCACTGGACCACCAGGGAAGTTCTATGTTGGGTTTCTAATTCATGAATAAGATTTGTCTTTCCATTTATTTAAACTTTTTTGATTTCTTTCGTTAGTGTTTTGTAGTTCTCAGCATACAAGTCCTATATGTATTTGGTTAGATTTATACCCAAGTATTTCTTCCCAGGTGGCTCAAGTGGTAAAGAATCTACCTACCAATGCAGGAGGCAGAGGGGTTGCAAATTCAATCCCTGTGTTGGGAAGATCCCATGGAGAAGGAAATGGCAACCCACTCAAGTATCCTTGCCTGGAAAATCCCATGGACAGAGAGGAGCCTGGCAGACTACAGTCCACAGAGTCACAAAGAGTTGGACATGACTGAGCATACATCCACACACTTCTTTTTATGAAGATACTATCATTGTCTAGTTTTGGTACCAGGGTAATGCTAGCTTCATAAAATGAATTAGGAAATATTTCTTCCTCTTCTATTTTCTGGAGAACATTGTGTAGAATTGATGGTCTGTTCAGTTCAGTCGCTCAGTCCTGTCTGACTCTTTGCGATGCCATGGACTGTAGCATGCCAGGCTTCCCTGTCTATCACCAACTCCCAGAGCTTGCTCAAACTCATGTCCATCCAGTCAGTGATGCAATCCAATCATCTCATCCTCTGTTGTCCCCTTCTTCTCCTGCCCTCAATCTTTCCCAGCATCAGGGTCTTTTCCACGGAGTCAGTTATTTGCATTAGGTGGCCAAAATATTGGAGTTTCAGATTCAGCATCAGTCCTTCCAATGAATATTTAGGACTGATTTTTTTTAGGATTGACTGGTTTGATCTCCTTGCAGTCCAAGGGACTCTCAAGAGTCTTCCCCAACACCACAGTTCAAAAGCATCAATTCTTCAGCGCTCAACTTTCTTTGTAGTCCAACTCTCACATCCATACATGACTATTGGAAAAACCATAGCTTTGACTAGATGGACCTTTGTTGGCAAAGTAATGTCTCTGCTTTTTAATATACTCTCTAGGTTGGTCATAGCTTTTCTTCCAAGGAGCAAGCATCTTTTAATTTCATGGCTGCAGTCACCACCTGCAGTGATTTTGGACCCCAAGAAAATAAAATCTGTCGTCCTCACTTCAGCAGCACATATACTAAAATTGGAATGACACAGAGAAGATTAGCATGGCCCCTGCACAAAGATGACATGCAAATTCGTGAAGTGTTCCATATTTTTAGAAACTATTAAACTCCTAGAGGAAAAAATAGGCAAAACACTCTCTGACATAAATCACAGCAGGATCCTCTATGACCCACCTCCCAGAGTAATGGAAATAAAAGCAAAAATAAACAAATCGGACCTAATTAAACTTAAAAGCTTTTGCACAGTGAAGGAAACTGTAAGCAAGGTGAAAAGACAGCCTTCAGAATGGGAGAAAATAATAGCAAAGGAAACAACTGACAAAGAATTAATCTCTAATATATACAAGCAGCTCCTGCAGCTCAATTCCAGAAAAATAAACGACCCAATCAAAAAATGGCCCAAAGAACTAAACAAACATTTCTCCAAAGAAGACATACAGATGGCTAACAAACACATGAAAAGATACTCAACATCACTCATTATCAGAGAAATGCAAATCAAAACCACAATGAGGTACCATCTCACGCCAGTCAAAATGGCTGCCATCAAAAAGTCTACAAACAATAAATGCTGGAGAGGGTGTGGAGAAAAGGGAACCCTCTTACACTGTTAGTGGGAATGCAAACTAGTACAGCCACTCTTGAGAACAGTGTGGAGATTGCTTAAAAAACTGGAAATAGAACTGCCTTATGATCCAGCAATCCCACTGCTGGGCATACACATTGAGGAAACCAGAAGGGAAAGAGACACGTGTACCCCAATGTTCATCACAGCACTGTTTATAATAGCCAGGACATGGAAGCAACCTAGATGTCCATCAGCAGATGAATGGATAAGAAAGCTACGGTACATACACACAATGGAGTATTACTCAGCCATTAAAAAGAATACATTTGAATCAGTTCTAATGAGGTGGATGAAACTGAAATCTACTATACACAGTGAAGTAAATCAGAAAGAAAAACACCAATACAGTGTACTAATGCATATATATGGAATTGAGAAAGATGGTAACAATGACCCTATATACAAGACAGCAAAAGAAACACAGATGTAAAGAACAGTCTTTTGGACTCTGTGGGAGAAGGCAAGGGTGGGATGATTTGAGAGAATAGCATTGAAACATGTATATTATCATATGTGAAACAGATCACCAGCCCAGGTTCCATGCATGAGACAGTGCTCAGGGCTGGTGCACTGGGATGACCCTGAGGGATGGGATGGGACGGGGTTCAGAATGGGGAACACATGTACACCCATGGCTGATTCATGTCAATGCATGGCAAAAACCACTACAATATTGTAATTAGCTTCCAATTAAAATAATTAAGTTTAAAAAATAAAAATAAAACCTGTCACTCTTTCCATTGTTTCCCCATCTATTTGCCATGAAGTGATGTTACTTTTTTTTTCAAAAGTTTGATAGAATTCTCCAGTGAAACCATGTGGGCCTGGAGATTTCTTTGGGGGAGATTCTAAAATTATGAATTCAATTTTCTTAATAGTTATAGGATTACTCGAGTTATGAGAGTGTAATAATTTGTGTTTCTTATCTAAATTGTCAAATTTATATACAGTTGCTCATAGTAGTCCCTATTATCCTTTTTTAAAATTATTTTTAATTGGAGGATAATTGCTTTACAATGTTGTGTTGGTTTCTGCCATACAACAATGTGAATCAGCCATAAATATACATACCCCCTTCTCTTGAACCTCCCTCCCACCCCTTTTGATGTCTGCAGGTCTGTAGTGATAGCTTCTATTTCATACCTGATATCAGTAACTTACGTCTCTTTTCCTTTGTCAGTCTCACTAGAGTTTTGACAATTATATTCATCTTTTCAGAGCCAGCTTTTAGTTTCACCAATTTTCTCTTGTTTTTCTGTTTTCCTTTTCATTGATTTCTGCTCTTCTCTCTATTCTTGCCTTCGTTTTGCTTGCCCCGGGTTTACTTCATTCTTCCTTTTCTATGTTCTTGAGACGTGCAGGGTTTTTTTTAATTGTTGTTTTAATCTTTATATTTATTTATTTATTTGGCTGCGCTGAGTCTTAGTAGCAGCACATGGGATCTTCGGTCTTTATTGCGGTGTTCAGGATCTTTTTAGCTGCAGCATGTGGGACGCAGTTCAAACCCAGGTGCCCTGCAATGGGAGCTCGGAGCGTTGGCCACTGGACCACCAGGGAAGCCCCAACACTTGGTTTCTTTCATTTGTTTCCAAAGTGCTTGTGACTGCTCACTGAAGCATTTTTATGATGGATCCTTTAAAATTTTTTCAGAGAATTCTAACATCTCTGTATCCTGACATTGGCAGCTATCGTTTTTCTCTTAATTAAGTTTGAGAACACTCTGATGTCTGGTATGATGAGTGATTTTTTTATTTAAACCCCAATATTTTGGATACTATGTGATGAAACTTTTGTCTTATGTAAATCTTCTGTTTTATCTGGCTTCTTCTGACGCTGCTCTGGCAGGGGAGCAGGGGCTCCTCTTCATTACTGTTAGAAGTGCGTAAAAGTCCAGATTCTGCCCCTGGTCCCTGTGGAGACCCAGTGGAGGGGGAGCGGGGAGGAGACTCCTCGTTAGTGCAGAATGGGGGTGGGAGTTCTCCATCCCTACGAGGCTTCTGCCATAGGAACGGCGCGTTACTGCTCCCCACACGGCCCCCTGACACCGCAGGAGCGTGGAGAAACAAGACAGTGGTGGACATCTTGAGTCTCACCAGGGCTCCTCTGACCCCATCCCCAGCTGGGGGACGGGACATCCCATTACTGCCGAGTTGGGGTGGAAGTCCAGGCTCTCCACCGGGTCTCTCCTCTCCCTGGTGCTGGGATGTGGGGGTGGCTCATTACCGCCCAGCAGGGTTGGAACTCCCCCTCCCTACTTGTCCTTCTCTGATATCACCCCCCCACACAGTGATATCACAGCCAGGCGAGGGCAGAAGTCTCGGCTCCTTTGCTGGTGAGCTTGGGGGTTGGTTGGGCAGGAGGGGTGGCAGCGTTTGCTCCGGTGTCTGCTTAGTGTCTAAAAGTCCCATCACACTGGGCACCCCCCTTTGCTGGTTCTTTGGCTAGAGAGGGCAAGCGTTTGTCTTCCCATTCTCATTTCTGGGTTGCTGCCTTTTTCAACGCCAAGTCTAGAATCTCTAAGGCAAAAAGTAAAGCCGGGAACTCACCACCTTTCATTCCTTGTGTTCCAGAACAGCCAGCCAGTCTGCCTCCTCCTCGCCACCTTTCAGAGTCTCCTAGGTTTATTTGGTACATAACGTCCAGTATTTTTGGTTTTGCTTAGAGGGAGCAACAAGGGAAAACATGTCCATTCCTTCTTCTCAGAAGCAGAACAACTCTTATCTTTTTATTGAGTTTTTTCACTTAGAGACTGTAAACGTCATGAGAAGAACAAGCCTACAGTATACAGTTTTGTATCCCCTGTAAGGCCTGTGCATATGGAGGGGCTTAATAGTTATTTGTAGGCCGGCTGGTTCACACGGTCTTGACCTCACAGAGAAAAACATTCTGAGAACTGTAGCTAGGAGAAACCGTTCAATAGCATCTTGTTGAATCCGTTCCCACCTGTGGCTGTGGAAGTGGTCATTAGACACGAGACATCTTAAAGAGGTGGGTTGGCATTTTCCTTTTCATCTTCATGGAGGTCATGAGCAGAGGGCGTTCTGCCCTTGAGACCCTTGAAATGCCAACCCAAGGCCTTCCCATTTCATGACAGGTGGCTGCTCAGAGAGCCACCCTCTGGGGACTTGCCAGAGGGGTCAGAGCTCTCACTTCATGTCTCCTTTGAAACAGGAGGACCATGACACTATGGAAGCCGATCTGGACAAGGATGAACTGATCCAGCCCCAGCTTGGAGAGCTCTCAGGGGAGAAGCTTCTGACCACGGAGTACTTGGGAGTAAGTACCATGTGAAGGGAGTGAGGACCCCATAATAGAAAGGAGAGATGGGCCGTTGATGGACTTAGTGTTTACAGTAACACACGAGGATTTGGCTTGATCTATTATGATACTATGTTTATGAGAAGTTCCATCGTGGCCAACTTGCTTCCAGGGCCCCTAAAGGGCACAGAGGCCCTAGTTACTATCCTAAACAGACCCGCTGGCAAACAGAAGGCGGTTAGAGTATAGCTAAAAGGCACACTCTAGAGCCTTCGCAGTGTCTAAAGGTATGCTCGTCCGTGTGTGTGTGCATGCATCCTAAGTCGCTTCAGTCGTGTCCAGCTCTTTGCGACCCTATGGACTGTAGCCCACCTGTCCATGGGACTCTCCAGGCATTCTTGCTATGCTCTCCTTCAGGGGATCTTCCCAGCCCAGGGATCAAATCTGTGTCTCCTGCATTGGCAGGCAGGTTCTTACCACTAGCACCACCTGGGAAGCCCATGCCCATCCTTAGGAGCAATCGTTTACCCATCTAGATTCCTGGGCTTTTTGTGGCTTATCTATGAGAAGGGAAGGCTGCTGCAGGTTTGTCAGTCATCAGCACACAGTTCAGTTCAGTTCAGTTCAGTCGCTCAGTCATGTCCGGCTCTTTGCAGTCGACCCCATGGACTGCAGCACGCCAGGCTTCCCTGTCCATCACCAACTCCCGGAGCTTGCTCAAAGTCATGTCCATCGAGTCGGTGATGCCATCCAACCATCTCATCCTCTATCATCCCCTTCTCCTCCTGCCTTCATCAGGGGATTTCCCACGGAGTCAGTTCTTCACATCAGGTGGCCAAAGTATTAGAGTTTCAGCTTCAGCATCAGTCCTTCCAATGAGTATTCAAGACTGATTTCCTTTAGGATTGACTGGTTTGATCTCCTTGCAGTCCAAGGGACTCTTAAGAGTCTTTTCCAATACCACAGTTCAAAAGCATCAATTCTTTGGCACTCAGCTTTCTTTATATAGTCCAGCTCTCATATCCATACATGACTACTGGAAAAACCATAACTTTGACTAGATGGACCAGCACACAGGGGATGGCCAAAACCATCAGACCAGATGAAGTCACCCACTGAGGCAGAGGCTGGACAGGGAGGGAGGCGGTGCTGAATACAGAGGGCCCACCAGCATGTTGGGATTAAGGGAAGACAAAAGGTGGCCCCTGAGATGGACAGAAAGGTGAACAGTCAGAGAGGCTTGAGGAGAACCAGGAGACAACAGTGCCATGGAAAACAGGAAGGAGAGATCTTTCCGGATGGGTTGAGTAGTCACTCAAAGCTTTGAGAGGCCTGTGGAGTCACACGTTTGTGAGGGGCCATGATCTGAGCTCCCCAAAGACTCTGCTGCTGTGGGACCCACGGGGAAGGTGTGAGTCGGGGGAGCTACCGATTGGCAGGAGAGGATGGCAGTGTCACGGAACCTCAATCTGAGAGTGCACGGGTGAGCAGTGGGTGCTCAAAGCTAAGATCTGAAAGGAGGAGCAGATGCAAAGATTGAGGCCAGTTCAGACTGAAGCCCCGTGACGGAAAGCTGAGCACATGGGAGTGAAGGCTTTTAAAGGGACTCCTGAAATTCTGATGCTGGTGGTTGACTGGGTCAGTTACGTGGACCCTGAAGTCTTCTCAGATTGGGCAGGTCAGTGTTAGAGCTGGGAGCCAGGCTCTCAACAACTGAAGCAGAGATAGTGACTTGGGAAGGAAAAAGATGGTGGGTGCAGGTGCGTGAGCTTTCACAGGGGCAGGCGGAAGCAGAAAGCCTGTCCATTCCCCTTGCTGCCCCACCCAGGCCCTCATCACCTCTCTCTGGGCCCTGGTCTCTCTGATCACCTCATTGTTCGTGGAATTTCCAGGGGTTCCCGGCTGGAGCCAGTGTATGCTGGCAGAACTTGAGTTTGGAGGACAGCCAAGGACTGGGCATGAGGGCATTGTTGGTAAGGGTTTTGGAGTTTACCCTGGATGAGCTGGGAGGTTGTCGGAGGGCGCAGAGCAGGGGAGTGACTCAGTTTGATTCATGTTTTATACTACATTAACTTCTGTTTTCACTCAGCTGCTTTGTGAAGAATAGAACATAGAGGGGCAAAAGTGGATGAAAGAAGGGAGATGACGTAGGAGGCTGGGTGACCACTGGCCCCCAGTCACGGACAAGCGCCACTACCCCTCAGAATGACTCAGGGATCAAAGGACCCTAACTGACCGCAGACAGGTCAAGCGGGGAGGTGCTCGAGAAGAGTGGGAGTGAGGCACCGGGTTCCGAACCGTTGATGGAAGTCATTGAGCCCTGACATCTGGGAGGACACTGGGTTTGTCAGGAAGGACGGAGCTGCATTGGAGAGGATGTGCATGTTGAAAAGCAAGATGGTGAGAAAAGCAGAAGGCACACCAGTGGGGCTTCTCTGGAGGGTGGTGGCGGAGCTGTTGAGAACACAGCCCTCAGATGCTGGGTCTTCCCAGCACACAAGCAGGGATATTCAGACGGAAACCCCACCATGGCCCCTTCCCTAATAGCTTTTAGCACCTCTGCACAATGAAATGCCGTGGCTGAGATGTTAACTTGAAGATGTTAACTTGTTAACTGAAGATTTTTAACAGCAACAACAAAAACAAGACCCCAAACATGCTGTGACTCCCAGCTGGATCATGCAGGTTGGCAAGACGCAAAAGGGACAGAGTTTTGAAATCAGCCAGTGGCCCGACTTAATGGCATCCAGAAATGGTGTCACTACCACAGTCTGTAGTTCTAATCTCCTTAATGCATAGGTACTGTCCTTTTTACCAGAAGGAAATATTTAGAAAAGTTGCACGCATGCTTGTTTATCTCATCAGTGTCAGTCTCTTTTCAGTGGCAATGTGAGTGGTAAGAATGAAGTACAGAAAGAACTCAGTACAGAGACGGGAAGCCCCAGTGTATTTGTACTGGGTGGCTTCAAATAACAGAAATGTGTTCTCTCCCAGTTCTGGAGGCCAGAAATCCAAAATTAAGTTGTCCCACAACCTTTCTGGCTCTTGCAGCTTCTGGCGGCTGCAGGCCCTCCTTGACTTGTGGCTGTGAACTTCCATACTGTGCCTCCATCTCCAATAACCTTCTCCTCTTCTCTTTATGTTCCCTCTCTTAAAAAAAAAAAAAAATTTATTTGCCTGTGCTGGGTCTTAGTTGTAGCACTTGGAATCTTTTTTTTAGTTGCGGCATGTGGGATCTAGTTCCCTAACCAGGGATCGAACCCAGGCTCCCTGCATTGGGAGCACGAAGTCATAGCCACTGGACCACCAGGAAGTCCCTATGTTCTCTCTGTCTCTTATAATGACACTTGTCACTGGACTGAGGATAATCTAAGATACAGTCCATGGGGTCGCAGAGAGGCAGACATGACTTAGCAACTGAACAACAGCCACAGCTTAACTACAATTTGCAAAGACTCTTTATCCAAACCAAGCCACATATGCACAGGTTCCTGGGGTTAGTACCTGGACAGACCTGTGAGCGGCCACCATGCCACCCACTGGGCCCGATCACCAGAGGATCCCCTGTGGAAGCAGTGTAAAGTTTTTATTAGAAAACTTACTGTCGAGCAATAATTGCTGAGGTTGTACGTACACTCCCTGTTTGTGTCTTAGTTTCTTAGATCTCCTTAGCTGCCCTTAGTCACCTGGTCTTTTTTTTTTTATTTGGCTGTGCTGGGTTTTAGCTGCAGCATGTGGGGTCTGGGATCCTTAATTGTGACATGTAAACTCTTAGTTGTGGCATGTGGGATCTAGTTCCCTGACCAGGGATCGAACCCCAGGCCCCATGCATTGGGAGCACGGAATCTTAGCCACTGGACCACCAGAGAAGTCCCAGACACACAGTCCTGATTTGAAATTGGCAGCTGGCCAGCACTGCAGCTCACCTCACCTGCCCTGCTTGGGCTCTGGCGGTTCACACCAGGGAGGGTTGGGTGAGGCGCCCTGTGCGCTTGTTCACATGGGGCTGCTAACTGCTTGTGCCGAAGGAGGGAACCTGCCAGAGACGGGAGCTGCATTTCCGTAGGGAATGTTCCCCCAAATCACAACTTGTACCTCCCATTCTGATGGGCCAGGGCAATCTATCAAGATCAGTAGAAAAATGTTGATTTTTTTGAAAACTGTATTCAAAAAAATTTTATTGAACCTGAGTCATTTGCTGAACATTCCACAGAATCCTAGAAAAGTCTGACAAGCTGTTTTCTTCCAGAAGTTTATAAAAGAGGACACAGCAGATAAATCTGTGCTGTTGATGAGGGCTGGAGATAACAAGGAGGAATGATCAGGGAGTTGATGGTTCTCGTCCTGTGTGGCTGGCCCAGGGCTTCTCAGACCATTGAGTGTGGGTTCACGTAGAATCTAGGCCCCATCCCAGATCCCCTTACCATAATCTCAGGAGTGGTTATTGTACACACCAGTGACTGAAAAACTGCTATCTATGTTGAAGGTGAGGATGGAGTACAAGGGTACCCCCCCTCTCAGATGTTCTGAGAGTGAAAGGGAGCCCTTTCCTAGGATTCCTGGACTCATGGCTCCTCCCCTTCTGAGCACTGATGGGCTCCCCTGAACCCTACAAGGCCACACTCGCTGCCTGTCTGCACCCCCTCAAGGATAAGCAGACAGCACTGAGCGCTGCAGAGCCTGGGGGCCATGAAAATACTGACGACCACAGGGAGCTCAGAGAGTCCCTGAGAATAGCAGTGGTCACGTCAAATATATCCTTTACTCATAATTCTGGTGAAGAACAGCACCCTTTTATGTTTCTCCTTCAGTAGCGGGCAAGATTAATGACTTGCCAACTTCTGTGTGCTTGGTGATGTCTAAATTTTTAAAAATCATCCGTACTATGCCAAATGAGTCTTAATTAAATAAGTCTTAATTAATAATTCTTAATTCAGAATTAAGAATGGGAAAGACTAGAGATCTCTTCAAGAAAATTAGAGATACCAAGGGAACATTTCATACGAAGATGGGCTCAGTAAAGGACAGAAATGGTATGGACCTAACAGAAGCAGAAGATATTAAAAAGAGGTGGCAGGAATACACAGAAGAACTATACAAAAAGATCTTCATGACCAAGATAATCACGATGGTGTGATCACTCACATAGAGCCAGACATCCTGGAATGTGAAGTCAAGTGGGCCTTAGAAAGCATCACTACCAACAAAGCTAGTGGAGGTGACGGAATTCCAGTAGAGCTATTTCAAATCCTGAAAGATGATGCTGTGAAAGTGCTGCTCTCAATATGCCAGCAAATTTGGAAAACTCAGCAGTGGCCACAGGACTGGAAAAGCTCAGTTTTCATTCCAGTCCCAAAGAAAAGCAATGCCAAAGAATGCTCAAACGACCGCACAGTTGCACTCATCTCACACGCTAGCAAAATAATGCTCAAAATTCTCCAAGCCAGGCTTCAGCAATACGTGAACCGTGAACTTCCAGATGTTCAAGCTGGTTTTAGAAAAGGCAAAGGAACAAGAGATTAAATTGCCAACATCTGCTGGATCATCGAAAAGGCAAGAGAGTTCCAGAAAAGCATCTATTTCTGCTTTATTGACTATGCCAAAGCCTTTGACTGTGTGGATCACAATAAACTGTGGAAAATTCTGAAAGAGATGGGAATACCAGACCACCTGACCTGCCTCTTGAGAAACCTATATGCAGGTCAGGAAGCAACAGTTAGAACTGGACATGGAACAACAGACTGGTTCCAAATAGGAAAAGGAGTACGTCAAGGCTGTATATTGTCGCCCTGCTTACTTAACTTATATGCAGAGTACATCATGGGAAACGCTGGGCTGGAAGAAGCACAAGCTGGAATCAAGATTGCCGGGAGAAATATCAATAACTTCAGATATGCAGATGACACCACCCTTATGGCAGAAAGTGAAGAGGAACTAAAAAGCCTCTTGATGAAAGTGAAGGTGGAGAGTGAAAAAGTTGGCTTAAAGCTCAACATTCAGAAAACAAAGATCATGGCATCTGGTCCCATCACTTCATGGGAAATAGATGGGGAAACAGGGGAGACAGTGTCAGACTTAATTTTGGGGGGCTCCAAAATCACTGCAGATGGTGACTGCAGCCATGCAATTAAAAGACGCTTATTCCTTGGCAGGAAAGTTATGACCAATCTAGATAGCATATTGAAAAGCAGAGACATTACTTTGCCAACAAAGGTCCGTCTAGTCAAGGCTAAGGTTTTTCCAGTGGTCATGTATGGATGTGAGAATTGGAATGTGAAGAAAGCTGAGCGCTGAAGAATTGATGCTTTTGAACTTTGGTGTTGGAGAAGACTCTTGAGAGTCCCTTGGACTGCAAGGAGATCCAACCAGTCCATTCTGAAGGAGATCAGTCCTGGATGTTCTTTGGAAGGAATGATGCTAAAGCTGAAACTCCAGTACTTTGGCCACTTCATGTGAAGAGTTGACTCATTGGAAAAGACTCTGATGCTGGAGGTGATTGGGGGCAGGAGAAGAAGGGGACGAGAGAGGATGAGATGGCTGGATGGCATCACTGACTCGATGGACGTGAGTCTGAGTGAACTCTGGGAGTTGATGATGGACAGGGAGGCCTGGCGTGCTGCGATTCATGGAGTCGCAAAGAGTCTGAGCGACTGAACTGAACTGAATTCAGGATTATCCATACCATGCCACTTAATGCTTCCTAAAAAAAGTGCCCTAATTTTAAATATCCTCAATACCTTGGTTAAAGGGCTATAGGTATTTTTCAAAGAATCTCAGTTTTTTTGTTTTTATTTTGAAGTTTAAATTTATTGTTCAGTTACTTTTAACAGTCATAGGTGTGTCTTAAACTAGTTGGGCATGCGTCCTGCGCCAAGTCCCGTGCTGACTGCTTCACACGTCTGATTGCATTTATATAATCTTCCAAACCAACAATGGGGTGAATTCTGCTCACATTGCATGTTATAGATGATGAAGCTGAGACTGAGAAAGGTTGAGGAACATGGTCAAGTGTTATTTGAGCCTGCTCGCTCTTTACCGCTAAGCTGTGCTGTCTTCTGGGAGAGCTGTTGATTTTCCAGTGAACTGTGTTTGAAAGTTTAGAGTCTCTGACTGTATGAAATATTCAAAGTTACTTTATTTTTTTTTATTTTATTTTTAAACTTTACATAATTGTATTAGTTATGCCAAATATCAAAATGAATCCACCACAGGTATACATGTGTTCCCCATCCTGAACCCTCCTCCCTCCTCCCTCCCCATACCATCCCTCTGGGTCGTCCCAGTGCACTAGCCCCAAGCATCCAGTATTGTGCATCGAACCTGGACTGGTATCTCGTTTCATACATGATATTTTACGTGTTTCAATGCCATTCTCCCAAATCTTCCGTGGAGATTCCTCAAAGTTACTTTATGGTCTGATGCTGTTGTTATTCGGTCACTAAGCCATGTCAACGTCCGACTCTTTGAGACCGCATGGACTGCAGCACGCCAGGCTTCCCTGTCCTTCCCCATCTCCCGAAGCTTTCTCAAACTCATGTCCATTGAGTCGATGATGCCATCCAACCATCTCATCCTCTGTCATCCCCTTCTCCTCCTGCCCTCAGTCTTTGCCAGCATCAGGGGCTTTTTCAGTGAGTTGGCTCTTCACATCAGGTGGCCAAAGTATTGGAGCTTCAGCTTCAGCATCAGTCCTTCCAATGAATATTCAGGATTGATTTCCTTTAGGATTGACTGGTTTAATTTCCTTGCTGTCTGAGGGACTCTCAAGAGTCTTCTGAGAGAATCACCATGGTTTGAAAGCATCAGTTCTGGCACTCAACCTTCTTTATGGTCCAACTCTCACATCTGTATATAACTGCTGGAAAAAGCGTAGCTTTGACTAGATGAACCTTTGCTGGCAAAGTGAAGTCTCTGCTTTTTAATATGCTGTCTAGGTTTGTCATAGCTTTTCTTGAAATTGAAGTGACAGCAACAATTTTTAAGCATAGGCTCAGTTTTCGGGGGGGATGCCTGTTGTCAATGCTAATTTCTCACTTTCCATACTTTCTTATTCCCCCACGTTCATTTAGTTTTCCAGAGTTCTCTTAGCTGGCTAAAGCAGGAGTCCTGGCCCCACCCCCAGAGAGACTGAGAGTGTGGCCCTGGCCCTGGGAATCTGCATCTTTATTACACCCCTCTGTGCTTCTGCAGCCAGAGTCTGCGCCATGAAACTCACTACCACGTGTGCAGACCTCCAGGTGAATGGGCCTCTGCACGGGAAGTGGGTGCAACTTGCCAAGGGGCAGGGCCCAGTCCCCCAGAGACAGGACAGAAGCTGGGGCGCCTGCAGCTGACCCTGTCTTACTCAGTCAAAACCAAAACCAGGAAAGGAAGGGCTGTAGTTTCCAAGTTTTTTTTTCTTTTTTTCAAATTTGTCTTCGCTCTGGGTTTTTGTTTTATCTTGTGAGTATTTATTTGTTTGGCTGTGCCGGCTATTAGTTGCAGTATGCAGGATCTTTAGTTGCGGCACATGGGATCTAGTTCCCTGACCAGAGATCGAACCCAGGCCCTCTGCATTGGGAGTGCCGAGTCTTAGCCACTGAAGCACCAGGGAAGTCCCTGGGGGTGCTTTCTACTCACATTTCCATCCGTTATTTGTGCTCTGCCTCACCCTGTGGTTGAAAAGTCAGTTGGAACTAACTTAAAATCCATGTTCTGTGAAAACACAACCAAATGAGCAGGGGGAAGATCCCCAACCCCCAAAGATTCCAAGTCCTTTTTCTTTTTCAGTTTGTTTCTGGGATTCCTTTTTCTGATTACAAATGAAGTACGTACTTATTACTGAAAAGCCAAAAGTAAACACAGCGTAAACAGCCACCGTAATAATTCTGTCCGCCCAGCGACAACCACCGCTCCCTCTGTTCTCCTTCCATTTATCTCTGTGTCTTATCTTTCCTTTGTCAGTTGCAATTGAGTTCAACTGCAAAGAGCCAGGAATCCAGCCTTACCAGACCCAAGGCTCATCTTTTGCCTTCCTTCACCCAGACTATCAGGAAGAAGGGAGCATCCAGGTTTTGTGGGCCCTCCAGTCACAGGGTTGTGGAGGCCTTCTGTAAAACAACAGAATATAAAGTTTAGGTATTAAAGCGAGTGTCCAGAGTGAGAATTAGAGAAATAAATCACAAATTCAAATTTTAAGAACTGATGAATCGATAATCAACAGGGACTTACCATATGGCACAGGGAACTAGACTCAGTATCTTATAATAATCTCTAATGGAAAAGAATCTAAAAAGGAATAGATATACGTATAACTGAATCCCTTTACTGTGTACCTGAAAATAACACAACATTGTAAATCAGCTGTAGTTCATTTTTTTTAAGTAGGTAAAGGAGAAAAAAAATGACAGGTACCAACATCAGAAAAATGTTTTATTAACTAGTGGCTTGCCACATGCTGTTGAGGTAATCCGCATGGGTTGGAAAAGAATTTCCAGACACAGAGCATTTCAGAAGGGAGTGATTTTATTAAGAACAAAGAGCAGAGATAATGTGGGCACTGCGAGCACAGTGGACCAACCTCCTGACAGACCAGGGAGAGTTGACAGTTTTCGAGGGTTAGTAGTCAACTTTTATAGCCTCAAAACAAAGAAAATTCCTGCTGGAAGGTTGGCATTAGGTGATCGGTTAGGGCACTGTAGGGTGACTACCGGGGTGGGCATCTTTGCCTAATTTGGGGTCAGGAAGCCTGCTGGTGAAGGAAGCCCCCTCCAGGGCTTTTGGCGATGGTTACAGAGGGGCTCAGTCAGCTTCAGAGGGGACCTGGGTTCTGAGCTGCACTTCTGAGGCCTTTGTGTGAGGCCTTGCACCTGTGGCCTTGGGGCAGGACTCCACACATGCTTCATAGTTTTCTTTCTGGGTATTTTTTGTTTTATACTCTTTGATTGCTTCTACATATGTGAGGAGTTTGTAATATCTTCTACAGTGAAAGAAAAGTTTTATTATTATTGAGAGATTAGAAATTTTTCTCTGGACTTCACATTTAGTTTTTGGTAATGCTGTGTAAATTTTTAGTATTTCTATTAAATTTGAGAAAACCTTCCTCAAACTTCTGAAAATGGAAGACTAGGGACATTTCAAGTTTCCTTGTGCACTGACTCTTCATAAATACTCTGATGACCTGGGGAATTCCTTGTAGTCGCTTCTACACCAGGACAGCTCACCATTGTTTGGCTAGGCACAGCAGCGACTGAGAATGATATTTCTCATTAAGCCCAAATTGTATGTCACCTGGGTTCAGTGTCCCCTTAGCTAAGTTCCAAATTGTCTTTGGCCGTTCTAACACCGTGTGGGGAGGTATAACAACAGAAGTTGGAGTAGAAAGAAACAGCACTCTTAAGTGACTGCAATTAAAACTTGCTACTTTTGCAAATTTTACAAAAACATGTGACTGTTTGAACACATTGCTAGGGTTCCAAAGCTCCATCTGAAGACTTCCATTTACTGCTTACTGGTCAGAGCTGGGTCCCCTGGCCCCTAGCTGCAAGGGGGTCTGGAAAGGTGTTTTTAAGTAGACGCATTTTTGGGCCAACAAAATCAGAGGGCTGTTGGTCAAGAAAGAGAGAATGAGTATTGAGTGGACAGCTAGCAGTGTCTCCTTCAGCTTCCAGGACTTTCTCTGTGTGTATAGATAGACAGATGTATTGTGTGCCTGTATTTTCTTACAAAAATGCATACTGTTTATAACATACCATAATTGCTTTAAGTGATTTCACCAATACTCAAAAACTAGTATTGGGAAATTTACCTAAATTGATATGTGTTGACCATCTTTTGCTACAGAACAAATTGTTGTTGTTATTCAGTCACTCAGTCATGTCCAACTCTTTGTGACCCCATGGATTGCAGCACACCAGGCTTCCTTCTCCTTCACTATCTCCTGGAGTTTGCTCAAACTCCTGTCCATTGAATCGGCAATACCATCCAACCATCTCATCCTCTGCTGCCCTTTTTTTGCCTTCAATCTTTCCCAGCATGAGGGTCTTTTCCAGTGAGTTGGCTCTTCAAATCAGGTGGCCAAAGTATTGGAGCTTCAGCATCAGCCCTTCCAGTGAATATTCAGAGTTGATTTCCTTTAGGATTGACAATAAATTACATTCAGCTAAATCACATGCTGCATTTTTTGGGGTTTTTTTGTGTGTGTGTGTGTGTGTGGTTAAATATGCTCTTTTTGTTGTTGTTGTAGCAGAATGCTTTTTCAGACAGCATCTCCGTGTGTAACCCAGATGAATGCTGAGTTCTGTAATGGGGAGGGTGGTTGTTGGGAACCCTTTCCCTTCTCTCCCAGCAGCTCCTGAAGCATTTCTGTGGAACTCAGTATAGACAGATATGCTTTAAGACCTCTCCATCCCCAAAAGGCTCCTTTGCAGCCGAGGCACCCAGAGAGGGCCCTGGAGCTCCGCACAAGCACAGGGGGTTATGAGGTAAACAGGAAACAAGCCCTCTGGGCTCCTCTGAGACACCCAGCACCTAAGGCAGTCATTCTGGGCCCTCATACCAACCCTCTTCACCAGGGACCCTTCCTGAGGCCTTGTGATGACACCGGATTCTGCCCACAGACTGACCCAGTTTCCTCATCCAGTGCATGGGTGTGTGCATGCTAAGTCGCTTCAGTCATGTCTGACTCTTTTCAACTCTACAGACTGTAGCCCACAAGGCTCTCCTGTCCATGGGATTCTCCAGGCAAGAATACTGGAGTGGGTTGCCATGCCCTCCTCCAGGGGATCTTCCCAGCTCATGGCTGGAACTTGTATCTCTTATGTCTCCTGCATTGGCAGGCGGGGTCTTTACCAGTAGTGCCTCCTGGGAAGCCCCTTCCTCATCCACTGGAGAGGACAAATACCACCCATCTTAGGTGATTTCTTAGGCCTCTGGAGTTTTAGGGAGATGGTATGGTGGGGGGGTGGGGTTTCCAAAGGCTGAAACACAAGTATGTGCTGTATTCTCTCTCCTGAGGAAGGAGTTGGAAGGGTGACCTGGGAAGGACATTGGAGCAGGGAGGAGGCATGGGGTGCGCAACCCACACACTCGCCATCTCCCTTTTCCAGCGCTTAAGCCCTAGCCTCCCTCTCCTAGCGCCTGTGGAAGGACCCAGGCATAAGGGAGGGGGAAAGAGAAGGCCCAGGGGATCCTAAGGTACCACTGAATATTGGACTTAAGGAACCTGCCCTGACGATGGGGACAGCGGGTCAGAAGGGAGATGGGAGGAACAGCAGACAGAGGAGGGCAGTGTTAGTGATGGCGGGTAGGATAGCCTTCTTTTGCGTATTTCACAGGACAAGGGAGATGAAGCTGCACTAGTTCTTACTTGGGAAGCTTATGGCCCATCGTTTCCTCCACAAGAGCGGAGGCCTCCCATCTCCTCTCCCCTGCCTTTCTCCCCTCCCCCCTCCCCCACCCCTCACCACCCTGCCCTGCCCGCCCCTCCAGCTGCTGGCTGTCCCCACAGCACAGCTGAGACCTGGTGATTCCCTCCCACTAGAAACTGGCCCTTTTTTATTCTTCCTACCTCAAATATAAAAAAAATACAAAGAAAGCTGAGCACTAAAGAATTGATGCTTTTGAACTGTGGTGTTGGAGAAGACTCTTGAGAGTCCCTTGGACTGCAAGGAGATCCAACCAGTCCATCCTGAAGGAAATCAGTCCTGAAAATTCACTGGAAGGACTGATGTTGAAGGTGAAACTCCAATACTTTGGCCACCTCATGCGAAGAGCTGACTCATTGGAAAGGACCCTGATGCTGGGAAAGATTGAAGGCGGGAGGAGAAGGAGATGACAGAGGATGAGATGGTTGGATGGCATCTCCGACTCAATGGACATGAGTTTGAGTAAACTCTGGGAGCTGGTGACAGGCCGGGAGGCCTGATGTGCTGCAGTCCATTTGGTCGCAAAGAGTTGGACACCACTGAGCGACTGAACTGAACTGAACTGAACCTCAAATACAGATAAACCCAAATAACTTTCAAGTAAAAATCAAGAAATCAAAGATGTAACTCCCATTCATATATTTTCTGAGTTTTAAAAAATAATTATTTGTTTCTTCGCCCACGCTGGGTCTCAGTTGTAGCACATGGGATCTTAAGTTGCCGCATATGAGCTCCTAGTTGTGTCATGTAGGGTCTAGTTCCCTGACTGGGGATTGAACCCAGACCCCCTGCATTGGGAGCACAGAGTCTTAGCCACTGGACCACCAGGGAAATCCTTCTGATTTTTTTTTTTACATTTTATTTGTAAGTAATTATAGATTCACAGGAAGTTGAAACAGTAGTAGAGAAGTGCCAGACACCCTTCACCCAGCATCCCAGTGGCAACTGTAGCATGTAGGGGGTCGATGTCGGCACAGTCCACAGACTTCATTCAGATTTCACCAGAAAAGTGATTTCTTTTTTAAACAAATTTTCTTAATTACTAACATAGCTATGTTACAGAAAATAGAAGAAAATGGTTCTTGGTTCACTGTCCTGTGTGGCCACTATAAGCATTAGTGTTTTGTGTACTTTTAGCATAAATGGAAAGCATCATTTACGCACCGTGTTATAACCTGACTTACAATGTTTTAAATAAACATTTTTCTTCATAACTTAGTCTTTATCCTTGTAAATGGCCATATAATATTTCAAATGAATATGCCATATTTTCCTTCATTGCTACCCTATTACTAGACAGATTGTTGCAGTTTTACTCTACAGTGATTTTGTAACAAACAGCTTTATTTAACAACTTCCATATTTTGGAGTCCTCCTCTAGGGGCTTTCTTGGTGGCTCAGACAGTAAAGAATCTGCCTGCAATGCAGGAGACCCAGGTTCAATCCCTGGGTCCGGAAGCTCCCCTGGAGAAGGGAATGGCAACCCACTCCGGTATTCTTGCCTGGAGAATCCCATGGAGAGAGAACCCTGGCAGGCTACAGTCCGTGAGATCACAAAGAGTCAGACACGACTGAGCAACTAACACTCCAGAGTTTAACACCCAAGGGTATGAACATTTCAGTGACTCTTGATATAAAATGCCAGATTACTTTGCAAAAGCACTGTCTCTCATTTCCACGCCACTGCCATCTTAAACTGTTGCCAGAAGCAGATGGAGTCAGTTCTTTAATTGTCACTCATTTAATGATTTAAGAATGATGCGGGTTTTTGTAAAGTTGTAGTTTCTAGTTACTTGGAAAGTTGATGATTTTTTTCTTCTCTTGACTGGTGATACTCTTTATTTTGTGACTTGGCTGTTCAAAATCTTTGCCCTATTATCTGTATGGTGTTTTACTTAACTGATTTATAAGAATTCTTTATCTAATGAAAATCTTAACCTTTAATCTGTTAACTGTGCTGCAAGTATTTCTTCAGTGTTTTACCTGTTAATTTGGTTTATCATTCAAATACTGTATATATGGAAATGTTAACTTTTTATGAAACCAAATCTGTCTATTTTTTTTTTTCCTTCTCACTTTCAAAAGTCAGTATACTCCAGAGATGCAATAAGTTACTATATTCAACTCTTTTCTTCCACTTTTTCCATGGTTTGATTTTTTTTTTTAATTTATACTGCTAGATGGTATAATATGCAAGTTAAAGGGATTTTTCCTGACATTTTCTGTTTATCTGAATAATCTGTGTCATGACCCTTCCTTACTTATTTCAAAGTCTCTTATTCCTATAGATGAATGTATTAAATACAGTGAGTTAGAATGTGTGGTCTGCTCTCAGCCAGATGACCTCTCCAGCCCTGTTTCCTCTTTGCTTCCACCAGATCATGACCAACACGGGGAAGGCGAGGCGGAGGGGGACAGCTGGCGTGCAGTGGGGTGGCCCAGAGCCCCTGCGCCGGCCTGTCACCCCCGGCGGCCACAGGACCGGGTACCCAGCGTAAGTCCGGGCTAAAGGAGGCAGGGATTTATTTTTCCTAAGCTTTGTTTTGATGAACTGCAGTGAAAGATGTACGTATTTAAGAAGTCAAAATAAAATGTTCATACTATAAAGCATTTCTCTCTTTATTATTCATCTTTGGGGGATTTTTTGAAAGGACAGAGGTCAAGTCTCCCTCTTCCCCCCCATGTTTCTCAGGGTCTCCAAGGCACTTACAGCCTTTATCTAGGAGAAGCCTGGTGTTGGCCAGTGTTGATTCTGAAGGAAAGGACCAGAAAGGGGCAAGATGCCTACCCAGAGAGGGCTCTCAGTCTTTTCTGCAGCCTCTCACCGCTGTACCAGGCCCTTTGTTGGGAAGGAGTGTCACAGTTTAAAATGCCACCAGCCTTTTTTTCTAGATGATTTTTTAAAAGAACTATATGCAGTTTTGGCTGCCAAGCCTGTATTCATTCTTGATAGCCTTGCTCCAACCCTGTTTATATAAACAAATCTAGTCTGGTTACCCAAAGCCTCTGGTCTCCCTGAGAACCCGAGGACCAGACCCCTGTGGACTCTTGGGGAGCCTTAGGCCAGGCAGTCCAGCTTGGGCCTCTTCGGAGGTCTGGGTGACCTCTTCACCTTTCTAGAGAGAACACTGGAGATAAACAGGTGCACAAAAAGGGGGCTATGGAGAGCAAGCAAAAACCTACGTTTGTTCATGCAACAATTATTGGCCGTTCAGTTCAGTCGCTCAGTCCTGTCTGACTTTCGCAACCCCATGGACTGCAGCACGCCAAGACTCCTTGTCCATCACCAACTCCCGGAGTCCACCCAAACCCATGTCCATTGAGTCAGTGACGCCATCCAACCATCTCATCCTCTGTTGTCCCCTTCTCCTCCCACCTTCAATCTTTCCCAGCATCAGGGTCTTTTCCCGTGAGTCAGCTCTTCGCATGAGGTGGCCAAAGTATTGGAGTTTCAGCTTCAGCATCAGTCCTTCCAGTGAATGTTCAGGACTGATGTCCTTTAGGATGGACTGGTTGGATCTCCTTGCAGTCCAAGGGACTCTCAAGAGTCTTCTCCAACACCACAGTTCAAAAGCATCAATTCTTCAGCACTCAGCTTTCTTTATAGTCCAACTCTCACATCCATACATGACTACAGGACAAACCATAGCCTTGACTAGATGGACCTTTGTTGACAAAATAATGTCTCTGCTTTTTAATATGCTGTCTAGGTTGGTCATAACTTTCCTTCCAAGGAGTAAGCATCTTTTAATTTCATGGCTGCAATCACCATCTGCAGTGATTTTGGAGCCCAGAAAAATAAAGTCAAGCCACTGTTTCCACTGTTTCCCCATCTTTTTGCCATGAAGTGATGGGACTGGATGCCATGATCTTTGTTTTCTGAATGTTGAACTTTAAGCCAACTTTTTCACTCTCTTTGAATTATTGGCCCTAAAATATTTCAAATGAATATGATATATTTTGCTTCATTATCCCCTATAGCCGAGCAGTTTGCTTGTTTCCAGGTTTGCTTTATAGGCATTTGTAACAAACAACCAGGCACCAGGGCTACAGCAGCAGACAGAACGCAGAAGCACCTGCCCTGTTAGATCTGGGTGCATGAATGCTGAGGGACACCAGAGACCCTGCACCCAGACCCGGGGAGTTTGACTGCCCGTCCAGGACCTGACCTGTGAATATTTCAGGGCCCATGCTGTGGATCAGTGCTGAGATCTGTTTGATTTGACTTCACAACTAGTTACCATGTGCTTCATATTTCAGGGCTTTTATTTTTCATTATTAATGTCTAAACTAATATGCGTTTTTCTCTTTAACCTACAACCAATATTTTTTAACCTACAGAAAAGTTGAAAGAATTATTAACAATAAAGAGCTTCCAGCTGTTAGCATTCTGCAATAAATGTGCTCTCTTGCTTACTCACTCTCTTGGTCTCGTTCTGTGCATAAAATATAATTTACACACATACACATTTTCTTTTTGCTGAGTTGAAAGCAGGTGGCATAGTTTCAGCCCACATCTCCAAAGAATAAGAATATCCTTTTATTTAACCACATGAAAGTGAATGTCAATCAGTCGTGTCTGACTCTTGGTGACCCCATGGACTATACAGTCCATGGAATTCTCCAGGCTGGAATATTGGAGTGGATAGCCATTCCCTTCTCCAGGAGATCTTCCCAACTCATGAATCAAACCAGGGTCTCCTGCATTGCAGGTGGATTCTTTACCAGCTGAGATACCAGGGAAGCCCATAATTTTTAACCATATAGTCACACCCTAAAAAGTTAACATTAATTTAAAAATATGAGCATATAAATATTCCCTAATTGTCCCCCAAATATCATTTATATCTAAGAAGTTTTGTACTCGACCTTTTGATTTAGACCATAGCCAAGTATCAACTATGAGTAGATCCAGTTTATAAATATAATATCTTTTTGAATGGAAGAAGTAAGAGGAACTAATAAAATTCATCTTGTTTGAAATGGGAAAGAGGACACTGAATTATCATTTAAAAAAATTTTTTTAAGTTACTAAAACCCTGGCTTTACAGAGAGGCAACAATAACCTATGCATATTTAATCAGGAAGGAGGGCAAAGATAATCTAATAAATACAAGATCCAACCAATGGGCACAGTGAATTGGGTCAAATGTTCTACCTTATAGAGAGGAAAAAAAGAGGACATTCTTCCCTGCCTGGGGAGCACACATGGTGTTCCCCTGACTTGTCGAAGTGTTCCCTGCAAGGAATGAGAGCCCTTCATTTTCCTGAAATTCCCCGACCAGGAGTCGAACCTGTACCCCCTGCATTGGAAGGGTGGAGTCCTAACCACTGGACCACCAGGGGAGTCCCTGAACCTTCTGATTCTAACGAAGCCATTGCCCCATAACCAACTCCATCCGTTAGGCCAATTTAACGAACATTTATAACACTTCTGTGTGCCAATTGCCCAGTTCAGTTCAGTTGCTTAGTTGTGTCTTGACTCTTTTCAACCCCATGGACTGCAGTACACCCGGCTTCCCTGTCCATCACCAACTCCCAGAGCTTACTCAAACTCATGTCCATTGAGTCGGTGATGCCATCCAACCATCCCATCCTCTGTCATCCCCTTCTCTTCCCACCTTCAATTTTTCCCAGCATCAGGGTCTTTTCAAATGAGTCAGTTCTTCACATCAAGTGGCCAAGGTATTAAGAGTTTCAGCTTCAGCATCAGTCCTTTCAATGAATATTCAGGACTGATTTCCTTTAGGAAAGTTGCTAGAGGTGCAAAAATAAACAATGTGGTCCCTGCCCTCAGGAGCACACAGAGCAAGCTACCTAGTAGGGAAGAGAGACAGTGCTCGTAATTCGTAATTTGGTAAGTAGGTGATGGCAGAGCATAGGGGTTCCCCTCAGGCAGGCAGCACAAGGCTAAGACTCAGGATCTTCAGATCGCCTCTTTAAAAAGATTACATGAGTCTCCATTTCCAACCAGTGTCCTCTGATAACCTAGTGATGCCAGATGTGTAGATAAAGCAAGAGTCTTAGTGACAATATGCATTACACGCATTCCAGACACTAGTACTTTAGCAGTCAGTAATCCCATTCCTAGGGTTTTACACTGAGATAATCAGATACATACGTGCACACAACAGGAGTTACTGTTTTACTAAATGCCCAAAAAAGGAGGCTGGTTAAATTATTATCCACACAAAATGTATTGAGAATAACATTTTAGAAGAATATTTAATAAATGGGAAGAGCCTCACAAGACGCTACTAAGTGAAAAAGCAAATTATGAAACTGTGGATCTAACCTGCTGGCCAAATATAGCAATCCTAAGTTTTGAGTTTGGTTTTTTGTTTGTTTGGTTTTTTTTTTAGGAATATATTTGCTCTTTTAAAAGAAGATACCAAAATAAAAGAAGATATCAAATGTTAATAGGAGTCATGTCTAGGTATTGGGAGGACAGGGCAATCTGTTTTCTATGTTTTCCTGATTTCTCGTGATAAATGCTGGTTTTAAAATCAAGAAAAGAAAGGTTGAAAATAACAACTACAGTCGCCCCTGTGCAATGCAGGACTCTCCATCACCCTGCATCTGACGGTGCCTCCCAACCCCCTCCCCAAGGCCTGTCCCCAGGCTCCGTGTCTCCTGGACTCCCTTCCCTTCTGGCCCTCTGGCTACTTCCCTGGGCCATCCTCCTTTCTTTGAAGCCCACATGGTCTGGCAGTGACTTCCTCAAGTTAACGCTGCCACAGTCACACCCATGACCTCCTAGACCCTACTGACCACCCTCCTGGGAGCTTTCGAACTTCTGCCCTGTGGCCGCTGTGTGCTGGTCCCCCAGTTCTCCGCCCTCTTCCTCCTAAAACACTGCTGTGCAGGCCCCGTCCTGTGTTGAGGTCCCCATCCCATCCTGCTGGTCCTCTGGTTTCCATTACACGCTGCTCACACCCAAATCTCCCACTCCAGCCCACTCTTGCCCCCAGAGCTACGTGTGTCCCCACATCACCCCCAGATCAGTACCTCTCAGGTGAACACCCCTGTCTTCTGAGGCCCCTGCTTCAGAGAACGGAGTTAATACTCCCAGACACAGAGCCAGGATCCCACCCCAGGGTGCCCAGCCACCCCTTCTCCTGGCTCTGGCACCTCCTCTCTGCCCTCCTGAGCCAGCTCCTTCTCCCCAGCCTGGGCAGAGCCTCCAAACCATTCTGCCTGCCACAGTCCGCCCTCCAGGACCATAGACACAGTGATCCTTCTAGCACATCATCATGGAATCTCATTTCTGCGTCTTCTATTTCCTTTAGGGTGTGCATGCCCAGTCGCTCTGTCATATCTGACTCTTTGTGACTCCATGGACTGTAGCCCACCAGGCTCCTCTGTCCATGGGATTTCCCAGGAAAGAATACTAGAGCAGGTAGCCATTTCCTCCTCCAGGGAATCTTCCTGACCCAAGGATCGAACCTCTGGTTCCTGAATTCCCAGGCAGATTCTTTACCTCTGAACTATTTGGGAACCCCTCTTTCAAGACCAAACTATTCAAACCCTGGCCGATCAGGTCCTTCTTAATTGACACCCTCCCATCTCCACCCTCAGAGTCACATGCTCCCCAGGACACTATGTACCCTCTGGCCTGCATTTTTCAGGTGCCCTAAATCTCTCTGTAACAAAGCAGTATAAATATATGCTTTCTTTTTGCCTCCTCTTGCTTCATCTTACTTGTTCATGGTGCTACCTCTGCTGGGAAATGTTCCCTCTTCGGCCCCCTGGCAAACCCCAGCCCAGAGATCAGAACTGACTGAGTCACACACACACACACACCAATACACACATACACTCATACATACACTACATATACACACACACACACACATACATATACACAGGTACATACACACACACATATACTCACACACACACATATACATAGAAATACATACACATTCACACACACAAGCTTTTCTGCCCTGCAGGGCAGTTAGGTGTCTGCTTATCTTTGCTGCTGGAACTGACATTCAAGAACAGCTGTTTCATGGGGTACCACTCTGGGCAGAGTGGGGACAGGCCTGCCATGGTATGTCCCCACCAAGCCCTTGCTGAGAGCAGGTGGCTCGTGTCTCCTCGTAGATGGAATGCGAGTACCGAGCTGCTGTGTGCACGCTGCAGAACCCTCCCGGGATCTGCTGTGAAGGTATCCTGCCTCTCTCTGATGTGCTTGCCCAGGCCACCACCTCTTGCAGGTGCCCAGCGCACGTCTGCTGGGTGGACCAGTCTCCACCAACCCAGGTGGCAGCGTTAGACATGACACACACCATTATAGTGTTCCAGAGAACAAGTTCTTCCCCACTCCTGTGCCTAGTAACTCTTGTTGTCAGGGCTATGACACATCCCATCTTTTCTGACTGATTTCATCCCTGCACTAATCTGCTTCATCCTTGGAGGAAAGCCCAGAAGATTGATACTTTAATTAAATTGTTTGGTTGAAATGTTATGTCCTCGTATCACCCAAAGTCAATAGATCCAACTCTGTGTTAGAAAAATAATAGCCATGTTTAAAATGTGTAAGCGCTCACATGAGTGAGGCAAGGGGCACTTCCTATTTCTTAAAGACATCCAATATCTGCTAATACTAGCTTAACATAAGGCATTCAGGTGCTTCCACTTCCTGTATTTGTTTGTGATGCTACACAGTAGTCGGCAGTCAGATATCTCCTCTCTGTATTGATTGCTGCTTTTCATTTTTTCCTCCAGGCTGGACGATCATCTCAGTTCTCCCCAGATGGCCCAGCATGCCAGAAATGGCTGCCTCCTGTCCCTGCCAAACACCCACACTCCAGTCTGCAGGGGGGGCAAACCTGCTGCTCCCGAGCCTTGCCCTTCCTTTTCATGTAAGAAAACTGGCAGCATGTGGGGGGGCAGCTCCAGAACTGGGGACAGCTCTGGGACTGGGGGCAGCTCTGGGCCTGCTGATGCCCAGGATTTTATGAAACTGCAGCAGTTCCAAACCCTGGAAGGCCTCAGCCTCACACCTGCTCTTGAAAAGCCCTCTGATCTCAACCATTACCCCCTGTCACAGAGGTTCACAGGCATGTGACCCCACAGCCAGACCTGACCATGGGCTTTTCCTCCAGACTCCCTTCTCTCAGAGCACTGTGTCCAGTGCTCCCCTCTGCAAGCTATTTGAGCAAGATTTCTGACTGGGGAAGCCACGTTTAAATGTGAGACTTTGAAGTAGAACTCTCCGAACAATGTAGATCCTTGACCAAAACTCTGGTGACCCAGCTCTATCGCTGAGGTGGTCAGCCACACGGTAGAAGGCTGAACAGAGTTAGAAATGTGCAGCCAGGAGCAAAAGCTAGTGTGGGATCCAAACACATTTTTTAAAATAATTGTATTCATTTATTTTTGGCTGTGCTGGGTTTTCCTCTAGTTGCGGCGAGTAGAGGCTGCTCTCAGTGGCAGTGCGCGGGCTTCTCACTGGAGCGGCTCCTCTGGTTGCAGAGCACGGACTCAAGTGCTGGCAGTTTCAGCAGATGCAGCACACGGGCTCAGCAGTTGCGGCTCCCCAGCTCTAGTGTGCTTAGTCGAGCAGTTGTGTCCGACTCTCTGAGACCCCAAGTAGCCTGCCAGGCTCTTCTGTCCGTGAGGATTCTCCAGACAAGAATACTGGGTTGGGTTGCCATGCCCTCCTCTAAGGGATCTTCCCAACCCAGGGATCGAACCCAGGTCTCCTGCAGGCGGATCCCTTACCATCTGAGCCACCAGGGCTCACCAGAGCACAGGCTTAATAGTTGTGGTGCACGGGCTTAAATTCTCAGGCGTCATGTGGGATCTTCCCGGATCAGAGGTCGAACCCGTGTCTTCTGCATTGGCAGGTGGATTATTTACCACTGAGCCACCAGGGAAGCTCTCCAGAGAGCTTCTAGTTGAGCTCACTAGAGACTGATGGGGAATAAAAGTATTTTTTATATGCTAGAAAAAATATATATATATGCTTTGAATTAGAAATGTACAAAGTTGTTTTTTTTTAATTTTCAAGAGGAAATTAAAAGGATATGAACAGATCAGATAAGACTCCAATTTCTCCATTCAAAAAGGAAAAACAACAAGAGGAGCAGGTCAGATTCCAGTATGAGAAACATCTGTGAGCTTTTCTAATCTGCTCTGAATTGGATTCAAATGCGTCTGATCCCTGATTCAGCGCAGTAGACCTGTCACAGAGTCGGAAGAAAGCCAGGCTGTTTGGTTACCCTGGGAAAGGGTCTCTTGATTACAGCAGTTTTAGAGGGTTGCTTTTTTATGCCAGCTTTGATCATTTGTTATTTTACATGTGTTTTGCTAGAGCTCCAAACATTAATATGCCTTCTTTAAAAGATGGTTAGCTCAGTCGTTTACCTAGAGATTTCTGCTGCCAGGGTGGAGGTTTTAGGTGGTCTACTGATTTTTGCCAATTTGACCTACTGTTGTTGAGTTAAAAATGATTTCAAACTCTATAGGGCTGGCCTTCCCAGGTGGTGCAGAGGTAAAGAACCTGCCCGCCAATGCAGGAGACTCAGGAGACGTAGGTTCAATCCCTGGATCAGGAAGATGCCCTGGAATAGGAAATGGAATAGGAAATAATCGCTCCAGTGTTCTTGCCTGGAAAATCCCATGGACAGAGGAGCCTGGCGGGCTACAGTCCATGGGGTCTCTAAGAGTTGGGCACGACTGAACACAGCACCACTCTTCCAAAGAGTTGCATTTAGGCTAATTTATTTATCAGTAACATCCTTGTTTTACCCAAATTGCCACCAAGGTGACCCTCTGTCTTGCATTGATTCTAAGTGTGGCCTTATCTTTTAGGAAGATTTGGCGTGGTATTACCTGTAGGGTAGAGTCACTGGAGGTTGTCAAGGGTGGAGGAAGCTGAGTGGTGGCTGATGTTGCTGGTGATGTAGACGTTATTATTTTCAAGAACAATTATTTTTGACCCTGGCAAATTCTGGTTCCTTGCTTGAAAACGGTGGGCACCCACCAGGGCACTCATGCCTGGGATCACCAGCCCTTCCCAGTGCTTCTCCCTGGGGAGGCAGCAGCTACTCACCTGCCCTGCTAGATGGGCCACCTGGAGCCATGCTACCGCTGCACCCAGGAGCCTGCTCTGAGCACTGAGGCCATACTTTTCATCCCATCCTCTACCTACTCTCATTCACTCAGGCCTGGCTGGGAGCCCACCTGCTGCCCTCCTGCCTCAGTGGACTCCCCTACACTGACCCCCAGTCCATCCTCACTCCCCCTGCCACATACCAGATATTAATCACTTCCCCCACCCGCAGAGGCTTCCCAGGTATTGCTAGTGGTAAAGAACCTGCCTGCCAATGCAGGAGACCCAGGTTCGATCCCTGGGTCAGGAAGATCCCCTGGAGAAGGAAATGGCAACCCACTCCAGTATTCTTGCCTGGAAAATTCCATGGGCAGAGGAGCCTGGTGGGCTGCAGTCCACGGGGTCGCAAAGAATCAGACACACCTGAGCACACACCCACCCCCATGCCTTCTCTCTTCCTCAGGCCAGCACCCTTACTTAGTTCTCCTTCAAAACCCCTTTATAGGACAAATGTTCTCCCCTTGAAGAAGCCAAGGGTCCAGCTTATTGGCTTTCCCGGGGTCATTTATTTATTTAAAAATTTTTTTTTACTTTTTATTTTGTATTGGGATAGGCTCCCCAGGTGGCACACTGGTAAAGAATCAGCCCGCCACTGCAGGAGACACAGGAGATGCAGGTTCCATCCCTGAGTCAGGAAGATCCCCTGGAGGAGGAAATGGCAACCCACCCAAGCATTCTTACCTGGAAAATCCCATGGACAAGGGAGCCTGGTGGGCTACAGCCCATGAAGTCACAGAGAGCTTAGCAACTGAGCACGCATAGCCAATTAACGATGTTGTGATAGTTTCAGGGAAACGGCGAGGGGACTCAGCCATACATATACATGTGTCCATTCTCCCCCCAACTCCTCTCCCATCCAGGCTGCCACGTGACATTGAGCAGAGTCCCGTGTGCTATACAGTAAGTAGGTCCTTGTTGGTTATCCATTTTAGTTATATCAGTGTATACATGACCATCCCAAACTCCCTAACTATCCCTTCCCCCTGATCCTTCCCCACTCCTGGGGTCATTTAATGAGCATGGATTCCATTTCTGGTGTAGATTTCTATTCTTCCTTCCTTGCCCAGCACAACCACCACAGGCCCTCGCCTCCTCCGTGGACCAGTGTGAGCTTTCCATCTGGTCTGGCCACCACCTTCTCTTCCTCTTTTCACTCAACCTCCTTGAGGGGACGGGTGCAGACCGGCTTCAGCCAACATGCTCAAATGCTGTGTTGAGGCTAGTTCTGAGGCCGCATCTGGGCTCGGCCAACCAAGCACCTCGGTCGAGGAAAGAAGAGGACAGCAGCATGTGGCAGGACCCTCCTGATCCTTGCTGTCCCATTTCTTTCCTTCCCCAGTGAGAGCTGATCTGATTTCCTCTTGACCCTTCCACCCATCCAGTCCTGCCTCCTCCAGCCCTTTCTCCCCAGTCTCTGCACCTGCTCACCTTGTCCCCTCAGCCCGTTCTGGCCTCGCCAGGCCACCAACCCCCCAACAGGTCCCCTCACACATGACCTTCACCCCTGCTGGGAATTAATGCCCCACTCAAGACCCGTGGGGTCCCAGCACCCCGACCCAAACATCAGGTTTGTTCAGGACACCCCCCTTCATGGCTGTGCATTCCGTCAGCACTAAGGCAGGACTCGGAATGAGGAGGCCGTGGGATCCTTACATGGCTCCATCAGTTCTGTGAGGGGCCAGAAAATACATTATTTTTAAGCAAAGGACTCAGGCCCACAGAGCCAAAAGGAAATAGCTCCCAAGGGAAAAAAAAAAAAAAAGAAAAGCCAAGAATGTGACTTAGAATCTTGTATGATTTTGGCCTGAGGAAAGTTATTCTCATTTCCTTCCCTATCCACCAAGGCTGGGATATCAAAATCGCATGTCCTGTCAGTGGACCCTGAGGGAAAATGCCAGCCCTGTTTGAAATGGATGAAGAGGTAGAGAAACAGTGGTTTATCCCAGGAAGCTTCAGGTGCACGCACGCAGCTGCCCTCCTCCTCCCAGCTCCCAGCTCTTTCAGTGGAGATATATTTTTTTTGGCGGGCGGGGGATGGCATCAGAGGATGGCATCGGGGGCCATAGAGGTTGCTCTGAAAGTCTGCCGTGTGGCCTAAGCAGAGGGAGCAGGGGAGGCTGGAGGGGTGGCTGAACCAAGAAGACCCAAGAAGTTCTCCCAAGAGCCCAGCTCAGTTCCTCCTCCCTCCTGCCAGGGGGCTTTGGCACCTATCCCCCACTGCCACCCACCCAGGAAAGCTCATGATCCTGGAGAGCTGCCTACCCCTGGGCGCCATCTTGGAACACCATTGACCCTCATGGGGTTTTCCATGTGCAGCCCAGCTCTTATGTGTGGTGCCACTCAACCATTATTTTATACACCCAAGTGTGGTCTCCTGAGCATTGTTATAAGCCCAGTCAGCAGAGAGCACAGACAAGCAGGCCAGTTATCCACTGAAGAGCAGCTCAGAGAAGGCTGAAATCCTAGTTCCAGTCACAGTTCTGGGTGGAGACTGTCCAGTGAATGAGTGAGAGAAAGTCGCTCAGTCGTGTCCGACTCTTTGCAACCCCATGGACTATACAGTCCATGGAATTCTCCAGGCCAGAATACTGGAGTGGGTAGCCTTTCCCTTCTACAGGGGCTCTTCCCAACCCAGGGATCGAACCAGGGTCTCCTGCATTGCGGGCAGATTCTTTACCAACCGAGCTATCAGAGAAGCCCAGAGACTGTCCAGTGTGGACTGTAAATAAAGCCACCCATGGGTTCCGTACCAGAAACAGAGTCTTTGTTTGGGTCAAAAGAGAGTTATCTGGAAGTCAAAGCTGTACCCCCGTGCCGTGGGTTTGAGGAAACCTGCAGGGAGGATTCTTTTTGTTTTTAAATCGAAGTATAGTTGATTTAAAATGCTGTGTTAATTTCTGCTCTTAGAGCAAAGTGATTCGGTTACACATGTATATGCATTCTTTTTTCCTATTCTTTTCCATTATGGTTTCTCACAGGATCTTGAATATAGTTCCCTATGCTGTATAGTTGGACCTTGGTGTTTATCCATCCTATATATAATAGTTTACATCTGCTAATCCCAAGTTCCCAGTCCACCCCTCCCTGATCCCTCTCCCCCTGTCAACCGCAAGTGTGTAGTCTATGTCTAGGAGCCTGTTTCAGTTTCATAGAATAGTTTGTTTGTGTCATATTTTAGATTCCACATGTCAAGTGATATCGTATGGTATTTCTTTTTCTCTTTCTGACTGACTTCACTCTGTGTGATAGTCTCTAGGTCCATCCACATCTCTGCAAATGGTCCAACTTCGTCCCTTTTTATGGCTGAGTAGTATTCCGTTGCATACATGTGCCACGTCTTTATCCATTCATCTGTTAGTGGACATTGATGTTTCTGTGTCTTGGCTATCGCAAATAATGTTTCTATGAACATAGCGGTGAATTTATCTTTTTGAATTATAGTTTTGTCTGCCTATATGCCCAGGAGTGGGGTTGCTGAATCATATGGCAACTCTGTTTTCAGTTTTTTGAGGAACCTCCATACTGTTTTCCATTGTGGTTGCACCAATCTGCATTCCCACCAACAGTGTAGGAGAACCTCCATACTGGTTTCCATTGTGGTTGCACCAATCTGCATTCCCACCAACAGTGTAGGAGAACCTCCATACTGTTTTCCATTGTGGTTGCACCAATCTGCATTCCCACCAACAGTGTAGGAGAACCTCCATACTGTTTTCCATTGTGGTTGCACCAATCTGCATTCCCACCAACAGTGTAGGAGAACCTCCATACTGGTTTCCATTGTGGTTGCACCAATCTGCATTCCCACCAACAGTGTGGGAGAACCTCCATACTGTTTTCCATTGTGGTTGCACCAATCTGCATTCCCACCAACAGTGTAGGAGAACCTCCATACTGTTTTCCATTGTGGTTGCACCAATCTGCATTCCCACCAACAGTGTAGGAGAACCTCCATACTGGTTTCCATTGTGGTTGCACCAATCTGCATTCCCACCAACAGTGTAGGAGAACCTCCATACTGGTTTCCATTGTGGTTGCACCAATCTGCATTCCCACCAACAGTGTAGGAGAACCTCCATACTGGTTTCCATTGTGGTTGCACCAATCTGCATTCCCACCAACAGTGTAGGAGAACCTCCATACTGGTTTCCATTGTGGTTGCACCAATCTGCATTCCCACCAACAGTGTAGGAGAACCTCCATACTGTTTTCCATTGTGGTTGCACCAATCTGCATTCCCACCAACAGTGTAGGAGAACCTCCATACTGGTTTCCATTGTGGTTGCACCAATCTGCATTCCCACCAACAGTGTGGGAGGACCTCCATACTGTTTTCCATTGTGGTTGCACCAATCTGCATTCCCACCAACAGTGTGGGAGAACCTCCATACTGTTTTCCATTGTGGTTGCACCAATCTGCATTCCCACCAACAGTGTAGGAGAACCTCCATACTGTTTTCCATTGTGGTTGCACCAATCTGCATTCCCACCAACAGTGTAGGAGAACCTCCATACTGTTTTCCATTGTGGTTGCACCAATCTGCATTCCCACCAACAGTGTAGGAGAACCTCCATACTGTTTTCCATTGTGGTTGCACCAATCTGCATTCCCACCAACAGTGTAGGAGAACCTCCATACTGGTTTCCATTGTGGTTGCACCAATCTGCATTCCCACCAACAGTGTAGGAGAACCTCCATACTGGTTTCCATTGTGGTTGCACCAATCTGCATTCCCACCAACAGTGTAGGAGAACCTCCATACTGGTTTCCATTGTGGTTGCACCAATCTGCATTCCCACCAACAGTGTAGGAGAACCTCCATACTGTTTTCCATTGTGGTTGCACCAATCTGCATTCCCACCAACAGTGTGGGAGAACCTCCATACTGTTTTCCATTGTGGTTGCACCAATCTGCATTCCCACCAACAGTGTGGGAGGACCTCCATACTGTTTTCCATTGTGGTTGCACCAATCTGCATCCCCACCAACAGTGTGGGAGAACCTCCATACTGGTTTCCATTGTGGTTGCACCAATCTGCATCCCCACCAACAGTGTAGGAGAACCTCCATACTGTTTTCCATTGTGGTTGCACCAATCTGCATCCCCACCAACAGTGTGGGAGAACCTCCATACTGTTTTCCATTGTGGTTGCACCAATCTGCATTCCCACCAACAGTGTAGGAGAACCTCCATACTGGTTTCCATTGTGGTTGCACCAATCTGCATTCCCACCAACAGTGTAGGAGAACCTCCATACTGGTTTCCATTGTGGTTGCACCAATCTGCATTCCCACCAACAGTGTAGGAGAACCTCCATACTGTTTTCCATTGTGGTTGCACCAATCTGCATTCCCACCAACAGTGTGGGAGAACCTCCATACTGGTTTCCATTGTGGTTGCACCAATCTGCATTCCCACCAACAGTGTAGGAGAACCTCCATACTGTTTTCCATTGTGGTTGCACCAATCTGCATTCCCACCAACAGTGTAGGAGAACCTCCATACTGTTTTCCATTGTGGTTGCACCAATCTGCATTCCCACCAACAGTGTAGGAGAACCTCCATACTGGTTTCCATTGTGGTTGCACCAATCTGCATTCCCACCAACAGTGTAGGAGAACCTCCATACTGTTTTCCATTGTGGTTGCACCAATCTGCATTCCCACCAACAGTGTGGGAGAACCTCCATACTGTTTTCCATTGTGGTTGCACCAATCTGCATTCCCACCAACAGTGTGGGAGGACCTCCATACTGTTTTCCATTGTGGTTGCACCAATCTGCATCCCCACCAACAGTGTGGGAGAACCTCCATACTGGTTTCCATTGTGGTTGCACCAATCTGCATTCCCACCAACAGTGTGGGAGGGTCCCCTTTTCTCCACACTCTCTCCAGCATCTGTCATTTGTAGGCTTTTTGATGATGGCCATTCTGACCAGCGTGAGGTGATATCACTCTGTAGTTTTGATTTGCATTTCTCTAATAATTGGTGATGTGGAGCTTTTCGTGTGCCTGTTGACCATCTGAATGTCTTCTTTAGAGAAATGTCTGTTTAGGTAGGGAAGATTATTTAAGATAAAGCTGAGGCCATTGCAAAGGTGCTAGAGAGATTCTTGTTTTTTTTTTTTAATGAGCTGAAAGGAGCTTGGGTTAAAGGGGCAGTGAATTCAAACTATCACAGTGTTGCTGTGACAGTGACATGAACCCCTTTGAGCTGGAGAAGGAGGGGTGCATGTCATTTGAAGTACAGAACAGGCCCGTCCCCAGACCCTGGGGAGGGACCCTCAGCAGTGTTATCGGGAACTTCTCCCACTGTTCCCTGTGATCTGGGGGTGACCCAGGTGCCTGGTCCTTGCTGGGCAGTATTAGGGAGGTTCCTGCCCTTGTGGGAGGGCAGGGATTCAGCCCTGAAGGATCCAGGGGAGGCTCAGAGAGCCCCACCTCTGGGGTTGCCAGATTTGGCAAATAAAAACACAGGACACCCAGCTGAAGTTGAATTTCAAACAGACATGAATAGTTTTTCAGTGTGCCTCTGGGCAACTGTGCATCAGTGCCAAGCAGGGGGCCCAGGAGACAATTCCAGGTTTTGTTGGCTTTTCCCAAGAGGTGGGGGCAGGGGTGGGGAGGGGGCAGGCCACAGGGCAGAGGGTCTGATCTTCCCTGCCTGCGTGTGTTCCAACCAGAGCGTGCCCACTGCACCCTCAGGTTACAAGTACCCGAAGTGGTCATCTGGAAAGGTCCCAACCTGCACAAGTAAACAAGTCCCCATCCATAGGCGCCGGGGAGGGGAGCCGTGAGGGACTGGCCCCCAGGCTGTGTGCTTTTCTTGGCTCCGGGGTCCAGCCCAGTAAAGAGCATCTTCAAAGAGCTTCCAGAGCAGAGGTCAACTGAGCTCTCTCTCCTGACTCCTCTCAGCCGCCACCGACGCCAAGCCGGGAGAGTGGTCGCCAGCAGGACGTCAGGGAGAGCCTCGTCTGCCCCCAGCAGGGGCCCCAAGCCAGTCTCGAGAGGGGCCCCGGGCCCCAGAAAGTGGAGACACCACCAGGTAGGGGTGGAGCGGTGTCCCGGAAGGGCTCCTCTGAGGCCCAGCCTCTGATGATGGAGGCAAAGGGGCCTCCCACTGGGGGCCCAAGTGCGGTTCTGAGACCCTCAGGGGAGTGTGGTCAGCTCGTCTGACAACCTCAGAGCCCAAGGGGAGGGATCTGCCCTCCTGAGAATCACCAGTCGTCAGGCCGGAAGGAGAGAAAAACTTACAAACACACCCAAGGGACTTGTTTTAAGAACTGCTGGGTGAACACGTTTGGGAGGGTGAGTGAAGAGAAGTAATTTGAGGTCAGTGGCCTCTCTTAGCAGTTCGCTTTTGGAGAGGGGGCTGTGGAGGGGAGAAAGGTGAGGCCTGAGGTCAGTACAAGGGTTTGGCTCATATGTCAGCTTCCTAAAACAGAAACTGGACCCCCAGGAAGAAAAAAAAAAAAAGATGTTTTCTGTTCCTCTGTGTCAAATGAGCACAAACCGGCACTCAGTGGGTGAGGAGGGATTCTTTAGAATCTCGAAAGGACTTTTTTTTTTTTTTTAATGATCTTACAGGCTCCTTCTTTCAGATCTGAGAGAACCTGCTTGGGGGAGGGGCCTGGCCCTGGACTCAGACCCAACTTGTCTCCTGACCGCCGCCCACTACTTCCTCCTCCCGGCCCCACAGCGCCCTGCAGGCTGCAAGTTTCAAGACAGAGGAGCCTCGCTCCTGTGCTAAAACACTGCTCTAGAGAGTCATGCTGAGCATCATGACAACACCCTTGGAGTCTCTGATTAGAGGAATTTTGCCATGGTGACCGGTCAGGCCATCCGTGCCCCACTTTCCCCTTAGAACAGGGAGGAACGTCCGTTATTGTGTCTGCAGTGAGCAGGCCCCCACCTCCGCTGTGGTCACAGCTGACTTGCAGCTCCTCCAGCAGTGGGGCCTTGTGGAGCTGGGTGAGGCTGTGGGAGGCCTGCATTCTAGGCCCCTCAAGGCCTGAAACTACCCACCCCCTGCAGATGTGGCCCCCATCACAGTGCAGGGGAGTCTGAGAAACCAGCCCACCGGCCCTCCCCTGTAGGGACCTTCCTGCCTTCTTGCAATCTCCCACTGATGGAAACGCCACAGAAACAGGGATTCCTGCTGGGTTCTAGAAGCTGCTGGACACCTTGGAGGGGTCAGGGACCCCTGAGGACAGGCAGAAGGCCCAGCAGCGCTGCACCCACTGGCGAGAAAGTCAGGGAGAGGAGGGGCGGGGAGACTGCCAAAGCCTACCCCTCTGAGCAGGCAGCTACCTTGCACCTTCCTTTCCTGCTTCAAGGGCAGAAGGGCGGCAGGGCTGTATAGGGATGAGCCACAAGGACCTTGGGATCTGGACTGGGGAGGGGACAGTCCTGGATGTGTCTACGGGGCAGAAGGTGTCAAAGATGGTGAGCCAGAGTTCCGCTGTATAGTCACGTGCTCCATGACTCTCCCACTGTCCTCAAAGACGGGGGCCATGTGTAGGGTGTTTATCCCCCGTGTTCCTGGCATAGAGCAGGAGCTCAAAAATACACATTGGATGAATCCCTAGGAGAAAAGAAGAGAGCGTGGCTCTCTGTCTGGCTTGACAGCTCCACTCTCTCAGTCTGTAAAGGAGGGCAGCCTCTGGCCCCAGAAGATGAGTTGGCTGGGTTGGGCCCTTACTTGTGGGGAGAAGGAAGGCCCTGGAGCCCTGGATGTGGGTCGTTGGTAGACAAAATGATAGCCCGCATTGCTTAGCCCTGACTTTGAGGTGGTGTAAAGATAATTGCAGCTCCAGTGGCTTCCAGCAACTGATCTTGCTGTGAAATTGGCTTCCTGGAAGCCAGGAGTGAAAAGGTTCAGACTCTACCAGTGCACAGCCTCCCCACAGCCCACGTCTTCCTTTTCCTTTTTCTCTCCGCCTCTTACAGTCCTTAGCTTTGAATAAATGTTAACCAGACTATGAAAATGCATTTTCAAAGAAAACAAGCATTTATCCCAAGGAGAACCAAGGCACTTTCCCAGGGAAATCTGTCAGTCCCGACCTAGAGGGGCTGACCCCCCAACCTTGGAAAGTACAGGGTTGGTTTCCAGCTGTCACCTCCGGGAAGGTGAGGGGCCAGGCTGCCCAGACGTCACATGGCCTTGCCCGCCCACTGGCCGCCCGCCATCTGCTGGGGCCCTGCTCTGCACGGCATTGGCACGTCATCCACACGGAGATGCCGAGGAGCCCAGCCAGACCAGGATGGCATTTGTCTGGACATTCCCTCCGTGTGGCCGAGGGCGGGTGAGGGAGTGGGCTCCTCCAGTCAGAGCTCTCACTGCCCCACAGACGTCTACCAGTGCCAGCCTGAGATGGGAAGCAAACTGTCAAAATTCTGCCCAGCCGCAAGTATTGTGGCTTTTAAAAAATAAGGAAGAACGAGATTTTACGTATGTCTGTGGTGGTTGTTTAGTGGTTAAGTTGTGTCCGACTCTTTGCGACCCCATGGGCTGTAACCCTCCAGGTTCCTCTGTCCATGGCATTTTCCAGGCAAGAATACTGGAGCAGGTTGCCATTTTCCTTCTCCAGGGGATTTTCCCAACCCGGGTATCAAACCCGGGAATCTCCTGCATTGCAGTCACATTCTTGACCACTGAGCCACCAGGAAGCCCTTACATATATGTCCCATATATGCTTTTCCCTCCTCACATTTGTTCCCAAAGGATATATGACAATATTGAGCTAAAAGAAATTACAGAACCAGGAGGTCAGGGAAATTGGAGTAGCCTGAGTATTTATACAGACATGTGTGCACCCTCACTGAATATCCGTGTGTGAAATTTGCCTTCATCCGGCATGCTCCCTCCCCAGCCGCCACGCTCTTCCCAGCCCCCTTCTCCCCTCTGGACTTTGTTGCAGTCCAGATGAAATTCCACAGCAATGACCAAGTTAGGTACTTTGATGAGCAGAGTCCACTTAGGCAAGCCCTGAGCGCTTTGATTCGTATCTTAATGCAGACGGTATCTCCCTCCAAAGAAATGAAGGGAGACGGGGATGTTCTGCCGTGGGAATCTCAGCTCTGGGATTATGACTCAGCAGCATTCCAAACACAAGTAAAGATTAAATATCTCCAGAAACTTTTTATTGTGACTCCCTTCCAACACAATGTTCCTATTGACGAGCAGAGATCATAGAAGCCAGCCAGGCTTCTCTGATACATAACTGCCTACCTTGCAGGGCACCTCCCAATTTACCAATATATCGATCGACCTTCACCTTTTTCTAGGACCCAGCACCGTGTGTTCCTGCAGCCGGTCACATCTTCCTGAGTTGGAGGCGACTGCTATCCACGTGTGCTTCCCATGTGCTCTTTCTGCTCTGCCCTAATCTGGCTGCATCCCCGGCCAGACCATCGCCATTTCCTGGCTCTAGCTCCTGACTCCCTAGACCATAAGCTCACACCATGCAGGGGCTTGAGGGGGCTGGGGGGCTGCTCAGGGGCCAAGCTGACCCTTCCCGACAGCCATCCCTCCCTGCCTCCCACAGTGTCCTCTCCAGGGGGCCCCAAACTCATCACCCCCCGGAGTTCAGCGACAGTGACCAGCACCCCCAGTCAACACATCTGCCTCCTGCAGCCGCCCAGGTGGGGACCCCATGGAGGGGAAGGATCTGCCAAGCCGAAGGGGTGGTTCCCTGGTGTCTGCCAAGGGCCACTTTCCCCAGTGCCAGAGGGAGGTGCCAGCCAGAGGGAGGATGTGTCTGAGATGTTCTTTCATGGCAACAACACGACCCCAGTCAAACAAAGGTCATGTCCCAGAGCCAAGAGGAGGCCCGCTCTTAGGTATATTAGTCAGGATTCTCCAGAGAAACAGAGCCAACAGGAAGTGTGTGTGGAAAGAGATTTAATTAAGGAATCGGCTCATGTGGCTGCAGAGGCAAGTCCAGAACCCAAGAGCGAGTGGATGGGGCACACTCGCTTTCTAGAGGGCAGTCTGCTTTACTCAGCGTACCCCCTGTGGAATGTCTGCCTTGTCCAGAGACACCTGCACAGAAATATGCAGTGTTTGATCAGATACCTGGGCGCCGCAGCCCCACGACACTGCCACATAAAGTTTACCTGCATGTAGGCTTTTCATGGCTGCATATTGCCACTCTGCTTATTTAACTTATATGCAGAGTACATCATGAGAAACGCTGGACTGGAAGAAACACAAGCTGGAATCAAGATTGCCAGGAGAAATATCAATAACCTCAGATATGCAGATGACACCACCCTTATGGCAGAAAGTGAAGAGGAACTAAAAAGCCTCTTGATGAAGGTGAAAGTGGAGAGTGAAAAAGTTGGCTTAAAGCTCAACATTCAGAAAACGAAGATCATGGCATCTGGTCCCATCACTTCATGGGAAATAGATGGGGAAAAAGTGGAAACAGTGTCAGACTTAATTTTTGGGGGCTCCAAAATCACTGCAGATGGTGACTGCAGCCATGAAATTAAAAGACGCTTACTCCTTGGAAGGAAAGTTATAACCAACCTAGACAGCATATTCAAAAGCAGAGACATTACTTTGTCAAGAAAGGTCCGTCTAGTCAAGGCTGTGGTTTTTCCAGTGGTCATGTATGGATGTGAGAGTTGGACTGTGAAGAAAGCTTAGCGCTGAAGAATTGATGCTTTTGAACTGTGGTGTTGGAGAAGACTCTTGAGAATCCCTTGGACTGCAAGGAGATCCAACCAGTCCATTCTGAAGGAGACCATCCCTGGGATTTCTTTGGAAGGAATGATGCTAAAGCTGAAACTCCAGTACTTTGGCCACCTCATGTGAAGAGTTGACTCTTTGGAAAAGACTCTGATGCTGGGAGGGATTGGGGGCAGGAGGAGAAGGGAACGACAGAAGATGAGATGGTTGGATGGCATCACGACTTGATGGACGTGAGTCTGAGTGAACTCCGGGAGTTGGTGATGGACAGGGAGGCCTGGCATCCTGCGGTTCATGGGGTCACAAAGAGTCGGACATGACTGAGTGACTGAACTGAACTGAAAGTGTAAAGGGGCTGCATTTTAAAACAATCAAGATTTTATGTTATGTATATTTTACCACCATAACAATGATAACAAATTTCAACATTAGAGAGTTCCCTGGAGGTCTAGTGGTTAGGATTCTGGGCTTTCACTGCTGTAGTCTGGGTTCAGTTCCTGGAGAGAGAACTGAGATCCTGCAAGCCATGTGGCACAGCCAAAAACAAACAAACAAAAGAATATATATCTCAAAATTAGAAAAGCTTCATTGTATGTGTCAGAAAGGTGTCAGCAGTGCATGCCTGTTTCACACACTTGCAGTCAGATTTACATGCTGCTCTGTATCACTCCCTTGGACTTCCCTTGTGGCTCAGCTGGTAAAGAATCCTGCGATTCAGGAGACCTGGGTTCAATCCCTGGGTTGGGAAGAAGGGAAAGGCTACCTACTCCAGTATTCTGGCCTAGAGAACCGTGGCCACAAAGAGTCGGACACAACTGAGCCACTTTCACCTTCACTTTCTGTGTCACTCCAAGGGCTTCCAAGGTGGCTGTGTGGTAAATAATCCGGCTGCCAATGCCGAAGATGTGGGTTAGATCCCTGGGTCGGGAAGATCCCATGGAGGAAGAAATAGCAACCCACTTCAGTAGTCTTGCCTGGTATATCCCATGGACAGGGGAGCCTGGCGGACTGCGGTTCATGGGGTCACAAAGAGTCAGGCAGGACTTAGCAACTGAGCACGCTGTATTGCTCTGGGATTTTTGGGTGTGTGTGTTTGTGTTTACTTTGTTTTTAATTTATTTTTAATTGCAGGATAATTGCTTTACATTGGTATGTTAGTCTCTCCTGTACAACAGTGTGAATCAGCTCTAAGTATACATATGTCCCCTCCCTCTTGAACCTCCCTCCCACCACCCCATCCCACCCCTCTAGGTTGTCACAGAGCACCAAGTTGAGCTCCCTGGGTTATACAGCAGCTTTTTTCTTCTATTCTGAGCCTCACTACATTCTCTCTCATGTGCCTGAGTAGCCCCCACATTATTTACGATGATTGCATACTCTTTCATCTGATCAGTATACTCTAACTTTTTACATTTCTTTCATTCACTGATAATGCACATGGGTGTGTGCTCAGGGTCGGGAAGATCCCCTGGAGGAAGAATGGCAACCCAGTCTAGTATTCTTGCCTGGAGAATCCCATGAACAGAGGAGCCTGGCGGGCTACAGTCCATGGGGTTGCAAAGAGTCAGACACGACTGAAGCAGCTTAGCACATGTGTGCTCAGAACTGTGCTGGACAGTGGATATCAAAGGTGGACTAGACCAAATTGCTGCTCTGAGGCAGTTCACCTGGAAGGACAATGTTATACATGACATGAAAATAAATTTGCTTTTTAAAGGAAAAAAAAAGTTAAAAAATTGTAAGAGGGCTAAATCTCCTCTATCCTTTTCAACCAGGTATGAAAGATTTCTTGTCTAAAGTACAGGCAGTTTTTTTACACGTCTTTTTCTAAATTTGAATTTGGAAACTTTTCAAATATTTAAGTTTTATTTTTCTGATGATTAAAGTAATAGATTCTCAATGTAAAAAAAAAAAGGGAAGCATAATGAAATGAATCAACAAATTATGCAGCTGCCTCCCTAGTCTCACTCCCCAGAGCCATCATCCCCGTTTATGGGGCGCTTTACCACAGCTGGCCCAGGGATACCACCTCACAGAACCTTCAGAGCTGTGCTACAGAAGCCATTTCACAGGTGGGGAAACTGAGGCTCCTGAGATGTCAGCAGATTGCTCACTCCCTCACCGGCTAGAAAGCAACAGAGCGAGACAGAGTCCAGGCCATTCCAGGGCCCTTACCCTCCTCCCTGCCACCAGATCCTTCACTTGCCCCAGTCCTCAGTTTCAGCCCCCAGCACAGTGTACACACACACACACACACACACACACACACGGCCCACTAGGAGCCCTGCAGCCGGTCAGCATCTCTCTGTCCTGGGGGTGCGGTGGGGAGACCACCCCCCTTACTAGCCACGCTCACAGTGTCTGCTGCCCACTCACACTTGCAGCCTGCAGACCGAGATGCCCACCTACTGAAGGAAGGTCAGACCAGGAGCCCCTGCTGCCTGCTGGGAGCTGAGATGGCGCTTACATCAGCTCAGTCAGTGGTGACCACAGCCCTGGGTGACGGCCCCCGGGACCCCAGTCTTCAGAGTTAGGTGTCAGAAAAACGGACACATAGCAAAGTCCCCAGAAGTCGAGCAAACTCTGGGAGATGGTGGAGGACAGAGGAGCCTGGTGTGCTACCATCCATGGGGTCACAGAGTCCAACACGACCGAGCGACGGAACAACAATAGCAACAGAAGTTGAGATGGGAATAAAAGTTGAGCATGTATATACCTCAGTGACAGCCAGGGAGCAAAGGTTTGGGTGGGGGAATCATGTCCCCAACCCCAGCTGCAGTGGCTGCGGGCACTGGTAGGAAGGAGGGAACAGGCTCTAAGATGTGGCCTCTTGTCTCTGTGAAGCCGACCCACTGGGCTGGGGTCCTGAGGGTGTCTGGAGAATGGCTGGCTGTAAGATCCCACCAGGTTCACTGCCTGCTTGTTATGTGTGTAAATTTGGGAAACTTGACCGACTTGGAGCCTCAGTTTCGACATCTGAAAAATGGGGTAGTAATGCCTGCTTCGCAGGGTTGTTTGGGGGCTCAATGTCATCTTCTCATTGTGGCCTTCCCTGGTCACCCCATCTAAAGTCAGCTTCCAGTTGATGCTGTAATAAACTTCCAGTTGCACAAATTTAGTCACTAAATAAGCACGAATTTATTATTTTCCAGTTCTGTAGATTAGAAGTCCCACATGGGTCTTCATGGGCTGGAATCAAGGTGTCCACAAGACAGGTTATACCCTGGAGGTCTAGGGAAGAATCTCTCTGCTATCCCCTCTGGCTTCAAGAAGCCTCCTGCCCTCCTGGGCCTGTGGCCCCTTCCTGCGTGCATATGTGAAGTCGCTTCAGTTGTGTCTGACTCTTTGTGACCCTATGGACTGCAGCCGCCAGGCTCCTCTCTCTAATGGGACTCTCCAGGCAAGAATAACGGAGTGGGTTGCCATGCTCTCCTCCAGGGGATCTTCCCGAACCAGGGATCAAACCAGCATCTTTTACGGCTCCTGTATTGGCAGCCGGGTTCTTTACCATTAGCGCCACCTGAAAAGCACTGTGGCCCCTTCCGCCATCCTCAAAGCCAGTGGCATTGTATCTGTGTCTTTTTTCCCACAGCCGAGCCTATTTCTCTTTCTTCCTCTGCTTCTCTCCCACTTTTAAGGACGCTTGTGATTACAGATATCCCAGTAATCTAGGATAACCTCACACCTGCAGCCTTGATTTCCTGTTGTCATGTAGGGTTCCAGGGACTGGGACATGGAACTAACTGGAGCCAGACACACCTTTCCTGGCCACTGGATCTGACACTGTAATACTCTCTCAGGTTCCCTATTCTGCTCCTTGCCTTCAATCTCCTCTCTCATCATCTCCCTCCTCCCCCAAAGTGTGAGCTCCACGGGCAGGGATTTATGCCACCAGGTGCCCTGCTCTACCCCACCCCACCCCCCGGTGCCCAGGATGGTGCCTGGCTGGCATCTCTTAGAGCCAGAAGGGGGAGTCCTTCCTTCTTCCTCCTGTGACTTTAGCTTGGATGTTTTGTTCCAGGGGATTCACATCAAGCTTCTCCTGCAAGCCCCGGGCCCCCCGCACCCCAGAGATGCTGGACATGAACCCACCCAAGGTCAAGTCATCAGCTCTGGGCCCTCAGTTCTCCTCATGTGGCCCCCAGCAGGCCAGCCGTCCCAGCTCCAAGACCTCTTCCACAAGGAGCCTGCAGAGTAAGTCACCCTGCACGGGAGGGCACTGGGCTTCCCCATCTGATTCGTGCTCCTTCCATGCCCACCAGACCAAGGGGAAAGGCCCATCTCCCCTCCCCACAAGACCAGGGCCCTAGCTGCCCGCTTCCTTTGCCCCAGGGACCGGTTCTTCACTCATCTTTCTGTTTAAGAAATTGCCCTTGGCCTCAGCGGGTCGTGGGCTTCCCTGGTGGCTCAGCTGGTAAAAATTCCCCTACAATGCAGGAGACCTGGGTTCAATCCCTGGGTTGGGAAGATCCCCTGGAGAAGGGAACGGCTACCCACTCAAGTATTCTGGCCTGGAGAATTCCATGGACAGTATAATCTATGGGATCGCAAAGAGTCGGACACGACTGAGTGACTTTCACACTTCAGCGGCTCAGGCACAAGCTGGCAGAGGGAGACCCTTCCAGACAGTCACTCAGGGATAAGATCCCCCTACCCGGGGGCTTACGGGTCAGCCCTGAAACCAGAATCGACCTTCTGGTGGGAAACAGAAGCAGGTACTTCCTCACAGGCTGGGTGGAGAGGCCCCCTCCGAGGGCCTGAGGGTGGGGTGGGCCCTAGGGGACCCCGCTGTGTCCCTGGGGCCGCCCTCCCACTCTTCTGCTCCTGATAAAGACCACTTCTGTGTTGCCTCCCAGTCAGCCAGTTGACCACCCCCGCCCCTCCCACTCCCCAACCCAAGCCTGGAACTTTCCAATAGGGCTTTACTAAAAATAAGGGAAGGCAAAAGAGAAACCCAACAAAAGGACGTCAAGAGGCAGAAAATCCGTCACACTCAGGATGTGTGAGTCCTGCGTCCTGGCCGCCCCCTCCTTCCTGACAGGGCCCTGGGCGCTCTGGCCAACCAGGGAGCACTGGGCTGGGACCGTGGTTCATGGGCCAAGTCTGGGCAGCCCGTGGGGATGGGCAGGCCTCCCTCTGCTCTCAGCACCTCTCTGCTGAGAAACTCACAGCGGAGCCCCGGCCCCATCTCCCCACCACAGTGCTTCTACACACGAGCCCCGAGGAAACGCCAGCAAGTACAGGGAGAGAGCGGCCAGGAACGAAGCAGACCGGCTTCCCCAGGGCCCTGCCCGGCCGTCAGGCTGGACGCCCCCACTGAAGTAACCACAGTAGCAGCGCCTAGGAGCAGGCGGGCTGCCTGGCTGGCTGGCCGCACAGGGTGGGGAGCAGCACATACCCACCCCCTCGGCCTCCACAAACACAGGAGCTGCTGGCAGCGAGGCTCACTGAGTCCCCACACCAAGCTTCCTGTCAGGAAAGTGCATGGCCACCCCAGTGAGTCAGGGCCCCCCGGCCACAGCGCAGGTGACCGGGAGGAAGGCGCTCTGCATTCAGTTTGCACAGGGCCCGTTGAAAGGAGGGCTTGTGCAGGGACAGAGGGGGTCTCTGTGCCCAAGCTTGCCCTGGCGCTGGCAGCTTGCCTGGCTTTTCTTCTCCAGGCAACCCGTCTTCCAGGAAGTGAGGATGGGTTCTTCCCCGCTGTCACCGTCCCTTCGCCCAGTGACCAGCCCGCTTCCTGCTCTCGGCCAGCTGGCAGCTGCAGACGACAAAAGTGACGAGACGGTTGTTGTCACGCCACCAGGTGACTCGAGGACCCGAGGAGGACAGCCCTCCAGGCGTCCAGGAGCAGGCCCACCATAGCCCCTGCCCCAGGGTCCTGCCACTGCCCTTCCTGCCCACCCTCCCCACTGGCACCCAGCTTGGGAGGGCAGCAGGGGACAGCAGAGCCAAAGCCGGGAGCTCGTCCATCTCGGGGAGCCAGGGCCAGACAGCTCAGCCAGAGGCAGGCCCTCGACCTTGGAGGAAACCGGTTCTCCTTACCCAGACCAAGTATGAGGAAACAGAAGGGGGTTAGAATACAGGAAAGTCCTTCTCAAATCGGCTGCCTGAGCGGCAGACTTGGCATTTTCTTCCTCTTAAAACCTGGAAAGAATATGGGGTGTTCCCCTCTGTGGCTGGAATGTGGCTGTTCCAAAGCGGCCGTGTGCTTCTGCACACGTGTTCTAAGGGCTCAGAGGGTTGACCAGTTTAAAGCCATTTCCCTCCCTCCGTCCGTTAAGACCACAAGCACAGACTGTGCCCCCAGCAGGGTGACTGGTCCCCGTGGGGGAGGCCCATTGCTCCCTCCTTGCCAAGGGTGACATCAGGGCCAGTCCTAGTATTGGGGCCCGTGTGAGGAAAGCAGGAGAGCCTCCATCTTGAAGCCTGTCATCCGTCTTAAAGGCAGGATGTGAACTGGGCCTGGACCCTAGCCCTGGAGTGAGGAAATGGTCGGTAGTGAAAACCAGGTCTCCTGGAGACTTCCCTCCCTACAGATGGCAAACAGAGATTGTAGTTGAAGTCAGGCTGCCCCTGTTAGATTAACCATGGAGACATCCCCCCTTGATGTATAATCATTGTCCGCCCCCACCTTTAACCTTAATTGTTTGTTCTCCTAGCACCTACTTGTTGTAAACTCAATCATATGCAACAGAGAGGTTGCTAACATGTAACCTGTCACATAGTGGGGGGTATAAAACTGGGCCTCTCAGAAACTTCAGGGTCCTTGTTGGGAACCGAGTCCCCCTTGGACATGCTGGCATAATGAACCGTACTCCACTGTCTAAAGTGTCCTCCGAGGTGTGTTTTGCGACTCCGGATTCCACAACACTGGGACAGAAAGAACGTGCACCTGCAGAGTCAGCACTGTTACCCAAGCCTGTAGCAGTCTGACCTCGCCTAAAACAGAAATACTGAACTAAAATGATGAGTATTGAGATGGCACTTGTGTATGTGCCTCTGCGTGAGTTTGTGTGTGTGTGTGTGTGTGTGTGCGCGCGCGCGTGCGCTGTCCCCCAGGCAGTCCATCTGCCCTGGCCAGGCCCACTGGGAGTCATCTTGGTGGCCCCACGGGATATAAATAAAGGACAACGTTGCGTTTTTCAGTATCCTCCCAACTCCAGAGGAGAGCAGGCAGAAGAGGCCAACAGAAGAACGGTGGAGCAGGCGAGAGGCCAGGTTGGCCCTGTGATGACCGTAGACCCATCGTGAGCCGGGCCCTGGGTTAATTTCACAAGTGCTTGGCAGTGGTGCCAGGGTGGGCACAGTAGACCTCTGTGGTCATGTGACTAGCCCATCTTGACCCTCTGGAAATATGTGAGTTCCTCTCTGTTCCAGGGGGAAGAAGGCTGGGCAGAACACTGCCCTCCAGCCCCTCCGAACTCCTGGCTTGACCTCTGGAGGGATAAAGAGAAAACGCAAACGCTTCTCTTGGTGTTGTGGATAATGGACCAGCAAGAGAAGTGGAGACTGGGTCCCTGAAATGGAAGCGCTCCTGGAGAAACCCTGAAAAGGCAGAGAGTGTTTGCAGATGAACAGCAGAGGAGCATCATGGAAAGATCTCTCCCTTTCTCCCAGCAAATCCACTCCCTTCGGATTCCTCACATGCCTCCGACTGACACAGCCTGGCCCTGCCGTGGCGAGAGAGCAGTCCTGTCTCCAGAATCCAGAGGGAGTGGGTGACTTGTCCGTTACCGCCCACGGTCTCCCTGAAGCCAGGGTGACTTCTGTTTCTTCCTCAGGCCCACAGATGAGCTCAAGTCTGATTTGAAGATGTCTGGCCACTTAGGGTAAAAAAAAAATGTGGACAGACTACACTGAGGTCACCAGGTGCGGTCTGGGTGGTTCTCTGGGGAGTAAATATGGCCTCTGGGAGAGCCCTCTTGCAGACACACACTTATGCATCCCAGGGCTGATGGTGCAAAAGAGACTTTAGAAAATACCAACTAGCATAAATATTCCAGCTATGTGTAGGCCTAATGGGGAGCCAGATACAACCACAGTCTAAGGTGGGGGAGGGGCGAGAATCAAATACACAAATAAACCAAAATGTTTTCACAGGTCATCCGGAGACCAAATCCTACAGCTCCTAGGCTTTGCCCATGACACCTACCGAGGGAGGCCACGGAGAGGAGTCTGTGGAACTTTTAAGAAATGGGGACCTTTAGGAAGAGCCCTTCTTTCCCTGGAAGCTGACCCCAGCTCTCTGGTTACCTGGCCCTCTGATTTCTCCTGAGTAGGACTTGATCTTCATTCACAAAAGGATGTAAATGTCCAGCAATAGCCTAAATGATGACCCTTGGTGGGAATGTAATAATCAGGTAGAGATTTGAGATCCAGTCAGATAAAAGGGGGAGAAGGCAATGGCACCCCACTCCAGTACTCTTGCCTGGAAAATCCCATGGACGGAGGAGCCTGGTGGGCTGCAGTCCATGGGATCGCTAAGAGTCGAACACAACTGAGCGACTTCACTTTCACTTTTCACTTTCATGCATTAGAGAAGGAAATGGCAACCCACTCCAGTGTTCTTGCCTGGAGAATCCCAGGGACAGGGAAGCCTCGTGGGCTACGGTCTATGGAGTCGCACAGAGTTGGACACTACTGAAGTGACTTAGCAGTAGCAGCAGCAGCAGATAAAAGGGCTCACTCAGGACATTGGAAAGGACTTGGCCCAAATCAAAGGAGCTTTAAAAAAAAAAAAAGCACAAATAAATAAGATTAACACAAAAAATCCATGACAAAGTCTCAAACTTTTAATACAAACAGGATCTGAGCCTGTGCTTCTGTGACCCTACCCTGCTTGCAGAACCTTGATCCAGCACCTATTCCAATAAAGCTTTATTTACAAAAATAGGCAGACAGCCCATGAGCCATAGTTTGCTGAACTGCATGAAAACGTTACTGAGTTTCAGGGCACCTCTTCCATTCTGTGTGCAAGGTGAAGCCGCACTGGCCTCACCCAGGATCTGGGGGTGGGGGATCCTCCAGGGCTTCCCAGGGTGCTTGTGGCATAGCCTTGTGGCTGAGGCACTGGACCTGCCTGTCTGACCATCTTCAGCTCTCCAGAGACTAAAGGAGCAATGCTGTTCACCTTTGCACGAAAAAGCTACCCCCAAAACTTAATGGCTTAAAACAACAATTTATGGGACTTCCCTAGGCTTCCCAGGTGGCACGAATGGTAAAGATCCCACCTGCCAATGCAGGAGACATAAGAGACGCAGGTTCAGTTCCCGGGTAGGGGAGATCCCCTGGAGGAAGGCATGGCAACCCACTGCAGTATTCGTCTCTGGAGAATCCTATGGACAGAGGAGCCTGGTGGGCTACAGTCCATAATGTTGCAAAGAGTCGGACATGACTAAAGCGACGCACTGGTGGTGCAGTGGCTAAGACTCTGAGCTCTCAACGCTCAGGTTCAACCCTTGGTCAAGGAACTAGATCCTACATGTGGCAACTAAGTCCACATGTGGCAGCTAAAGATCCTGCATGCCACAACGAAGATCTAAGACCTGGCACAGCCAGATAAATAAATATTTTAAAAATCTGTGAGTGTCGCAGTTATGTGGATCTGTGGTGGGGCTGGGCCCAGATGGACAGCTCTCTCGGGCTCAGCTGGACCTAGGTGCACATCTGTGATGAGAGAGCAGTCGAGGGCCTCACTCAGGTCTGGCAGCTGGCTGTGGGCTGGATCCTGGGTTCACCCTCCGGCAAATTAGCTCAGGCTCGTTCGCCTGGTGCTCTCAGGACATCTGCAATGAGAGAGAGAAAGCCCGCATGCTGTTCAGGTTTCTACCTGCACCACATTTGCTGCTCTCCTATTGGCCAATGCAGGTCTCACGGCCAAGGCCTAGTCTCTGCAGAGGGACTAAAAGGAAACAAAGACAAACCCGATAGGACTGCAACAATCTGCCCCAGAGAGGGTGTTCAGAACTTACGCATCTCAGAATCGAATCTTCCCGGATGAATTTTCCACCAGGGCATAACCTCTCCATTTTAATTCAGTTCAACATATCCTGGGGGACTGTTCTGCATTGGGTTGTGGGGGGTTGTGATTGTGTTAAATTAGCATCGGTTAGCTTGAACTCTGGTGAAGGGAAAGTGCAATGGAGACAGTCCGGGGGAGACACACGGCTGTCTTGGGAGTGGAGGGTCCTGGGAGGCGGGGGAGACTGTGTCACAAGGCCCTTGGGGAAGCCCTGTTGGAAACTTAGCTGCAAGCTGCAGGCTGCACTGGGCCATGCACTGGTGAGTAGGCTGGGATCAGTTCCAGGACCCTGCAGCCTCCCTTAGCCACACAGAGCATGTGCCGCCGCAACATCCTACAGAAGCTCGGTTAAACTTGAAGCAGGAGACACAGTTCCGCTGGCCAGCGAGTTGCCATCCATCTTCTAGGAGGAATCCCTGGACTCTGCAGATAGCCAGGGTTCAGGGCAGGCAACAGTGCCAGATTGAAGCCATGGGCAGATTTCCAGGAGGTTGTGGAATTTGGAGAAAGTCAGGTCTAGAGACACCTACCCAGAGTCGTAAATTAAGGTGTCAGTGGAAGTCTGGGAGTGGATAGAATCTCAGAGGAGAGGACTGGAGAAATAAGAAACCTGGGGCAGAACCAGGGGTGAGAGAAGAAAGAGGGCCTGCTGCAGGAGACAGTCTCCAGGGAGGGGGCGGCCTGGGAACACGCGCTGTAGAACCAGGGGAGGAAAGCAGTGCATGGCGGGTGGTCACCATGGCCAGAGCCGGAGGAGGCGGGGCTGCCTGAGGACACATTCCAGGGAGCAGTCCTGGGCCAGAGGTCAGCCTGGCCCGGGAAGAACTGAGGTGACCAGTTAGATGCTAGAGGCGTTGAGGTCGGGGAGCTTGGCTGGAGAAGGACAAGGTGATGGCATGACCTCTCAGAGGGGCAACTGGAGCCAAGGCCACCGAGCAGTGGACCTAAGTCGCTGGGAGCAGGGTGTCCACCAGGCCCTGAGCCAGGTCCACCTGGAGGGAGACAGTGGTATTCTGGAGCCAGCTCGTACCTGCTCGCTACATTTTCAGGAGTTCCATGAGCTGGTGTTGAAGACAGCCGGTTCCAAAGCTCAATTTTACAAACTTAAAATTAGGGATTTCCCTGACAGTCCAGTGGTCAAGACTTTGCCTTCCAATGCAGGAGGTACAGGCTCGATCCCTGGTCAGGAAGTTAAGATCCCACATGCCTCAAGGGCAAAAAACAAAACAGAAGCAATATTGTAACAAAGCCAATAAAGACTTTAAAAATGGTCCACATCAAAAAGAATCATTTTAAAAAATTAAATCAGTCAGTTCAGTTCAGTCACTCAGTCATGTCCGACTCTTTGCAACCTCATGGACTGGAGCACAGCAGGCTTCCCTGTCCAGCACCATCTCCCAGAGCTTGCTCAAACTCATGTCCATTGAGTTGATGATGCCATCCAACCATCTCATCCTCTGTCGTCCCCTTCTCCTCCTGCCTTCAATCTTTCCCAGCATCATGGAATTTTCCAGTGAGTCAGTTCTTTGCATTAGGTGGCCAAATGGAGCTTCAGCTTCAGCATCAGTCCTGCCAATGAATATTCAGGACTGATTTCCATTAGGATTCACTGGTTTGATCTCCTTGAAGTCCAGGGGATTCTCAAGAGCCTTCTTCAATACCACAGTTCAAAAGCATCAATTCTTTGGCACTCAGCTTTCTTTATGGTCTCTTACATCCATACATGACTACTGGAAAAACCATAGCTTTGACTAGACAGACCTTTGTAGGCAAAATAATGCCTATGCTTTTTAATATGTTGTCTAGGTCAGTCACAGCTTTTCTTCCAAGGAGCAAATGTCTTTTAATTTCATGGCTGTGGTCACCATCTGCAGTGATTTTGGAGCCCAAGAAAATAAAGTCTGTCACTGTTTCCATTGTTTCCCCATCTATTTGCCATGAAGTGATGGGACAGGATGCCATGATCTTCGTTTTTTGATTGTTGAGTTTTAAGCCAGTTTTTTCACTCTCTTCTTTCACTTTCATCAAGAGGTTCTTCAGTTCCTCTTTGCTTTCTGCCATAAGGATGGTGTTATCCGCATATCTGAGGTTACTGATATTTCTCCCAGCAATCTTGATTCCAGCTTGTGCTGGAATCAAACCCCTTATGATTATACAGTAGAAGTGACAAATAGATTCCAGGGATTAGATCTGATAGAATGCCTGAAGAACTCAGGACAGAGATTCCTGGTGTTGTACAGGAGGCAGTGATCAAGACCATCCCCAAGAAAAAGAAATGCAAAAAGGCAAAATGGTTGTCTGAGGAGGCCTTACAAATACCTGTGAAAAGAAGAGAAGCTAAAGGCAAAGGAGAAAAGGAAAGATAGAACCATCTGAATGCAGAATTCCAAAGAATAACAAGGAGAGATAAGAAAGCCTTCTTCAGTGATCAGTGAAAAGATACAGAGGAAAAAATTAGAATGGGAAAGACTAGAGATCTCTTCAAGAAAATTAGAGACACCAAGGGAACATTTCATGCAAAGATGGGCACAATAAAGGACAGAAATAGTATGGACCTAACAGAAGCAGAAGATATTAAGAAGAGGTGGCAAGAATACACAAAACTATACAAAAAAGATCTTAATGACCCAGATAACCACAATGGCGGGATCACTCACCTAGAGCCAGACATCCTGGAATGCGAAGTCAAGTGAGCCTTAGGAACCATCACTACGAACAAAGCTAGTGGAGGAGATGGAATCCCAGTTGAGCTATTTCAAATCCTGAAAGATGATGCTGTGAAAGTGCTGCACTCAGTATGCCAGCAAATTTGGAAAACTCAGCAGTGTCCACAGTTTCTTTCCCAGAGAAAGGCAATGCCAAAGAATGTTCAAACTACTGCACAGTTGCACTCATCTCACATGCTAGCAAAGTAATACTCAGAATTCTCCAAGCCAGGCTTCAGCAATACGTGAACTGTGAACTTCCAAATGTTCCAGCTAGTTTTAGAAAAGGCAGAGGAACCAGAGATCAAATTGCCAACACCCGTTGGATCATACAAAAAGCAAGAGAGTTCCAGAAAAACATCTACTTCTGCTTTATTGACTACACCAAAGCCTTTGACTATGTGGATCACAACAAACTGTGGAAAATTCTTCAAGAGATGGGAATACCAGACCATCTGACTGCCTCCTGAGAAATCTGTATGCAGGTCAAGAAGCAAGTTAGAACTGGACATGGAACAACAGATTGGTTCCAAGTTGGGAAAGAAGTACGTCAAGGCTGTATATTGTCACCCTGCTTATTTAACTTCTATGCAGAGTACATCATGGGAAATGCTGGGCTGGATGAAGCACAAGCTGGAATCAAGATTGCTGGGAGAAAAAAACTAAATAATTTCTATTAAAAATAAAAGTAATAAATGCTAAAATCTCATCCCTTCCTAATTGTACCATTTACCATTGTCTGCATCCTGGAGGGTACTTACACTGTGTTGTATTAACATCCGTATAGGGGGAGATAGTGCTTCCCTCACAGCTCAGATGGTAAAGGATCTGCCTACAATGCAGAAGACCAGGGTTCAATCGTGGGCTGGGAAGATCCCCTGAAAAGGAAATGGCTACCCACTCCAGTATTCTTGCCTGGAAAATTCCATGGACATTGGAGCCTGGCAGGCTATGATCCATGGGGTCACAAAAGAGTTGGATGTGACTGAGTGACTCACACTTTCACTTCACAAACCAGGGCACCCCGCCCTCCCCACCCTCAGTGCAGCCTGAAGCAGAAGGTTGGGTGGATCAGAGACAAGGTGGAAGGAGCAGGGCAGTGTGTTCCCTGGCATGGCACACCCTAAAGATGGCAAGTAAAAGGGACAGGTGATGGCTACATCACTCCACGACCAGGCCTTTGCCCTGCCGGAGCCTTCCGTCTGAGTCATGTGCCAACTGAGGGTGATGTCCAGTGACCCAGGGTGTCCTTGGACACCTCCCTCTTGGCACACTGCTGCTGCTTGCCCTTCAGCAATCTCCGTGCCACCTAGAAACACACACACTGTGTGTGCTCAAGGGTGTGACACTGCTCCTGCCCACCCATCATCATGGCGGGTCACCCTCCCAAGGAGCCAGGAGGGCTTCCCTAGCTACACTCCTAGGACTTTGTGATCTGGTTCTTCAATGCCCAGGTGGGGACACTGACAGGGTCAGGAGCAGATAAGTGTGGATGCCCTGCTCACACCAGCAGCACTCAGGCCAGGCTTGACCTCAGGCAACAGCATCTTCAAGAGAGAAGCCAGGCAGAGGGTCTCAGTGACTTGTAAGTCCAGAGGGGCAGAGTCTGCGTGTCCTGGAGACTGGTTGCACTGGGAGAAGACAGGCATAGAGCCTGGTTAAGTTGTCTGAGCCAAAGACAAGAAGAGCAGGAGTAAAAGTGGCCAGGACATGAGCTGGGGAGACACGAGCCCCGGGAGGAAGGCCAGTCTTCCAGGGCCCCACCTGGGAAGCAGCGTGACTAGGGGCTTGGAGCCTCCTGGGAACACCTGGCTCTGGGGCTTGAGGATCGATTTATAGCCTCGTGTGAGCCTCCTAGCTGGACTGTTTTCTGGGGGGACCCAGTTTCTGAGCCCAAAGTCCCACAGACAAGACCCCTGGGCAGAGAGGCCCAGAGGCTGGGAGAGTGTTGGGTGTGGGCTCCCAGGCAGGGAGTCAGTGACCAGGACTTGCCCTTCACTGAGGGCATGGAAAAGACCCTGATGCTGGGAAAGATTGAAGGCGGGAGGAGAAGGGGATGACAGAGGATGAGATGGTTGGATGGCATCACTGACTGAATGGACATGAGTTTGAGTCAACTCCGGGAGTTGGTGACGGACAGGGAGACCTGGCATGCTGCAGTCCATGGGGTCGCAAAGAGTCGGACACGACTGAGCGACTGTACTGAACTGAACTAGAGGGCATGGAGAGGAGGGAGGAGGGAAAAGTGAAAAAACACAAAATTCAGGCAAAAGGAAGGATTTCTGAGGTTTCAGGGACCCTGAGGGGGAGCTCATGGAAATAGGGAAGGAGGTGGGAACCTGGCTCTCACTGGACCACCTTGGAACACCAAGGAGAACAAGTCCCCCATCATCAGAAAGGGATCTGGGCTGGGCCAGGCCAGACCCTCCCCTGAGCAACCTGAGTGCCTGCACCTTGGCAACTGGACCATTGTCCGATGACTACAAAGAGAGGGGAAGAATGGAGGTAGTTGCACTTCCATTACAATGACTTCAAGGAGGATTTAGCACTAAGAAGGGTGCAGGGGGCCAGCCAGCGAAGGAGAGCCTTGACCCACAGGCTGCAGAGGCACCACCAAATCTGGGGGGTAGGGCAGTGTCACCCAACATCCGGACATGGACGTTGTGACACTCTGCCGTAACATCTGAGGGCCATCCCACCTGTGCCTGGGATTCCTTGACGATCAGAAATTGGGATACTACCATGATAGCTCAGCTGGTAAAGAATCCGCCTGCAATGCAGGAGACCCCAGTTCAATTTCTGGGTCAGGAAGATCCACTGGAGGAGGGATAGACTACCCACTCCAGTACACTCGAGCTTCCCTGGTGGCTCAGATGGTAAAGAATTTGCCTGCAATGCGGGAGACCTGGGTTCGATTCCCTAGGTCGGTAAGATCCTCTGGAGGAAGGCATGGCAACCCACTCCAGTATCCTTGCCTGGAGAATTCCAGGGACAGAGGAGCCTGGCCGGCTACAGTCCATGGGGTCACAGAGACTCGGACAGGACTGAGCAACTAAGCACAGCGCAGCACACGGGATGCCTGAGCAGACTCCCTCCAAATAGTGTGGCATCTCCTTCCCTACCGGCAACCACACGGTCCAAAGGGAAATCCCACTCTCCGCCTTGCCCCTGCCCTCTGAAGTCATGCATGGCAGGAGGTGGGCTGGAGCCTCAGGGGTCAGGCCCCAGGGCCCCTCTCCCTCTGGACAACAAAGCTGAAGTGCTGGCTGCCCAGGCTGAGTCCCCTTCTGCAGGAGCAGAGAAGGAGATGCCACTGAGGAGGAGACAGAGGCGTGATCCCTGGGCAGAGTCTGCTTGCAGATGTCTCCAGCAACACCATGACCTTTTCTGCTTACCTGGGCCAGTAAGTCACCAACAAATCCCTGCTTTGTTGATTGGTTAATGATTCTTCAGGTTGGGTGTCACTTTCGTGTATGCGTTTGCATGCTCAATCACTCAGCCATGTTCCAGTCTTTCATGACCCCATGGACTGTAGCCCGCCAGGCTCCTCATCCATTGGATTTTCCAGGCAAGAAAACTGGAGCAGGTTGACATTTCCTTCTCCAGGAGGGTGTCACTTACTAGCAACCAAAACAGTGACCCCACCTGCTTAGATGTGGGCTGCCATCAGGCTCTGCTGGCCACATTACTCCCAATTTTTCTTCCAAACCCACCTTCTTTTAGCAGCTGGGGAAAAGCGTCTCTAACTCAACTTGTGAATTTTTTCTTGTGCAACCGCCCTCCCTCCCACCCACCCACCCACACACGGAAGTGCTCCCCACCTGGCCCTCAGGAAGTGTGGTCTGATGTTGCGACTCTGCCCCTCAGCCTCGGGTCCCTTCAGGGAAATGTCATCTGATTGTGTCCCTGGTGATGCTTCAGCAACAAACACTGCTTTACGAAGTTCCAAACCACTAGCCCTTGAATTCTTGTGAGAACAACTTTACCTGTATGGTTTTTGCAAAATGGTGAGGACCCTACCCCCTCTGTGGGCTTCCCTGGTAGCTCAGACAGCAAATAATTTGCCTGCAATTTAGGAGACCCATGTTTGATCCATGGGTTGGGAAGATCCTCTGGAAAAGAGAATGGCTACCCACTCCAGTATTCTTGCCTGAAGAATCCCATGGACAGAGGAGACGGGTGGGCTATACAGTCCATGGGGTCACAAAGAGTCAGACATGACTGAGTGACTAACACACCCTCTGTGACAAACAAAAGACTAGGAAGGGACAAGAATGGGACCCATGAGGCCAGGTATGAAAGTGAAAATCGTTCAGTCGTGTCCAACTCTGTGATCCCATGGACCGTGTCCATGGAATTCTCCAGGCCAGATTACTCAAGTGGGTAGCCTTTCCCTTCTCCAGGGGATCTTCCCAACCCAGGGGTTGAACCCAGGTCTTCTGCATTTCAGGTGGATTCTTTACCAGCTAAGCCACAAGGGAAGCCCTGGGGAATCAGCAAAAGGAGTTAAGGTGGGACCAGGAGGCCACTGCAGGCCAACCTCAAGGTCTTGTGAGGACTAGACTCCCTCCACAGCTTCCATTGTGAGGGTCAGGGTTTCCGCAAGGATCCTGAGGTCACCATAAGGCAGGAGCAGCAGCAGGTCAAGCAAACTGAACCCAAAAGTCCAAGGTCATAGTTGTAGTTAAATAACATCTTCACAGAAACTCAGTCTGACCCAGGGATAAAATACACCACCTCCTTTTTCCTGCATGGCTCTGTGGCTAACAAAAAAGTTTTCTGCCAGAAGGTAAGGCACCCAACTGGTGCCTAGGGTGGGCCAGGCAGGCAGAAAATGCCCTCACAGGTGTTTCTACCAACCACACCCCCCGGCACCCCGAACGGCTCTGGCCTTGTCCTCTCTCTGTGTGTCCTGGAGCTGACCTTCCACGACTGGGGCTCCAGGCAGCAACCCCCACCCCCTGTGCTGTGTGCTGTGCTGGTCATCTTCTGCCGTTAGAGCATCAGGTCCAGGACCCACTTTTCTTTTCTCCTTTGTTGGTTTGCCAACATCCATAATCAAACATCTGTAATCAGTGGCTCCCCCATGCCCGCAGTGACCCTCCTGTGTGAGACATGGAGCACTTCCTGCCATATCAACAAACAAGGACGTCACAGCCACCAGTGATTGCAGCCCTGCAATATGAGCCAGTGAGTCCTGAGGAAACTCAGGAAAGAAAAGAAGGCCTGCCACCCAACTGCCATCAAACTGCAGTCACTCCCTATGGTGAGCCCTGAGGAAACTCAGGATGTGAAAACACAGGACACTGGCCCCAGATAGCTGAGGTGCATATCAAAGGAACGATTTCAGTGAGCCCAGACTCCTGCGTCTTCCATACACAGAAAAGCACTAAATTCCTTAACTTGGGTTATCTGATTTTCTTCAATTAACAATCATCTTTTGATGTTCCAACTCCCTGCTCTTTGTTACAAACCTTCTATATAACCGGATCCCCGCCTTGCCTCCTCAGAGCAGTTCTCTCAAGGTTGCTTGAGATGCTGCCTCCAGCCTTGAAGTCCTAAAAATTCCCACCAAATAAAACAAAACTTTCAACTTTTAGGTTGTGGATATTTTTTAAGTCTGCTCATGTTAAGGAAAGATCCTGGATCCAATTGTCCAGAATTATATGGGGGGGGCGGATGGTGGCTAGCTCTGAAAATGGTTTTATCCACTCCTGCCCTTCACCCCAGCCCTCACCGGCCTGCTTCCTCCCAGCCCTCCTGTCTCATCTTTCCGGGGATCCGACCAATCTCCCAGTGCCTGCTCCAGACAGATGACAATCTGGGAGAGTGGAAGGGCACCAGGGACTCCATCCAAGAAGGGGACTGACCACCTGTCCTTCTCTGTCCTTGGGTGCCTCTGGCTCCTTAAATTCTGAAAGTGGAAATGGTATCCTGGGTCTAATGTCAGCCTCAAACCAAGACCAAACCAAGATATGCGGGCTCCAGTTAAGGCATGTACAATCAGCCTCCTGTTTGCCCTCCGAAATGAAAGTAACAACAGAAACAGGATAAATAGTCATTGTTTGTTTCTTGTAAACACCTTGAAGTAACAGTCAAGGCAATAGTCAGGGCAATAGTCATGGCAAGGACAAAGAGGGACAAAATCCTTTTTGAGTAAAAGATTAAGGGATCTCTGCTTCCCCCTCTTTTGGGACAAGGGAGACACTACACATGCACAGAAAGGCTCCTTGTGGGTCAAAAGTCAAGAGATAACACCAAGCCCTAATGAGTCTTGATCCTCCCAGAAGCCTTCACTTCGAGATCCGTCTTGACTGAGGGGTGCGTGTGTACCCAGGAGAGGGTCTCAGGGTAGGTCAGGTGTGGATAAAGAAACCAGATAGATGGCCTGAAGGAAGACAAGGGCCCGAAAGAACTACCCTATATAAATGACTTAACCTCCTCTTTACTGTGCTCCTCATCACAGGGTGTGACACCCACGCCCTTTCTCTCCCCATGTGCATCTCTGCTTTGCTTCTGTCTTAACTAAAATAAACCAACCATTTCTCTATGCGTTCTCCCACTTGCTGTTGTGCTGTGTTGTACCTACATTTACAGCTTCTGTCTCTGTGACAAATGCATTTTTTACTGAGGGCAAAGATCCAGGGAAAAATAGCCTCTAGCCCTTGCTGGTCTGGTGGCTAGGATTCCTGGTTTTCTTCCAGGCTACCCAAGCTCAATTCCCGGGCAGAAAATTAAGATCTCACTTCACTGAGAGGCAACTGCTCACTGTTGCCTCGCCCGAGATCAGGAAGGGGCATTGAGCTCAGTTTCATTGGTCAAGCAGGACTGGGTGTGGGGTTTCACCTTCTCAAAGCAGCTCTAGCTGCAAGAAGGCAGGAAAGACCAGTAGAAAGGCGGGCCTCACAGCTTCGTTTCTTCTGCTGTCCAAGCCCAAGGGGGAGGCCGCACAGGTGGGCAGCTACCTGCAGCCCAGACAGTTTGGCGCATGGCGCCACCATGTCTGTGCCCAGCTTCTCTTGGCAAGACTGGATCAGAGGTCTCTCAACACCGGACAGGATCATATCAGCCTCTTATTCCTGGCTGAAGGATGCCCTTCCACGGTGCCAGGAGCAGACTGGGGCCTCCACTGGGACAGTGGTCCAGCGCCCTGAAGTATGTATCACACCTCGTACTTGTTAACACTTTCTGGGCAGAGTCGGGCTTCCTGAGACCTTGCCGTGTGCTGGGGCTGGGGAGAGGAAAGCAAGACCAGCAGGGGGTGCCATGGAAGGAGTGGGGGGCCTGGGGCTGGGAGGCTTGCCCAGGCCCAGGTGGAAGTCGGGGACCCACACCCACGATGGAAGAAGACCCTGAGGGCCCCTGAGGAGGGGTCAGGCCCCAGGAGACACAGGGCTGGGCTGCTCCTGCCTTTCTCTCCCTGGCCAACATCCCACGTGTGCTTTGGCCCCCTCCTGCCCTTCCCCACTCACCTCCATTCCTCCTTGGGCCTCCATTGGGACCCCAGCTTCCAAGAGACCTTTCTCTCTCCTTTTATCACAGCACAGACACCCTGGGGGTCCTTGCTGGGAGCTCTGGAAGGGCAGAGAGGGCCTGGGCATCTTCCCAGTGTCCTGCAGAGTGGGCATGGTATACCTGAACTTGCAGAAGTCACAGGGCAGGGCTGACACCCTGTCTCGAGAGCTCCAAGGTGCCACTTCATCTAGGACAACCCCCTGAGCCCCGCCCTTAAGGCCCCTCCTGGCTGGGGCTCAACTCTCCTCCCCACAAACCACACATCCCTTCAGGGAGCCCATGTCTAGTTGCTTCTTCTTCTTTTTAGTGGTTTTATCTCTGAGGTATCATTAACATACAGTCAACTCGATTGTGTCAAGTGTATGATGTGATCAGTTCTGATGGATGTGAACACCCACAACACCATCTTCCACAAGCAGCAGAGTGAAGAGATATATCACTCCAAGAGATTTCCTCCAGCTTCTGGTAACCTTTTCCTTCCCCGCTCCCCATCTCTAGGCAACTGATTTCCCTGTCATTAAAAGCATGTTTGTCTTCTCCCAATTTTTATGTATTCACTAGAATTACTTTTGTTATTGTTGTTGTTCAGCCACTCAGTCGTGTCCAACTCTTTGCGACCCCAAGGACCGCAGCACACCAGGCTTCCTTGTCCTTCACTATCTCCCAGAGTTTGCTATACAAAATTATACAGCAGGTATTCTTTCTGATCTGGCTCTTTCGCTCAACATAACAGATTTATTCCTGTTGCGGTGTGTATCAGGAGTTTAGTCCTTTGTATTACAATACTGAGTAGTGTTCCATTTTATTTTTTTAAGATTTATTTTTGGCTGTGCTGGGTCTTCACTGCTGCCCATGAGCTTTCGCTAGTTCCGGTGCATGGGCTTTTCATAGAAATGACTTCTGTTGTTGCAAAGTGCAGGCTCTAGGCTCACAGGCTTCAGTAGTGGTGGCCTCCAGGTTCAGTAGCTGTGGCACAGTCTTAGTTGCTTCGTGGCATGTGCCATCTTCCCAGACCGGGCTTTGAACCCATGTCCCTTGCATTGTAAGGCAGGTTCTTAACTACTGAACCATCAAGGAAGCCCCTAATATTCCATTTTATAATACCACCATTGGTTTATTAGTGGCTACAAATAAAGATGTCATGAGCTTCATGTCCAAGTCTTTTATGGACGTGAGTGTTGTCTCTCTTTGGTAAACACTTAGAAGTTGAATGACTGGGTCACGTGGTAAGTATATGTTTAACTTATTAGAAAACCGTTGGGAAATGAAATATTTCTTGCCATATCAGTCAACAAGGATGTCACAGTTGTCAGTGACTGCAGCCCTACAACATGAGCCGGTAAGCTCTAAGGGCACTTAGGAAGGAGAAGAATGCCCGTCAGCAGACTGCAGCCCCTCCCTATGGTGAGCCCCAGGTGATCTCAAGATGTGAAAAAACACAGGATACTGGCCCAGGATAGCTGAGATGCGTATGAAAAGAATGATTTCAGTGAGCCCAGACTCTTGCATTATGAGAAAAACCCCGATGCTGGGAAAGACTGAAGGCAGGAGGAAAGGGGACGGCAGAAGATGAGATGGTTGGATGGCATCACTGACTTCAGTTTGAGCAAACTCTGGGAGATGGTGAAGGACAGGGAAGCTTAGCGTGCTGCAGTCCATGGAGTTGCAAAGGGTTGGACACAACTGAGCAACCAAACAACAAGACTCTTGCATTTTCCCACACAGAGAAAAGTGCTAAGTTCCTTAACTTGGGATATCTGATTTTTTTTTAAGTAACAGTAACATTTTGATGTTAAGACTACCTGCCCCTTGTTGCAAAACTTCTATATAAGCTGACTCCTTCCCTCACCTTCCCAGAGCAGTTCTCTCAGGGTTACTTGAGATGCTATTCCTAGACTTGAAGTCCTAAAAATTTCCACCAAATAAAATATAACTCTCAACTTTTAGATTGTGACTATTGTTTTAAGTCCAGCTGTTTTCTGAAGGTGTCACACCTGTTGACATTCCCAAAACCACCAGTGGACGAGAGTTCCAGTGTCTCCACCTCCTCAATAACACTTGGAATGGTCGGACTTGGTAATTCAGACCTTCTAATACACTGTAAAAGGATCACTTCCATCATCTCAGAGTTTTTTATTTGGTGATAAGTTCTAATTAAGTTCCAGTCTCTTAGCAAATCATAACTATACAATGTGACATTACCAACTCTACTCACCATGTTTTACCTCAGATCCTTAGACCTTATTTTGTTTGCTTGTTCGTTTTGTTTTTGCCACATAGCATGTCTTACAGAATTTTAGTACCCTGCCCAGGGATTGAACCTGTACCCCCAGAAGTAGAAGCTCAGAGTCCTAACCACTGGACCACCAGGGAAATCCCCTTATTCATCTTATAGCTGAAAGTGTGTGCCCTTTAATCAACCTCTCCCTATTTCCCCCACTCCTAGTCCCTGACAACCACTTTTTTTTGTTTGTTTTTTTGAGTTTGACTTTTTAAAATTCCACATATGAGTGATAATCATGTAGTATTTATCTTTGTCTGGCTATTTCACTTAACATAATACATTCAAGGGGCTTCCCAGGTGGCTCAGCAGCAAAGAATCCACCTGCAGTACAGGAGATGTAGAAGGCTCAGGTTCAATCTATGGGTCGGGAAGATCCTCTGGAGAAGGAAATGGCAAGCCACTCCAGTATTCTTGCCTGGAGAATCCCATAGACAGAGGAGCCTGGCAAACTACAGTCCTTGGGTTTGCAAGACTCAGACATGACTTAGTGACTAAACAACAACAACACACTCAAGATCCATCCATATTTTCAAAAATGCTAAGATTTCCTTCATGGCTGAATAATACTCATATATATATTCAAATGACACCATTATGGCAGAAAGTGAAAAGGAACTAAAGAGCCTCTTGATGAAAGTGAAACAGGAGAGTGAAAAAGCTGGCTTAAAACTCACCATTCAAAAAACAAAGGTCATGGCATCAGGTCCCATCACTTCATGGCAAATAGATGGGGAAACAATGGAAACAGTGACAGACTTTATTTTCTTGGGCTCCAAAATCACTGCAGATAGTGACTGCAGCCAAGGGGTGCTTGCTCCTGGAAGAAAGGCTATGACCAACCGAGACAGCATCTTAAAAAGCAGAGACAATGCCAACAAAGGTCTGTCTGGTCAAAGCTATGATTTTTCCAGTAGTCATATATGGATGTGAGAATTGGACTATAAAGAAAGCTGAGCACCAAAGAATTGATGCTTTTGAACTGTGGTGTTGGAGAAGACTCTTGGGAGTCCCTTGGACTGCAAGGAGATTCAACCAGTACATTGTAAAAGAAATCAGTCCTAACTAACCATTCACTGGAAGAACTGATGCTAAAACTGAAACTCCAGTACTTTGGCCACCCGGTGCAAAGAACTGACTCATTTGAAAAGACACTGATGCTGGGAAAACTTGAAGGAAGGAGGAGAAAGGACGACAGAGAATGAGATGGTTGAACAGCATCACCAACTCGATGGACATGAGTTAGAGCAAGCTTTAGAAGTTGGTGATGGACAGGGAAGCCTGGAGTGCTACAGTCCATGGGGTCGCAAAGAGTCAAACATGACTGAGCGACTGAACTGAATTGATGTATTCAAATATATTCATATATATATATATATATGTATCTCACATCTTCTTTATCCATTCATCCATTGACATACATTGACAGTCACTTAGCCAAAGGGTTTCAAAGAGATATTTGCACACATGTTTATGCAGCATTACTCACAATAGCCAAGGTATTAGCTAAGTATAGATCTCCTGGAGGAGGGCATGGCAACCCACCCCAGTTTTCTTGCCTGGAGAATCCCAGGGACAGAAGAGCTGGGCAGGCTACAGTCCATAGGGTTGCAAAGAGTCGGACACAACTGAAGTGACTCAGCAGGCACAAACACCTCTTTGATGAGCTATCTTAACAGGTATGTGGTGATATCTCATTGTGGTGTTGATTTGCAACTCCTTGATGATTAATGATGTTGAGTATATGTCATGTACCTGTTGACCATTTGGATGTCTTCTCTGAGAAAATGTCTATTGAGTTCCTCTGGCCATTTTAAGAACAGATTGTTTGGTTTTCTGCTATTAAGTTTTTTGAATTTTTAATATATTTTGGATATTAACCCCTTCTCAGATATATGATTTCAAATATTTCCCTCCCATTTTATAGGTTGCCATTTCACTTTGTTGATGGTTCATTTGCTGTGCAGAAGCTTTTTAGTTTGATGTAGTCCTGCTTGACTATTTTTACTTTTGTTGCCTTTCCTTTCCAAAAAGTTGCCAAGACTAATGTCGAGGAGCTTACTCTTTATCTTCTTTTTCTAGGAGTTTTATGGTTTCAGGTAATAATCCACATAAGACTTTAATCCATTCTGAGTGTAAGACATGGGTCCTTTCTCACTCTTTTGTATGTGGCTGTGTACAAAAAAGATCTTCACGACCAAGATAATCACGATGGTGTGATCACTCACCTAGAGCCAGACATCCTGGAATGTGAAGTCAAGTGGGCCTTAGAAAGCATCACTACGAACAAAGCTAGTGGAGGTGATGGAATTCCAATTGAGCTATTTCAAATCCTAAAAGATGATGCTGTGAAAGTGCTGCACTCAATATGCCAGCGAATTTGGAAAACTCAGCAGTGGCCACAGGACTAGAAAAGGTCAGTTTTCATTCCAATCCCAAAGAAAGGCAATGCCAAAGAATGCTCAAACTACCACACAATTGCACTCATCTCTCATGCTAGTAAAGTAATGCTCAAAATTCTCCAAGCCAGGCTTCAGCAATACGTGAACCGTGAACTTCCAGATGTTCAAGCTGGTTTTAGAAAAGGCAGAGGAACAAGAGATCAAATTGCCAACATCTGCTGGATCATGGAAAAAGCAAGAGAGTTCCAGAAAAACATCTATTTCTGCTTTATTGACTATGCCAAAGCCTTTGACTGTGTAGATCACAATAAACTGGAAAATTCTGAAACAGATCGGAATACCAGACCACCTGACCTGCCTCTTGAGAAACCTGTATGCAGGTCAGGAAGCAACAGTTAGAACTAGACATGGAACAACAGACTGGTTCCAAATAGGAAAAGGAGTACATCAAGGCTGTATATTGTCACCCTGCTTATTTAACTTCTATGCAGAGTACATCATGAGAAACACTGGGCTGGAGGAAGCACAAGCTGGAATCAAGATTGCCAGGAGAAATATCAATAACCTCAGATATGCAGATGACACCACCCTTATGGCAGAAAGTGAAGAGGAACTAAAAGCCTCTTGATGAAAGTGAAAGAGGAGAGTGAAAAAATTGGCTGAAAGCTCAACATTCAGAAAACGAAGATCATGGCATCTGGCCCCATCACTTCATAGGAAATAGATTGGGAAACAGTGGAAACAGTGTCAGACTTTATTTTTCTGGGCTCCAAAATCACTGCAGATGGTGATTGCAGCCATGAAATTAAAAGACGTTTGCTACTTGGAAGCAAAGTTATGACCAACCTAGACAGCATATTGAAAAGCAGAGACATTAGTTTGCCAACAAAGGTCCATCTAGTCAAGGCTATGGTTTTTCCAGTAGTCATGTATGGATGTGAGAGTTAGACTGTGAAGACAGCTGAGCACCAAAGAATTGATGCTTTTGAACTGTGGTGTTAGAGAAGACTCTTGAGAGTCCCTTGGAGTGTGAGGAGATCCAACCAGTCCATTCTAAAGGAGATCAGCCCTGGGATTTCTTTGGAAGGAATGATGCTAAAGCTGAAACTCCAGTACTTTGGCCACCTCATGCTAAGAGTTGACTCATTGGAAAAGACTCTGATGCTGGGAGGGATTGGGGGCAGGAGAAGAAGGGGACGACAGAGGATGAGATGGCTGGATGACATCACCACTCGACGGACATGAGTTTGGGTGAACTCCGGGAGTTGGTGATGGACAGGGAGGCCTGGCATGCTGCAATTCATGGAGTTGCAAAGAGTCGGACACGACTGAGTGAACTGAACTAAACTGTCCAGTTTTCTCAATATGTATCATTTATTGAAAAGACTATCCTTTCCTCATTGCATATTCTTGGCCTTGACTCTTTTGTTGTAAATTAATAGACTCCATGTACACGAGCTTTTTTCTGGGCTCATTATTCTGTTCCATTGATCTTTGTGTCTGTTTTGTGCCAATACCATACTGTTTTGATTACTGTACCTTTGTAATATAATTGGAAATCACAAGTGTAATTCCTCCAGCTTTGTTCATCTTTCTTAAGATTGCTTTGGTCATTTGGGGCCTTTTGTGGTTCCATACAAATTTTAGGATTTTTTTTTTTTTTCCTATTTCTGTGAAATGCCTTTGGGATTTTGTTAGTAGAACCATGGGGAAATAGCCAGTTAAGAACTGTTTGTTGGCTATAGTTTAATGGGTCTTGGGGACAAAAACCCCTTAGGCTTTCAGGGCTACATATTCTGGGGTCTCTTCCCTTAGGTGGAAGTTGGAGCACTAGGAAGACTTCTCTGACAGTCCAGTGGTTAAGACTCTGCATTTCCATTTCAGTGGGCACAGGTTCAACCCCTGGTCAGGGAACTAAGATCCCTCATGCCACAAACTCAACCCCCCCAAAAAAAGTTGAGGTACTATATGTTGGGTCCAACCCCTTCACTTCTGAGGGAGAAGTTGGGAGTTATGAGCTTCCTGCTAGTACACGTCACTCTACAAGAGGTGGAGTGTGGCAAGACTGTGTCTCGGCATCACCTACCCTTTCAACGTAGGTCTTTCCCTATTTTCTTGGTGTGTAGCTGTCACTCAACTAGTTTCTGGGTTTATTTCAGAGAGAACTGCTCCATGTGTCAATGTCGATTTGGTGTGTCCCCAGGAAGAGCTGGGTTCAGGTGCCTCCTATTTCGCCACCTTGGACTGCAACTCCCTATGTCTATTGACCCTGCCAAACTTCACAAGTTTTGACTAAGTCACCATAGGACATTCTCAGACAAGTCACTCATCCCCGGCTCCCTGGCGCTGGACCTCTCCCCAGTGACCTCAGCCCTGCCTGGTGAGGAAGAGGCAGACTGGGCCACCTGAGTTTCTGGAAGAACTGCCTTGGACCTTTGAAGGCTCTGAGGTCCAAGAGGGCCTGTCCCTCCCACTGTCTCCACTGTCCCCAAGCCTGTACAGTGGTGGCTTGGGTGCCCCTTCTCCTACCCAGCCCTGAGAGCAGACTTTTTGGGAAACAGTGAATGCGGAAGATAACAATAACAGCATCAGTCTAGAGTCTTTGGTCATGGGTGAGTGACAAAGACCACCAACAAAAAATTATTGGCGCCTGTAACCAAACCAAAAGAGGCAGAGTGGCCCTAGTTCTCAGGCTCTATTTTATCTTCCTAAAGTAGAAAGAGGGCTTCCCTGGTGGCTTGGTGGTTAAGAGCCAATGCCGGAGACGCAGGTTCAATCCTTGGGTCGGGAAGATCCCCTAGAGAAGGAAATGGCAAACTACTCCAGTATCCTTGTCTGAGAAAACTCACAGAAGAGGAGCCTGGCAGGCTACAGTCTGTGGAGTTGCACAGTAGTTGGACATGACTTAGTGACTAACAACAACAGTAGTATAGTAACGAGTGAAGCATTGGTGGCACAGTGGTGAGCACAGTTGGCTTTCTAATACTGCAGTAACAAATTTCCACAAACTCAGCAACTTGAAATTTATTCTCATACATCTGTAGATCAGAAGCCCGGGTTGGCTCAACTAGTTTTTCTACTCAGAATTTTATAAGGTCAAAATCGAGTACTGGAGTGGGGTGCCATTGCCTTCTCCAAAGTGTTTGCCAGGTAGGTTCTTATTGGGAGGGTCTGGGAAGAATCTGCTACTAAGCTCATTCACACTGTGGACAGATTCCAGTTCCTTGTGGTTATAGAACTGACGTTCCCAAATCCTCACTGGCTGTTGACTGGACACTGCCCAGAGCTCCCAGGGGCCTCTCTGGTCTCTAGGCTTCAAGTGGGTCCCTGCATTTCACAACTGGTAAAGACACATCAAATGCCTCTCACACCTGGAGTCTCACTCTCCCTTCTGCTTCCAGTCAGAGAAGGTTCTCTGCTGTCAAGACTTCTTGTGATTACATTGGGCCCAGACTAACTCCCTTATTTCCAGGTCTATTACCTTATTACATCTGCATCCTTTTTGCCTGTTTCCTAACACAGTAGCAGGTTTTGAGGGCTAGGACAGGGGCAGCCTTGTGGGAAGGGCAACACTTTGCTGACCTCAGGGCCTCTAGATCCAGGATCCTGACCCTGTTTCTCCGTTTGCTGTGTGTTGTTTGCTGTTGTTGTTGTCGTCGTTGGTGAGTGGGGCACAGGATACATGTGGCACTTTGAGCAGAAAGGACAAGGGTGTCCCTCTCTCAGTTCCACTCCCCAGGGCAGTGCCCTGACCACCCCAGGGGAGGGCACAGGCCCACCCCTTGGACTGAGCACGCCGGCAGGGAAGGAAGATATGTATGGGACTGACTAGCCCATACGTGGGCCGCTGGTGGAGGGCCCACCCTGAGACCAGAGGAAAGAAGTCTGTTACCAAAAGAAGGGAGGGGTGCTGGGCACAAAGCCCAGGACTGATTCTTTGACCACTGTTACATGGAGCCCACTCACTGACCCCGTCTCTAGGGCACCCAGCTCAGCACCTCATGGTGCTTACTGCAGTTCTGTAAGTTCCACGGTGTTATTCACTCCTCTTCACCCAGCTCTACCGTTTGCCAGCAGGCTGACTCTTCTCAGGCCTCAGTTCTTCCTTCAGTAAAATGGGAATAATAAAACCCTGTGCCTGGACAGGCTATCTAGGGCTGCTAGGGAAACAGGCGGGAGGGTATGTGTCAAGAAGAGTCTTTGTCAACCTGCAGAGGCCTCTGACCAGAGCCTGAGAGGGACTCTGGGGCTCTGAGTCTTCAGCCAGAGTCTCAGCGGTCCCCCTGGCTCCGGGCCCCTCAGTGTTAGCAGCAGCAAGGCCGACAGCTCCCCGGCGGGCGGTGGTGGGAGCAAGGCTGCCCAGAATGCACCTGGCCAGGCTCTAGGCCATGAAAAGGCGGCCATTCAGGGCTTGAACAGGAGCCGGATGACGAGAGACAGGGAGCCCTGTGCTGAGAAGAGGAAGGCGGCCTCTGCCTGGCCTCCCCGTGGGGTTGAGCTGCCAGGCCGGGAGGGCAGGCCGGCTCACCACGGAGGGGAGGCGCCTGGAGGGAAGACTAAGCTAGTGTGTTGGAGACCGAGAGGCTGAAAGGAGGCTTGTGTGTGCCCAAGCTGGCTGCCTGGCGGCGGGGGGGATGTGAGTCACTGGTGGCCTGGGGGAGGGGGGCACCCAGCTGTCCCAGACAAGGGGGCCCAACGCCCACCCTTGTGTGAATGCGTGTCAGTGTGAATTTGGACATGTGTGCGGGGGGTGCGGGTGAGGCCCTGCAGATCTGTCTGGGCCGCCCCAGGCTCCCAGAGGTGGACACACACCCCCATCATCCTCTGAATGCGGCCGTGGTGAGACTGGCCTCATCCCTGCCAGGGTCTCCTCCAGGCAGCCAGGGCTGGCAATGCACGCCCTCCGTTATTCAGTCGATGGCATCCCTGTGCAGCCAGGAGAACAGAAGGGCCTGTCCCTGCTCTTCGTTCTCTTAGTTGCAGTGGGACAGGTGGCGGGTGGGGGGAGTGCAGACAGACAGACCTGATGCCAGCCAGGAAAGGGAGCACCTTCTCCAAGGAAGGGAAACTTTGAGGTGGGTTTTGTAAGATGAGTGGAAGTTCACTCGATGCAGAAGGGAGAGTGCATTTGAGCAGAAGCAAGCTGGGGTCTTGGTGAAGGAGCAAGGAAGGCCAGGGCAGCTGAAACAGGGATAGGGGTAGATTCTTGGGATGGGAAGTGCTCCAGGAGGTACCTGGAGCCTCCTGGAGGTGGACATAGGCTTGAGGACCTGGAAAGAGATCAAAAGAGGTCACTCATGGATGCAGCAGGTACCTGCCTAGCGCTGAGCCCATTCTCAAGAGCCTGCCAGGCAGGGTTTCACTGCTGGCAAACAAGCTGGTTAGGGGAAGCCCCTGCCACCTGGACATGTGTATGAGTAATAAGTATCTGGGTGTGTGTCTGTGGGTGAGTATTGGTGTGTGTGTGCATCTCTGCAAATGTGTGTCCCCGTAGGTGCATGCGTGTATGTGCGCCTGTGTGTGTTCTTACGATGTGTGCATGTATCTCGTGTGTGTGTGTGTGTGTGTGTGTGTGACTTTGACTGCCACGGGTGTGTCTTTCTCTGAGCATGCATGCTTCCATGTGAATGTGTCTGTGTACGAGCGTTGTGTGTCTCTGAGTACGTGCGTGTGCGTGTGCGTGTGCCTATCCCTGGTGTGTGTGTCTCTGTCTCTTGCTTGGCGGCCTGCGTGGCTGTGTGTGTGTCTGCTGTGTCTACCACACCCAGCCCTCAGGAGCCTGCGGTGCAGCCCAGCTGGCCTGTGTCCAGGGCAGCACCTAGGAGTGCACCCCCCATTCCTGCCCAGCCTTCAGAGGGAGCTCTGCCCCCGCCCCGGGCCTGTTTGAATTCTGGCTTCTCTCTCTCTCTGTGTCTGCCCAGCTCCACCCACACATGACTGGCTCCCAACCCAGAAAGGCCTGGGTGGCTTCAGCTGCCCCCGGACCAGTGATGCCAAAAGCTCAGCTTCTTCGTACACTGGTGCCAGATTAAATCTTGGAGACAGAGTTTTGGGTGAAATAGAAAAGAGTAGCTTTATTGCTTTGCCAAGCAAAGGGGCCCACATAGGCTAATGCCCTGAAAACCATGTGCCCCAACTTGAGGAAGATTGAAGTTTTATAATAATTGTTCAAATTGATCAGTTCATGGGCTGGTGAGGAGCTAAGTAGCAGTCAACATCATCAACCTTCAGGTCCAACTGGCCTGGGGTCTACAGGCTTGTGGGCAGCGTACCATCATTAATCATTAACTTTGCCCACGTGGAGGGGGTTTCAGTATCTGCAAAGTAGCTCAAAGATGCTGTTGAGTGTATCCACTGATGGATAAACAGGACCCTGCCCCAAAGCTGCTCTTGACTGCTTGTTTCTCCCTGGTCTCACATCCCTTCCCTGATTAACAACTGCTTCAACCTGCAGGTTGGAACTCAGGGAAGGTCATGGAGGCTGAATGAAGGCTGTTGATGGGGGACAAAGAAAGGCCTTAAATCCAGGAGCTCCACAGGGCCCTGCATGGTATCACCACCCAAGAGGGGCCCAGGCACAGCAAAGGAGTCAGAGAGTGGCCAGCCCCCCGAGGGAGCTATACCCAGTCCCCACTGACCAACCTAGAGCTCCTTCCCCAGGAGAGGACGTGTCAGGAAAACGTGAGCGGACACATGCCACACAGCCAGCACCCTTCTTCTTCCTTCTGGGGCCCTCCAGCTTCGGAGCTTGTTTCAAAGGGCGGCTAACAGTCCAAGGGGATGTGAGCAGGAAGACTGGCCTGGGCAGCTCTTCCCCTGCTTGTGTGAGACTAACAGCTTCCTTTAAGGGATCTACACCCTCACAGTCATTCCCAGCACCACAGCAGGCGATACGTGACCAGGCCTGGACGACTGCAGCACTCCAACCCCTCAGATACGATCGCTGGCCTGTCTAACAAGCCTGAGCTACTTTGAGGTGGGGTTCTGTCACTTGCAGCCAAAGGGGCCCAGGACAATCCCTGCCTTAGTTGTGGGTCTGAGGGTGTACAGGTCCACCTTTGCCTGATGCTTCACACTCCACTGTCCCTCCCTGGCTTTCTCAGATCCCAGGCAGGGGCTGTGGCCACCTCTCCCCTACTTCTCAAGCTCATACCTCCAGTCAGATTGCTGTGGATGGAAGGACCCAGGACCAAAAAGAGAAAGTTCTGGGCCTAGGCATTGTGCTGCTGGCTTATGGGGCTTGTTCAGACTCAAACTGAGAGGCCTGTCCAGTTTCTCGCCAGGCACACATGTTCACCAGAGAGCGATGGTTTCTGAGACTCCAGTGTGAATTAACAGACCCTGCGGTGCAAGTGTGATGGCCACCCTTGCAGCGCTGGCCATGGCTGCCCCCAGGATGTGGATCCTGCTGGGGAGCATGTGAATTCACAGACTCACCCACATCACACGGCTGCACTGATGTGACTGTGGTCACGGCTGCTCTCCAGCCTGCAGCCCATGCCCAGCTCTGGGTTTCATCCCCTCTCTCCCAGGTGCCCAGAGCTCCTCACACCTTGTCTGCCCAGGGGCTGACCCAGGGCACCCTCTGGCCTGGCAGAGACACCCCCCCACTCAGCCCCCCACATCTGAGGGCTCAACCAGCCCTGGCCCTGGGCATCTGTCCTCAGGGGAAACCAGCAGGGGCTGGATCCCAACCCATTCTGGAGGGTTGGTGGAGGCTGATGTGAAAGAAAGTGGGGAGCAGGGTGGGGAAAGGAACCAGGAGAGGAACAAGGGAAGAGGTGGGGAGGGAAAGGGGAGTACGGTCCAAAGTGCATGGAGAAAGAGGGGGACAGAGAAGGTGGGGGTTCTTGGGATTCTCCGAGACAGGGCTCACTGAGCCCCTCTTTCAGGGCAGAACATCAACCCAAGGGGAGCAAAGAATGGCCATGGGACAGGGGACACGTGGCCTACTTCCACCACGCGTGGGACTCCAGCCCCAACCCAACCAGATGCTTCCAACCCCAGCCTCCCTCCAGGGCGACCCACAGACCCCCTCCACCTCCTGAATCTGTTTCTGCAGCTGCCCTGTGTCCTCAGCCAGGGCAGCGGGGCAGGTGACTGATCCCCTCTGCAAGCTGCCCTCTGACTCCTCGGGGGCCTTGCTCAACCACCCCAGCCCGCCTAGAGACCACTGGCAGGAATCTGCCAGGACTCTGCCCGAAGGACCGTTGGAGTGGGCCAGACAGGGTGAGCTCCAGCTCTCCTGACAGGGACAGGCCCAGGCAGCCTCAGGGAAGCCTGTTGGACTGACAGTGAAAGCTTGACCAGGGCCTGGCCGGGTGCCCACAGCCCCCACCCCCACCCCACAGTCAGGCACTGAGTATTTAATTGTCATCCATTTCCCAGTCTGAGTTCGACCCGAGGCACAGATCAAATGAATCCGTGATGACAAACTGTTTCTCTCAATGGACCAGATTCCACTGGCAAACACTCCGCTGGCTTTGCTGGCGGGCCCTCCCATTTCCACCTCGTTGAGCCTTCCTGGGTTCTGAGGCCTTATGGATTGGGTAAATATTAACAACAATAATACAGCAACCGGTCTGTCACAATGCCATCACAAAGGAGACACTGATCAAGCTTCTCATGCGTCATCTCCGTAATCCCGTGCTGGCAGGAAACTGAGGTCTCAAGGGGACAAGCCACCTGCTCCTAGTGACAGTCAGGAAGTGCAAACCTGCATACCTTCCACTCTCCAGTCCAGTAGTAGTAGTAGTGCTGCCTGTCGCTCAGCTGTGTCCGACTCTTTGCAACCCCACGGACTGTAACCCACCAGGCTCCTCTATCCGTGGGGTTTTCCAGGCAAGAATACTGGGAGTGGGCTGCCATTCCCTTCTCTAGAGGATCTTCCCAACCCAGGGATCAAACCCAGGTCAGCTGCACTGCAGGCAGATTCTTTACCATCTGAGCTACAGGGAAGTCCCCAAACCCAGGTTCAAAACCCCTTCCCAGGGATTTCTGTGTCCATTCCCGACTAGGCTCCTAATAAGACCCCACAGCTTCTGTGTGAGATGTAAGCGCTGAGGCAGGGTGGACTGTCCTCGGCCAGGCTAGCACAAGCCCCCTCAAGGCCACACCTGCAGGGCAAAGCAGAAGCCCAGGCAGTGAGCTACCTGGTGCCCTGTGGGATGGGTGGCCAGGGGAACTGTGGAGGTTCCCCAAAAGCAGGCAGCTAGGCCCAGGGGGCTGGGCTGCAGGTCAGATCTTCATCCTGCTCTGGTACTTGGGAGGGGCTGCTATGAAGGGCGCTGGTCCCAGGGTCCTCCTCTGGAATTCGGCCTGAAAGGCCCTTCACATTCCCTCACTGAAGCTTGCAACATCCGGAAAAAATTCTACTGACTGTTGAGTTTCTCCTCCCCCTCCTATCCTTAAGGCTCCGGAGCCTAAAGGAAAGACCTGCTCACCCAAGCCTCAGGGGCTCAGGCTTCCTATCTCCAGTCTCTGACTGTACCTGGGGGCCTCCTGGCCTCCCTGGGGGCCTCCTAGCAGGAAGGAGCTCCCTGTCACTGCTCTCCCTGGGTGAAAGGCAAAAGAGCCTGCCTCTGGAACCAGGCAGGCCTCCTGGGTTTGCTTACTATGAGAGCTGACGGGCAGGAGTCAGGCACTTTTATTTCCTCCTTTGTGGAGCGGTAAAAATAATAATATTAATAGCCTCTAGGACTGAGTCACTCACGCATGGGCCTCAAGTGTGCTTTGCATATTGCACTGCTTGATGAATCTTAGCTGTTGTTTACTGGCCTGCGAAATGCTTATGTCACTACTACGGGCATTTTTGAGGCCCTACTGTAAGTTCGAGGGCTTCCCTGATGGCTCAGACAGTAAAGAATCCGCCTGCAGTGTGGGAGACCTGGGTTCAATCCCTGGGTTGGGAAGATCCCCCTGGAGGAGAGCATGGCAACCCACTCCAGTATTCTTGCCTGGAGAATCCCCATGGACAGAGGAGCCTAGAGGGCTACAGTCTGTGGGTTCGCAAAGAGTCGGACAGGACTCAGCGACTAAGTACAGCACTGTAAACTCAGGGATGGGACTTCAACGTGGAACAAGGCTAGAACAGATCTTGGGCAATAGCAGGACCCACGAAGGGTTTTACCTATTTGGGGGTTCTGGAAATCACCTGGGTGGAACACCCACCACCCGGGACCCGACTGGGCCCTGGGAGTTCTCTGTCTTCATGCAGCCCACTCCTAGGAGTCGCTGGGTGTGGCATACACAAACAGATTAATAAAGACTTAGGGACAAAAAGGGGTTTGAAGTGAAATACTAGTTGACAGATGAAAAGGCAGGCTGGGCCAGCAGACAGGCCTTTTGGCGGTTAGGAGGGGTTCTCTGAGGTTGGAAGGGCTCCAGAGATGGAGAAGGCCATTGTCCGGGGCAAAGAGAAGGCTTCAGAGCGGCGGCATGGGCCGCTGTCCCCGCTCGGGAAGGTCCCCATTCGGGCAGACCAGCCGCTTCCTGACCTCTGCTAGGGGTTCTGCTCTTTCCGCCCCAGTCCCTGTCCTCTGTAGACCCCACCTTAGATAGCGGGGTGCGGGGGTGGGTGGGGGCCCCTACCTGGAGGGGGCCAGGGGAGAGGGCAGAGGGAAACAGACAGGAGGAAAGGAAGCTCTGTCTCGGCTTCTCCCACCCAGAAAAAGGCCGGACCGGGCCGGAGGGAAATGGCGGGGCCCCCGTGCGCCCGGGGAGATTGGAGGTGGGTGGGGTCCCGGTTCGCAAGCACCCAGAGGAACCGGCGACCCTGGGGAAGCCCCCCAAGGGGGGAGGAGCCCCCGTCCCCGGTGGCGGGGGTGACCTTCGTGAGTTCCGATGTCCCGACTCAGCCACTCACGCTCCGGCCGAATGACCGTAGGCGGCTCCGGGAGCCGCCGGGGCTCGGATGCCACCTCCGGAAAATGGGTCCTTTACCGCCCCGCCGCGCTGCGCCCCGCGATCGCGGGGATGGAGGCCGGGGGCGCCGAAGGGGTTAACGTACCTGGGCCGCCGCCTACCCTGCGGGCCCCTCCTCCGGCCGCGGGGAAGTGGAGAGCCTCGGCGGGGGCGCGGCCGGACCTCCGCCCCCGCCCGCCCCCGCCCGCCCCTGTCCCTGTCCCGTTCCTCGTCCCCGCCCGCCCGCCGTCCCCGAGCCCGCGGCGCCCAGAGCTGCGATCCGCGCGCCCCGCTCCGCCGCCGCCGTGGCCCGGGCCGCCATGTCTCTGTGGTGAGTGGGGCCGTCGGGCCGGGGACCCGGGCTGCGGGCGCCGGGAGGGATGCCGCGGGTCGCGGGGGGCGCGGGCGGGCCTCCGTTTCCCGGGCGCAGCTGGGCTGGCGCGGCGATGGCTGGAGATGCCCGGCCGTGCGCGACGCCTGGGCCGGCCAGTCGGCGACTCGGGGACCGGGGTGGACTTGTGCGCTCAGTCTTCCCCCGCCGTCCCTCTGCTCTCTTATGCTCCGGCCCCAAGGCACCCAGATCTCATTCCTGGACTCGAGGAGTTGGGGACCGCAAGGTCTCGCCGGTAGCTGGGTCCCGTCCCCGATTCCGAGGGCCTCCTGCGTCCTGGGCGACCCCTGTCCTCCACCCTCAACCCCAGAGTGGCTCTCCTTCCTCTCCCGGAGCTGGGGCCTCCGGCCTGCCCATCGCTTCCCTTCTCTTCTCCTTGCACTGGGGGCTTTTTTCCCCCCACAAATGGAGTGGGAACAGCCTGGAGTGAAGGGACATAGCCTCATGGCCCTCTTTGGGGTGACCCCCTCAGTCCAACCCAACAAACCAGGCCAGAGCACTCCCCTGTCCTCCTGGGAGGATGGGGTCTGGGTCACACCCCTACCCCAGCACCTGAGATGACCCAGCCTCCCTCCAACTCTATATAGAGGAAATCTTGGGAGCCCACGGGAAAATGTCTCTCCTTTGGGCTCTGCATCACTCGCCCAGGGTGCCTGCACCTTTCATCAGCCGGTCCTGAGGCCACCCCAGGCTGGACCACCTGGTCCCTGTCTCACCACACTGCTGCCTGTCTCTCCCATCACCCCGAATCTCCCCTCTTGGCACCCTTCTGGCCTGGCCCTGTGAAGCCACACTTTTCTGGCCTGCCCTTTCCCTGGAGTCCCCAGCTCCTGCATCTCCCCGGAAGAAAACATGGCACGTGGCCTGGGTCTCCCCAGACTGTGAGCCGAGGAGAGAGGGTCCCCGGGCCCAGGGACTCAGGGCCCAAGGACTCAGGACCCTGGCCATGCGAGCACTCCTAGAAAAGAACTGATTTCTGCTTCCTAAAGGGGTGTAGTGGGGTTAATTTGGCATGAGGGACCCTGGAGAGTGGGGTCCAACTGTGCCCCTCTCAAGGCAGCAGAGCTGGGGAAATTCAGCTCTCCGAGTGGGGCTCAGACTGGGGCTACAGGGACATGGGCTTGCTGGGAGATGCTTGTCCCATTTTCAGGCTTGTGTCAACAGTGAGAACTGTTCTTTTTTTGTTGCATAAGATGGATGGGGGGTGGGAGGGGAGGGACAGGCTTCCTCAGGTTTAGTGAGAGCTTTCTTCCCAGGAGCCCCTATACTTTTTGAACAGGTGTCTTCTCTGCACCTCCCAGAAGTCTACCCCAGTGGTTCATCAGGTTTGCACAAAGCAAGCAGGGTGCCTGAGGGACAGATGGGGAGCAGGGCAGGTCAATCCCTTGTAGAATCACAGCATTCCCCCAACTCCAAACCCACTCTGTGCCCAGCACTGCAGCTGACACGCCAATTGCATGCTATCCTCATTTGGGGAAAGAAAAAAAATCACAGCTTGGAGAGGTTAAGAGAAATCACAAAACGTCTCCATATAGCTTGTATTCAGTAAGTGCGTGCGTGTGTTAAGTCACTTCAGTCATGTCTGACTCTTTGCGACCCTATGGACTGTAGCTTACCAGGCTCCTTTGTGCATGAGATTCTCCAGGTAAGAATACTGGAGTGGGTTGCCATGCCCTCCTCCAGGGGATCTTCCCAACCCAGGGATTGAACCCGCATCTCCTGCGACTCCTGTATTGCAGGTGGATTTTTTTTTAATCACTGAGCCATGGGGTGGCGGAGGGAGGGGAACTTTCTCCATTCATAGTGGGACCGAAATCTGAACTCCAGGAGCCTGACTCCACAGCGCCTGTACTTAAGCTCTGTGTTGTGTGCCTCCCTGGTCCTGGAGAAGGAAGGAGGTCAGGATAGGAAAAGAAGCAAGACCTCCTCTGACCACTCAGGGGCCAAGGGACTTGAGTCTGTGTACAGGGGCCATCTGCCCATCTGGGACTGCAGCTCTGTACTAGGGGACTGACTTATCCTTTTTTCTCTCTTCTGAACTATCCACTCCCCACCTCACCCCTACCCCCAGGAAGAGAACCGTCTACAAGAGCGTGTGCCTGTCCCTGGCCTTGCTCGTGGCCGTAACAGTATTCCAGCGCAGTCTGACTCCCAGCCAGTTTCTGCAGGAGCCCCCGCCAGCCTCCCTCAGGCAACAGAAGGCCCAGAAACCCAGCGGACTCCTGGTGAACCCTGACAGCTTCTGGAAGAGCGCGAAGGAGGTGGTCACCCCCACTCCCGTGGTTTCACGGAGGCCCCAGGCCTGGGACGTGAACACCACTAACTGCTCGGCCAATGTAAACTTAACCCACCAATCCTGGTTCCAGGGCCTGGAGCCACACTTCCAGCAGTTTCTATTGTATCGCCACTGCCGCTACTTTCCCATGCTGCTCAACCATCCGGAGAAGTGCAGTGGTGATGTGTACCTGCTGGTGGTCGTCAAGTCTATCATTGCGCAGCATGACCGCCGCGAGGCCATCCGCCAGACCTGGGGCCGCGAGCAGGAGTCGGCGGGCAGGGGCCGCGGCGCGGTGCGCACTCTCTTCCTGCTGGGCAAAGCCTCCAAGCCGGAGGAGCAATCCCACTACCAGCAGCTGCTAGCCTACGAGGACCGCATCTACGGGGACATCCTGCAATGGGACTTCCTCGACAGCTTCTTCAACCTGACCCTCAAGGAGATCCACTTCCTCAAGTGGCTCGACATCTACTGCCCTGATGTCCGCTTTGTCTTCAAGGGCGATGACGATGTCTTCGTCAACCCCACCAACCTGCTGGAATTTCTGGCCGACCGGCGGCCCCAGGAAGACCTGTTTGTGGGCGACATTCTGCATCACGCCCGACCCATCCGCCGGAAGGATAGCAAGTACTACATCCCCGGAATCTTGTACAACCAGAACAGTTACCCACCCTACGCAGGTGGAGGGGGCTTCCTTATGGCCGGGGGACTGGCCCAGCGCCTACACCACAGCTGCGATACCCTGGAGCTTTACCCCATCGACGATGTCTTCCTGGGCATGTGCCTGGAGGTGCTGGGCGTGCGGCCCATGGCCCACGAGGGCTTCAAGACTTTCGGCATCTCCAGGAATCGCAACAGCCGCATGAACAAGGAGCCCTGCTTCTTCCGCTCCATGCTTGTCGTGCACAAGCTGCTGCCCACCGAGCTGCTGGCCATGTGGGAGCTGGTGCATGGCAACCTCACCTGCTCCCGCAAGCTCCAGGTGCTCTGACCTGGCTCGGGCCATCAGGATTGACGAGAAACATGTGCCCCAGAGTCTCTGCAAGTCATGAGGCTGCAGCTGCAAGGCCAGGGCACTGCCTCTGGTCCCTGCAGGGAGGTGGAGGGGTGGGCCTTACGTGCCCCTGGGTGTGGTGGGGTGTGGGTGACCAAGACTGAGGCCTGGCCACGTTCCAAACGGCCCAGACTGGAGACTGGTTCTCTGGCAGCCCTCCTAGCCTGGGTCTGTGGTCTGGCTCCCTCTGACCGGGCGGGAGGCCCTGATGACCTCTGAAGGAACCCTGTGCTCAGGTACCCCGGCTCGACCTGCCCTCGAGGGGTCCAGGGCTGCCCTCTTGTCTTCACAGAGAAGATCCTCCGGCTTCTGTGAAATGCCTCAGTCTCCCCACAGGCTGCTTGGGCAGCCCTTTCAGGAGAAGCTCAACCCTGTGCAGGCTCACAGGCCTCCTCCTGTCAACACCTCCAGGGGCTCCTGGAGACCGAGCCTCAGAAGGCCCTCAGCATCCCCCTGCCCTCCGGCCCCTGACCTTCCTGGGGTTTGACTGCACAGTCTCTGCTTCCAGGTGGCTTCACTCCTGGCTGCGTCCGGCGCTGCTCCGTCCGGCTCCCGTCTGTCCGGAAGCTGGAGCAGCCGCTCTGACTACCTCAGTGATCCTCAGAACCTCTGGATGGGCTGCAGCCCCACCTCACCGCACGCCCCTGCCCCGCGACTCCTCTGCCCCCAGACGCAGGGCCAGAGAGCCGTGCTCCGGTCCCAGCAGTTCCCATGTTGCTCCGCAAGGCCTGGCTCCCTCATTGGGAAACCAGCTGGTCTGACCCTGGAAGGATATGCCTCCATTACTGTGAAGTTTTATTTATGAAGAATTCGGAGGGAGAAGGCGCCAGGCCTCAGAGGGTGGGGTGGGGTGGGGGGGGAGGTGGTATTCTTCCCTTCCCTTATTTCAGCAAGACACCGCCTGCCTCCACCACTCTTGCCCCTCAGCCCCGCCCCCACCCCAGACACCCCTGCCAACGCCCATCACAGCCCCCCCAACCCCCGCGCCTCCAGAGCCATGCCCACCTGCACGCCTACTTCTCCAGGCCCTGAGCAGACCAGCATTGGCCCCTGTGAAGGGATGGAGTGGACTTGGTGCCCACCCCACTCGGATTCAGGGGGTCCTGGGGGGTGGCTGAAGAAGATGTCACCTTGCATCAGGGTCAAGTCCCCTGGGAAAAGTGAGGGATTAACTCTTATTTTCTTAATAAAAGGGGATTGGTTTTTTTTCCCCCTCCCCGGTGTGAAAGTTCCTGTCGCCATTACTATTGGAGGGCCTGTCTGGGGCCAAGGTGGCTGGAGGTTTTTTGAAGACGCAGCTTGTTCCTTGTTGTTGGCTGGTGGGTACACAAGGACCTTCTGAAGGGCCTCTTCATCTCCAGGAGGGAAGCAGAGGCCACATGGGCCCCTGGGTGGGGGGTGGGGTGCAAGAGAGACCTGTAGCTCAGAGAGCATTTTCTGGTAAGGGCCGGGCCAGAGCTGCCCCTGAGGCTGGGGTGACAGTGAGCGGGATGCGGTGGGCGCCTGCAGGGGCTGGTGGGCTTCCTGACATTCCTGCAGTCAGCCTCGAGCCTAGATCAGGTTGATAAGCAGCACTGAAACAGTGGCTCCGTGGGGTCCAGTGATAGGGGGACTGCACTGCGCAGGGAACCTTGGCCGAAACTGCTTACCTCCAGGCTGGGAGGGCAGGCACCCCCAGGAGGAGGGACACTGGGACTGCAGTGGGCAAGCCAGCAGCCCCTGCCTGTGCTCAATGGGCCAGATGCCCTGAGAGAGTCACTTGCTTATTAATGTCCACACCAGGCCTCTCCCACAGATGAGTGAGAGCAAGGGCTGGGTCCTAATATAAAGCACCATCTTCGAATGTTAAGAATGTCACCACCAATCACAGGGCCCTTCTGAGGTGGGACCTGGTGACTGCACACGTCACCAGCTCTCTCTGTCTTTCACGCACCCTCTGAGGCTGGGGGCTGCAGACAGCAGGGTGGGGCTCTAGGGTCTCTGCCTTTCCAGAGCTCAGTCCAGCCAGGGCAGGAGCCATGGAGAGACAGCCAGGAGACAGAGGTGGAAGGGCCACTGGTCCCTGCGCGCAGGTTGGGGCCCAGAGACAGCATTTTTGCTCAGAAATGACCTGAAGGATGCTGAGCAGGTGCGTGTTGAAGCAGATAGCTGCTCCTCAACAGTGGGAGGATGGAGTGGGGGGATGGGGGGAGCTGGAGTGTGAGAAGGGGATCTCAGGGCCTCCTGGGTTGCAGGGGGGTGTTCAGACTTGATCCTGAGAGGCAGGGACCGGGAGTGGGGCCCTGGGTACACACCCCTGCCTCTAGGTTTGCCCTGTCTCCAGCTGAGCCGCAGGGACTCAGTGGAAGCAGCAAGTTTCCAGCATGGGAACGCCCTCAGCCTCCGCCCCAGGGGGACCCTTGTGTCTGACCCCGTTTCAGACCTCAGAGGCCCAGGCTGAGCTTGCAGAGAGGGCTGGGTAAGGGGTGGGGCGCCAGCGTTAGCACAGCAGGAGGAAGGGCAGGCAGCCCACCTGTGAGGGGACCAGTGGAATAGGAGCCCCCCAGCACAGGGTGGGGAGCGGGCTTCATCACCGGGCCTGCCAGTGCACCTGTGTCTTGAAGAAGGAGTAGGCCCTTGCCTGTGGTCGAAGGGGAAGGACAGTCCAGACAGGGGACACATGCAACAGCCCAGCAGTGCAAAAAAAGTGGGACATTGGAGCTGCCGGCTGCCCGGTGTGGACAGTGTTGGAGATGAGGCTGGATGGGGTGTGCTGGTGCTCCCCCCACCACAACATCTTGGCTGGAGGTGGTATTTAAGCTGGTGGCTTGGCCATTTTGGAGAGTTCCCTGATATCCTCCATGCATACAATAGGTATACATATCATTCTGTTTGTTTTTCTCTTCTTAACCGGTCTTTTATTATATAGAGAAGGGTCTCCACCAAGAACCTAGAAGGCTAGAGGGGGAAATTATCATTCCTCCTCACCAAATCCTACCTCTCCCTTTCGGAGCCCACTCAGTCCTTAATTGTCTGGAACCTCAAGGGCTTCCTTAGTCCTGAGTGTGTGTCCAGGAAAAGTCTGAGCCGCCCTCTGCAGCTGCTGCCTCTCATCCCACACGGTGACACCCTGGCCCATAGGCCCCCACAGTCCTGTGGACTCTGAGGCACAGTCTTCCTGACAGAGGCTGTAGTGGGCCCCACGATTCAGAGACAGAATGATTCTCTTAGTCACCCTCGCTTGCTCTTCTCCAAAGAGCAGAAGCAGCCAGCTAGGAGCGCTGGGTCCTGAGACTCCCAGTCAGTGACACAGAGTTTGGGGGGACCCTACAAATTCACTCAGGTTCTGTCACTGGGAAGCAACTTTCCAGGGCTGCTGGTAAATTTTAGTCAGTCTCAATCAAATCCTGGGGAACAGGTTGGGGGGAAGGGGAAGTAGGTCTCAAACGCTTTCCTCCCCAAAGACCCCCAGCTTGAAAGGCAAGACGCTTCCCCCCTGCTTTCCTGCCTCCAGTCCTGCATTCCTAAGGGGTCTGCGGAAGAGGTGGCTTTGTCAGGCCACAGAAGGTCTCCTGCCAGGCAATGGGTGCTGCTTGGCCACATTTACATAACTAAAGGAGACCACTCAAAGAACTCTACCCTTAACAAAGAAAGCCTGTTCTGGGGAGACTCGCTCTGTCCACCTCAGCAGGGAGGGAAGCTTCTGTGGAACCGGTTATAGACGAAGACGACTGTCAAGTGAAGAAATGGAGGCTCCCCAGAGTAGGGTCCCATGGCACTTGTGTGACCAAGCACTGTCTGAACGCAGTCTCTGCACCTAACCCCCCACCCTTTTGTCTCCCAGGAACCTCCATGTGTATTTGTGGGGTTTTGCCTGACAGTCCCCAAAGTAGAAAAATGTAGTGTCCCGTGAGTGACTGGAAATTGGGTATTTGGGGTTTGAGGAAGCCCAGCAGAACTAGCACTATAGGAGACCTTTCTTTCCACATAGTTTAAAAAAATATTGTGAAGACGAGCTTCTCTGTTTAGTGGAACACTATACATTGTTTAATACACAACCCCCAAGCTGTCTGCTTCTAGCCCAGTTCATGGTCTTGGAGCTATTCTGCACCTTTTTTAAAACCACAGAAAATAGGGGAGGGATAAATTGGGAGTTTTGGATTCATATACACACACTACTATATATAAAATAGATAAACAACAAGCACCTACTATATAGCACAGGGAAGTATATTCAATATCTTGCAATAATCAATAATGGAAAAGAATCTGAAAGAGAAGATTTATATTCAAAACTAAATCACTCGACTGTACACCTAAAACTAACACAGCTTTGTAAATCAACTGTACTTCAATTTTAAATTTTTCTAAAATAAAAAATTTTTAAGAAATATATTGTAAATATAATTTTAAAAAAAAAAACACAGAAAGGGAGAGATCCCATCAACTTCTCTCCCCACTGTGGAAAAACCAGTTTTGCCTCCGTTAGCAATTCAATTCCTTCATTCCATACAAATCTGTGCTTTTAGACAAGTCTCCTGTGAACCAGTTATAACATCAGCTTACCCTCTTACGAATAAAATAAATCTTTACCTCCTGTTAATTTTTATACCTGTAGGAGTTAGGCGTTTCTTTTTTCTGAAAAGTATCTTTTACCATCTTTTATATTAAAATGAACACAGACTCATTATGGTTGAGAATGCCATTTTTTGCATATATTTCTGATACCAAACTTGCATCTTGGAATAAATTTTACACCTTCAGGTGAGCCTAGAGCTCAGTCCCTTCCGAAGGGGCTCAGCCCCGCTGCTCGTCTGCAAAGCCCTCACTCCCCCCGGAACTTTGGGGAAAAAAATTGGCGTTCAGGCCCCAACCCAGGCGGGGCACCTCCGAACCTCGGAGGTGGGCGCTAGTCTAGGTATTTCAAACCCCCGCCCAGGTGACTCCGGCCGACGCCCGGGCGGGGATTAACTGACCCTGCAGGTGATGGGTCAGGAATCTGCTCTCGCTCTGTTTTTCTCTGGTGTCGAATCTAACAAGAATGCCCGGAATTCCTGCCCTCGCCCCAGGCAGGACTGAGGGTTCGGGCGCCGGAGGGTGGTCAGCGCAACCAGGAACCCAGAGGCCATCGCTGAACCACCTAGGCTTTGGTGGGGACCATCACGCTCTGCCGTCGGAGGTGGGGGAGGCTGGTGGTGGAATCCACTGGACCCCGGGGGCCTGGACTAGAGGTGGAGAGTGCGGCATCTTCTAGTGAGACCTACCTGTTGGCCCACGCCGCGATCGCAGCGAGGCTGGGGGCGCCGGGCGCTGGGCAGACCCCTCTGCGCCGGCTCCGTAGAGGCGGCCCCGGGCAGGGCCCTTGAGAAGATCCAAGGGGCGGGGAGGGGCCGGAGGGCTGGAGTCATCCGCGGAGCCAGAACCATCCCAGGACAGGGCGGAGAGCGCCCCCAGCCGACCACGGTGGGCATAGTGACAAAGAGAAGGACGATTAGAGCTGTTATGTGAAATTGGTTAACTTGGAATCCTTGTACCCCAATTTATCCGCGGTCCCTAAGGGCATGTATGCCTCAAAAATACCAGAAATCTCCACGCCACTATTTAATAGGAATTCTTTCCTTGTAATGGGCTTCCCTAATAGCTAAGTTGGTAAAGAATCCGCCTGCAATGCAGGAGACCCCATTTCGATTCTTGGGTGGGAAAGATCCGCTGGAGAAGGCATAGGCTACTCACTCCAGTATTCTTGGCGTTTGCTTGTGGCTCAGCTGATAAAGAATCCGCCTGCAATGTGGAAGACCTCTGTTCAATCCCTGGGTTGGGAAGATCCCCTGGAGAAGGGAAAGGCTAGCCACTCCAGTATTCTGGCCTGGAGAATTCCATGGGGTCGCAAAGAGTTGGACAGGACTGAGCGATTTTCACTTTCATTGGAATTCCAGGGATTTTATTCTCTTCTTTCTGCCTATTTGTCTAAAGAAGGCTTTGTACCATGAGCAGTTACCACTTAGTAGAGGGATAAAATTTAGAACCTAGACAAGGTATTAAAAAGCAGAGAAGTCACTTTGCCAGCAAAGGTGGGTATAGTCAAACCTGTGGTTTTTCCAGTAGTCATGTAGGGATGTGAGAGTTGGATCATAAAGAAGGTTGAGCGCCAAAGAATTGATGCTTTTGAGCTGTAGTGCTGGAGAAGACTCTTGAGAGTCCCTTGGACAGCAAGGAGATCAAACCAGTCAATCCTAAAGGAAATCAATCCTGAATATTCATTGGAAAGACTGATGCTGAAGCTGAAGCTACCAATACTTTGGCCACCTGATTCGAAGAACTGACTCATTGAAAAAGACTCTGATGCTGGGAAAGATTGAAGGCAGGATGAGAAGGAGGCTACAGAGGATGAGATGGTTGGATGCTATCGTCAACTCAATGGACATGAGTTTGAGCAAACTCTGGGAGATAATGAAGGACAGGGAAGCCTGGCATACTGCAGTTCATGGGATCTCAAAGAGTCAGACATGACTTAGTGACTACACAACAAAAAGTTTAGAAGATAGACATGGGCCAATATTCAGACAGAACGGGTGGCCTTGGAGGGAGTGAAAGTGGCTTTGAGGCCCTCAGGGGGCTTCTTCCAGAAAAAGGAGGAATGATTACCCACCAAGGAGAGGAGTACAGTCTCTTGACAGAAATCACCTTGGCTGGCCCACCCTCAGAGGCCCTCTGAGGTCAGAGGAAGGAAATCTTAGAATCTGAAAACAATCCACTCTCCTTGTAAGAGTTTACTGTGTAAGCACTCCTACACAACCAACGCAACAATCCATTTGTTATAAAAGCTAATATATAACCAACACAAAATTGTAAAGCAATTAGCTTCCAATTAAAAATAAATATATATATTTTTAAAAAGCTATGTATAGCCAGCATTGCTTAGGGTAAGTTTGATTGCAAATGACATAAAATTCAGCTCAGGCTTTTTGAAACTTTAAAAGGGATTGCTGGCTCGCATGAGTGAAAGGTCAAGGGCCTAAGTGATGGATTGAGATCCACACTCAGGTAGCTAGTTTGCAAAACCTGCACATTGACCACCAACCGACCCCAGGCAGATGGCCTGAAAAACTTTGAGGCAGGTCTGAAAACAGCTGACCATCCATTATTCCTGCCTGTAGTTAGCTAGTACCAGCTGCTGGCTAAAAGGCCAGACTCGAATCAGGCAGCCCAATACACCCAGACCTAATCAAAGTTTTCTTGCTAGATTTGTTTTATGTAATTTGATCCAATGTTCTTTGGCACTTAAAAAATAGAGGTTACCGATAAAAATGTATCTTTTATAGTAAAGACTTACGAGCCATTGTTGATCACAGGATATTCATCCCCCAAAGATATCTTCCTTGCTCCCAGGAACTTTCACATTTGATGAGGTGTCATTCTTACAATTACAGTGCATTATGTGTTTCCCTTGACCCCTTGCACGCATGCTCAGTCGCTCAGTCATGTCTGACTCTTTGTGACCCCATGGACTGTAGCCCGCCAGGCTCCTCTATCCATGGAATTTTCCAGGCAAGAATACTGGAGTGGGTTGCCATGTTCTCCTCCAGGTGATCTTCCCGATACAGGGATTGAACCCAAGACTCTTGTGTCTCCTGCATTGGCAGACAGATTCTTTACACTGCCCCACCTGGGAAGCCCATTATATGTTACAATTGACCTAAAAATAGGGAGGTTATCTGCGTGGGCCTGAATGAATCCCAGAAGCCCTTAGAAGTGGAGAGTTTTCTCCTGTCATTTGAAGAAGTCAGAGAGATTCAAAGCAGAAAACAATTCCATATACAACATGGAACTGAAGATGAAGATTGGCCAAGTGATAAAGAGTGAGAGAAGCTTCTATTAATAGAAGCTGAGAGCAAGCCCCGGTTAGCAGCCAGCAAGGAAGTGGGACTGAATCAAAGATTCATATCAAACTCTGTACAATACTCAAGTCAGCACATACATCCTTTCTGCTCCTGAAACTTTTACCACCTATGTATATTAGGAAGAAAATATCAAGGGTCCCTCAAAGTGGAAATTGAGCAGACCAAACTCTGTGTGCATGAGACAGTAAACCAGAAATTACCCACAAAAGTAAACCAAATGACAGGAACAATGACAACAATCCTAACCGCTTTCTTAAATACCTGTGCCTCAAAGAGGAAGTGAAAGGTACAGAGGCAGATTATTTTGAAATCAAGAATACCACATCATTATATTTATGTTGATAACACAAATTTGCATCATTATGACTTCAGAAGTGTCACATGTTAAACCTTGGGCCTAAAGCAGTTGAATATTGTGAAATTTAACAACTTTCAATGCATTCATTATCTATGAAAAAAAGAATACAAATAATCAAACTCATATTTCTACTCAAAATTTCAGGGAAAGAACTTTAAAACAGACTAACGCTGGAGTTCGTGACATTGTACAGGAGACAGGGAGCCAGACCATCCCGAAGAAAAAGAAATGCAAAAAAGCAAAGTGGCTGTCTGAGGAGGCCTTACAAATAGCTGTGAAAAGAAGAGAGGTGAAAGGCAAAGGAGAAAAGGAAAGATATAAGCATCTGAATGCAGAGTTCCAAAGAATGGCAAGGAGAGATGAGAAAGCCTTCCTCAGTGATCAATGCAAAGAAATAGAGGAAAACAATAGAATGAGAAAGACAAGAGATCTCTTCAAGAAAATTAGATACCAAGGGAACATTTCATGCAAAGATGGGCTCAAGAAAGGACAGAAATGGTGTGGACCTAACAGAAGCAGAAGATATTAAGAAGAGGTGGCAAGAATACACAGAAGAACTGTACAAAAAAGATCTTCACGACCCAGATAATCATGATGGTGTGATCACTCACCTAGAGCCAGACATCCTGGGATGTGAAGTCAAGTGGACCTTAGAAAGCATCACTACAAACAAAGCTAGTGGAGGTGATGGAATTCCAGTGGAGCTATTTCAAATCCTAAAAGATGATGCTGTGAAAGTGCTGCACTCAATATGCCAGCAAATTTGGAAAACTCAGCAGTGGCCACAGGACTGGAAAAGGTCAGTTTTCATTCCAGTCTCAAAGAAAGACAATATCAAAGAATACTCAAACTACCACACAATTGTACTCATCTCCCACGCTAGTGAACTAATGCTCAAAATTCTCCAAGCCAGGCTTCAGCAATACATGAACCATGAAATTCCAGATGTTCAAGCTGGTTTTAGAAAAGGCAAAGGAACCAGAGATCAAATTGCCAACATCCGCTGGATCGTGGAAAAAGCAAGAGAGTTCCAGAAGAACATCTATTTCTGCTTTATTGACTATGCCAAAGCCTTTGACTGTGTGGATCACAATAAACTGTGGAAAATTCTGAAAGAAATGGGGATACCAGACCATCTGACCTGCCTCTTGAGAAACCTATATGCAGGTCAGGAAGCAACAGTTAGAACTGGACATGGAACAACAGACTGGTTCCAAATAGGAAAAGGAGTACGTCAAGGCTGTATGTTGTCACCCTGCTTATTTAACTTCTATGCAGAGTACATCATGAGAAACGCTGGGCTGGAAGAAGCACAAGCTGGAATCAAGATTGCTGGGAGAAATATCAATAACCTCAGATATGCAGATGACACCACCCTTATGGCAGAAAGTGAAGAAGAACTAAAGAGCCTCTTGATGAAAGTGAAAGAGGAGAGTGAAAAAGTTGGCTTAAAGCTCAACACTCAGAAAACTAAGATCATGGCGTCCGGTCCCATCACTTTATGGCAAATAGATGGGGAAACAGTGGCTGACTTAATTTTTCTGGGCTCCAAAATCACTGCAGATGGTGATTGTAGCCATGAAATTAAAAGACGCTTACTCCTTGGAAGGAAAGTTATGACCAACCTAGACAGCATATTAAAAAGCAGAGACATTACATTGTCAAGAAAGGTCCGTCTAGTCAAGGCTATGGTTTTCCCAGTGGTCATGTTTGGATGTGAGAGTTGGACTATAAAGAAAGCTGAGCTCCAAAGAATGGATACTTTTGAACTGTGGTGTTGGAGAAGACTCTTCAGAGTCCCTCGAACTGCGAGGAGATCCAACCAGTCCATCCTAAAGGAGATCAGTCCTGAATATTCATTGGAAGGACTGATATTGAAACTGAAACTCCAATACTTTGGCCACCTGATGTGATGAGCTGACTCATTCGAAAAGACCCTGATGCTGGGAAAGATTGAAGGCAGGAGGAGAAGGAGACAACGGAGGATGAGATGGTTGGATGGCATCACCAACACAATGCACATGGGTTTGGGTGGACTCCAGGAGTTGGTGATGGACAGGGAGGCCTGGCGTTCTGTAGGTCATGGGGTCACAAAGAGTCAGACACGACTGAGTGACTGAACTGAACTGAAAGCTGGAATTCCCTGATGGCCTAATGGTTAAGATGTGGTCCTCTCATCACCATGGCCTGGGTTCAATCCCTAGTCAGGGAGCATCCTGTAAGCCACGTGGTGTGGCCATAAATAAATAAAACAGACTAAAGCCAAGCCAGTAAAAAGGAAAGAATAAAGACATAATAAAGATGAAAGCTGAATCAATGAATTTGAAAGCAGTAGAACTGAAAAGAATCCAAAAATTGTTTCTTAAGAAAAAAAATTAACAAATCAAAAGTGGGGAGGGGTCTCAGCAGCCAGAAGAAGAGCAGGCATGGCTGAAGATGGCAGCAGCCGAGGCCTCAAATTGCATCCTGGAGAATTTTGTAGCCACCTTGGCTAATGGGATGAGCCTCCAGCTGCCTCTTGAAGAAGTAACCCCCCCACTTTTGTGCTTCCCTATGTCTGCCCCCACTTCTGCCTTCCCTTCCCTCCCCTCCCCAGCTGTGGGCTGAGCTAGAGACTGGGGCAGAGAGACTGGAGAGGTGGTCTCCTGTGGCTCAGCGAGAAGCCCAATGCTGAGGACGTGATGTCCAAAGATTGCTACTTTGACTACTATGCTCACTTCAGCACCCATGAGGAAGTGCCGAAAGGTCCGCACATTCATGTACAGCAACTCCATGTTTCATGGCCCACACCTTTTCAAAGACAAGATGGTGCTGGACGTTGGCTCAGGCACAAGGGTCCTCTGTATGTTTACTGCCAAGGCCAGGGCCCGCGTGGTCATTGGGATTGAGTGTTTCAGTAGCTCTGATTACTTCATGAAGATTGTGAAAGCTAACAAGTTAGACCATGTGGTGACTATCATCAAGGGGAAGGTGGAGGAGGTGGATTTCATCACCATAGATGGGCTACTACCTCTCCTATGAGTTGATGCTCAACACCGTGGTCTACGCCCGAGACAAGTGGCTGGTGCCCAATGGCCTCATCTTCCCAGACCGAGCCATGCTGGTATGTAAGAGCCATTGAGGACCAGCAGAACAAAGACTACATGGTCCACTGGCGGGAGAACATGTGCAGCTTTGACGTCTTGCATCAAAGATGTGGCCATCAAGGAGCCCCTGGTGGACATGGTGGACCCCAAGCAGCTGGTCATCAACCTGCCTCATAAAGGAAGTGGACATCTACACGGTCAAGGTGGAAGACCTGGCTTTCACTTCCCCCTTCTGCCTGCAAGTGAAGCCGAACGGCTGCATGCATGCTCTGGTGGCCGACTTCAACGTCAAGTTCACCTGCTGCCACAAGAGAACTGGCTTCTGCACAGCCCTGAGTCCCCATCCCCTCCCTGGAAGCAGACGGTGTTCTACCTGGAGGACTATCTGATAATGAAGACAGGCGAGGAGATCTTTGGCCCCACCGGCATGTGGCGCAATGCCAAGAACAACCGTGACCTGGACCTCACCATTGGCCTAGACTTCAGCCTAGAGCTGGCCTAGCCAGCTCTGTGAGCTCTCCTGCTCCACCGACTACTGGATGCACTAAGGCGGTGCCTGGGTTCTCCCACCCCAGTCCGGCTGGTCCTGCAAAGGCCCCAGGGGCTGCGGCGTTCTTAGGCAGTTTCGGGGCTCCTCGTACCCCTCACTCCCTCCCACAAAAGGGGGTTTTATGTGCCGGGGCATGGAGGGCACATCATGACTGTGTTTCATTACTTAGGTTTTTATATGGTTGCATTTATGCCAATAAATTCTCAGTTGGGATGGCAAAAAAAAATAACAAATCAAAACTATAATGAGATATCACCTATCAGAATGGCTCTTATTTAAAAAAAAAAAAGACAACAAATAACAAGTGTTGGGGAGGATGTGAAGAGGAGGGAACTTTTGTGTACTGTTTATGGGAATGTAAATTGAGGCCGTCACCATGAAAAATAGTATAGAGGTTTCTTGAAAAATTACAAATAGAACTACCATATGATCCAGCAATTCCACTTCTGGGTTTTTTCCCAAAGAAACCGATAATACTATATTGGAAAGATATATGTGTCCCTATGTACACTGCAACATTATTTACTATAGCCAAGATATGGAAGTAACCTAAGTGTCCATTGATATGAGTGATGGTGAAATGAGTGGAAAAAGAAGATGCAGTGTGTATACACACACACACACACAGTAGAATGTTACTCAACCATAAATAAGAATGAAATCTTGCCCTTTGCACCAACATGGATGGACCTAGAGGGTATTATGATAGTGAAATAAGGCAGACAGAGAAAGGCAAATACTGTATAATTTTGCTTATATATGGAATCTTACCAAAAAAAATAAATTAATAAACATAACAAAACAGAACAAACTCATTAATACAGAGAACAAACTGATGGTTGCCAGAGGGAGGGGGTTGGGGGAAGGAAAGAATCAGATGAAAAAAGACTAAGAGGTGCAAACTTCAGTTACAATATGCACCCAAAGCATGGGGGTGAGATGTCCAGCATGGGGAGTAGAGTCAATAACCTTGTAATATATTTGTATAATGGCAGACGCTTCCTAGATATATCGATGGTCTATAGCGATCACTTTGTAATGTTCACAAACATTGAATCACTATGTTGTGTACCTGGAACTGACATAGTGTTGTAGGTTAATTATACTTCAATAAAATAAATAAAGGAATTAAATAAAGCATTGAAATAGCTAGACCACGGCCAAATTTATTAAAAGACAAATATAATTAACAAGTTCATGTAATTAATGAAGACTAAAATGTAAGATTAGGACTTCTGTGGTGGTCCAGTAAGGCTAAGACTCTGTTCTCCCAATGCAGGGGGCCCAGATTCAACCCCTGGTCAGTGAACCAGATACTACATGTCACAGCAAAGATCAAAGATCTTGCATACTGCAACTAAGGCCTGGTGCAGCCAAATAAATTAATTAAATAACTAAGTATTTTAAAAATAGTAGAACGTAAAATTATAAGAGAAAGCTGGGAGTGGGAGTGGTAGGAGGGAGAGGAGGAAGAGGCACTTTCTCATTTAACTGAGATGCAATCTCCCCTTCTCATACCATGTTCCCTTACTAGGAGGGCGGATACTGAAGTATAGTTCCTTAGGGGAATCTGTTTCTTTCAATTTTGCCACAAAGCATTCTCCTATTCAGGTTTCAGTCACTGGTAACTGACAGAAACCCTACTCCAAACTAGCTCAGGGGAAAAATAAAGTTTTAGTAGATAAAAACAAATCACTAGGGCTTCAGGTATGGCTGGTCCAGGTGCTTAACATGTGATTGCTCTTCACTGGTTAGCTCTTCTTCATTCTGAGTTGACTTGATTCTCTAACAGGCTTTCTAGAGATGGGAGGAAAAAATGGTCCCAGGCTGCTTTAGATGTAGGTGATCTTTACAGCTCACTCCTAAAAGAAAAAAAAAAAAAAGAGTGTATTTTCTGATATTTCTAGCAAATACCCAAAAATTAGGTTTGATTGTATCTTATGTCCAAGCTAGAACCAGTGTCTACAGTGAGGAGAATGGAATTCTCTAATCAGGACATCCCTGAGGCCAGGGATTGGCTTCATCCCACTTGATCCACATGACGTGAGCAGGATTACAATGGGAGAGGACCGAGAATTCCCTGGTGGTCCAGTGGTTAGGACTCCGCACTTTTACTGCTGAGGGTGTGACTGAGAAACTAATATCTCTCTCTCTCTCACACACACACTCACACACACAAGCAAACGGAAGACAGCAGTGAGGGGACGGTGTCTTCCCCCAAAGAAAAGGTTATTAGGAGATAAAAATTATGGATTCCGTCTACAAAACCTGAGTCTGGGATGGATGAAGTTGACCCTCACATTCTACTCAAGAGCTGGTGCTTCCTATGCTGGAGTCCCCAGAGAAGCCTTCACCCTCCATCAAACCCCGTCCTTACAAGATTTTTTTCCTCCTGGGTGCTGTTGCTCCTTCTTGCAATCTGGCTTCCATTCCCTACCCACCAAAATCCATCAGAATTGTTCTTTTGTGGCGGATCCCCCAATTTAAATAAAGTTCCCATCACTTTCCATGGGGCTTTCAAGTCTGAGAAGATCTGGCATAGTGGCTTAAAACCCACATTTGAAGTGAAGGAAAGAGGAATCCAAGACAGAAGAGAGGAAGTAGGAATTTCTATTTTCTTTTCTATCACGGGTTCAGGTCTGCTTTCCAGAACTGAACCTGTGAAAGTCACCTATTGCTGCATAACAAATTACACCAAAACGTAACAGTTATACCTAAACAACCTTTTTCAGGGTCAATTTGAAAAAATATATTGGACTTTCTCCCAGTGGTCCAGTGGTTGAGAATCACCTGCCACTGCAGGGAACACAGTTCAATCCCTGGTCCAGGAAGAGTCCACGTGCTGCGCGGCAACTAAGCTTGTGCACCACAACCACTTAGCCTGTGCTGCAGAGCCGTGTTCCACCGCGAGAGAAGCCCCACAATGAGACGCCCGCACACCACAGTTAGAAGGTAGCCCCCACTCACCACAACTAGAGAAAGCGCACGAGCAGCAATGAAGACCCAGTGGAGTCAAAAATAAATAAATTTATGTTTTATAAAAATTAAAACACACATTGGCAGTTTCTTTCCAAATTAAATATGAATCTATGACTCAGCCATTTCGATACTCAGTATTTATCCAAGAAAAAGCATGTTTCTACCTAAAACCTGTACACAAATATTCATGGAGCTTTATTTGTAATAGTCCAAAACTGGAAACTGGACTTCCCTGGTGGTGCAGCGGATAAGAATCTGCATGCCAGTGTAGGGGACATGGGTTCAATCCCTGGTCCGGGAATATTCCATATGCTGTGGAGCAACTATGCCCGTGTGCCACAGCTTCTGAGCCCATGCTCTAGGGCCCTTGAACCACAACTTCTGAGCCTATGTGCTGCAACCACTGAAGCCCGCAGGCCTAGAACCTGTGCTATGCAACAAGAGAAGCCACAAGAAGCCCACACACTTCAAGAGAGTAGCCCCCACTCACGACAGCTAGAGAGAGCCTGCACTCAGCAAGGAAGACCCAGTGCAACCAAAACTGATAATAAAAAAGAAAAACCAGAAACTAACCTGGTGTCCATCAACCAAATGGATGGACATTCGATGAATGGATAAACATCCAATGAATGGATAAACATCCGATGAATGGATAAATGAACCATGGGATATGCATGCCATGAAATGCTACTGAGAAATAAAAAGGATGTTCATACACAAAAGAATCAAAAGATGCAGTTCAACACTGCACAGGTGTGCTGATCATCTCAATATATAATGAAAAGATGCTTGATAAAATTTAATAGCCAGTATGGAATTGAATATTTATTGATATATGTAAAGGAAATTATTTTACAGCCATTTTCAATCATTAATGGACATGTGGGATTTCATTGAATGGCAGACCCTCATTCAGTAGGTCTGGTTATAAACCTGAGAGTCTGAAGTTCTACCAAAATTTCTAGTGATGCTGAGCTGCCAATCTAAGTGTGATTTATAGATCACCAGCTTCAGCATCCCTAGATGGATGTATTTTAATTGGAAAATCAAGGAAAGGAATCAAGTGTTTATTCCACCTATTCTGTATGAATTGTACCTCAAGATAACCAGTTTATGAGGACGTTATTTATAGAAGACTTCCAGCTTTTAAATGAGACAAGAATGCTAGACTTAGAATAGCACCATCTCCTAATGCCCCATGAAATAAAAGATCTAACTTTGGCTGCTTAAACTAGTGAGGAAAAGCTGATGGAAAGCTTGTGATGAATAGATTAAACTGGTAAGAACTGAACCCACTGATCAGCTGTAACATCATAAGAGAGGCAGCCAGAGACTACATGTCTCCCATCCCAGCCACCCCCATGCTCCCCATGTGAAGCAATAAGAAATATTGATTGGAACACCACTGAGGTGCCACCTCCAAGACTTTGGCAGGCATTCCCCCCAGCTGCCAGAGCGGTGTTCCTGCCTGTTGCTGACACTTGGGGTCCCCCCAGGGGTTGCTGCTGCTGCTGCTAAGTTAACAGTTTATTCTCCTGTCCTAAAGACACGCCCACTCGAGGGCACAAGAGCCCCACCCCTTGCCTCCAACCAGAACAATTCTGAAGGACTGTCCCAGCTCCAGAGCTCCCTGTGGTCAGCTGAGGCCTTGGTTTCCACCGCATCACAGGCCAACTACTCCTTCTGCCCCATTCCACCTCCCCCACTCCCCTAGGCCTCAATCCCGAGAGCCCTCCCCAGTAAAAACTTCCTTTGGCAAATCTCTCAGAGTCTAGGGTCCCAGCAACCCACCCCACGGCACCACCCTGACATATACTTGCCAAAAAACTGAGCCTCCATCTGATCAATTCTCTAGAAATACTGGGAGACAGAGGAACAAACACCACCACAAGGATATTCTCAACAAAACCAAGACTATGTAATCCTTGCAGGGCAAATTGCCCAGTGCCTTCAATGAACAGACAGCAAGAAAACTGAAAAGCAGGAAAGAGAATTTATAAATTGAAGGAGACTTCAGACCCATGTGTGGCTCTTCTTTGAATGCAGATTTGAATAAATCAAATGAAAAAAATAACAAGATAATCAGGAAAATAACACTGACAAAATATTTTATGCTATTAGGGAACTGATGTTTAAATTTTAAGATGTGATAATGGCATTACAATTTTCATCATTAACTTTTGTAAAGTATTTATTTATTTATTTGGCTGCATCAAGTCTTAGATGTGACATATGGGATCTAGTTCCCTGACCAGGGATCAAACCCAGGACCCCTGCATTGGGAGCTCAGAGTCTTAGACATTGAACCATCAGGGAAGTTCCTTCTATAAGTTTTAGTTTTAGGTTTTTATTTAGGTGTAATGATCCACTTTGAAGGTTTTTTTTTTTAGTGATTTGAGGTATGAATCTAAGTGTAATTTTTCTAAATCATTGTTTTTATGGCCTCTTCAAGAATAAAAATTCAATTAACTAAAATTTCAATGATTGATTTAAATTTAAACTTAATTTTTTCCTAATGAGAGAAATTAAATACTAAGGAATAAGATTTTTTTTCAGGTAGGGTTGAGCTATGGAGGGCTACAAGCCATTGTTAACAGGTAAGTTTTTTCACTCCCCTTCAGTTCAGTTCAGTCTCTCAGTCGTGTCCGACTCTTTGCGACCCCATGAATCACAGCACGCCAGGCCTCCCTGTCCATCACCAACTCTCAGAGTTCACTCAGACTCACGTCCATCAAGTCAGTGATGCCATCCAGCCATCTCATCCTCTGTCGTCCCCTTCTCCTCCTGCCCCCAATCCCTCCCAGCATCAGAGTCTTTTCCAATGAGTCAACTCTTCACATGAGGTGGCCAAAGTACTGGAGTTTCAGCTTTAGCATCATTCCTTCCAAAGAAATCCCAGGGCTGATCTCCTTCAGAATGGACTGGTTGGATCTCCTTGCAGTCCAAGGGACTCTCAAGAGTCTTCTCCAACACCACGGTTCAAAAGCATCAACTCTTCGGCGCTCAGCTTTCTTCACAGTCCAACTCTCACATCCATACATGACCACTGGAAAAACCATAGCCTTGACTAGACGGACCTTTGTTGGCAAAGCAATGTCTCTGCTTTTCAATATGCTATCTAGGTTGGTCATAACTTTCCTTCCAAGGAGTAAGCGTCTTTTAATTTCATGGCTGCAGTCACCATTTGCAGTGATTTATAAGAACCCATTTCTGCCTCCTATAGGCAATACCACCTCTCCTGAGAATGCATGATCCAGGTTGAATTTTTAATTTTTCAGTTTTGGGGTTTTTACACATGGTTGTCAATTGTCTCAGTACTGTTTGTTGAAAGATTATGCTTTCTCCACCAAATGCTTTTCATTTTTATGAAAAATTAATTGACCATATGTATGGGAGTCTATTTTTGGACTTTATTCTTTTGATGCATTTGTGTATCTTTACACCAGTATATATTATCTTGACTTCTGTAGTTTTATGATATCAGGTAATATAAATCCTTGAACTTCATTCCTTTTTTTCCAAAGTTGCTTTGGTTTTTCTGAGTTATTTGCATTTCCGTATAAACATTAGAATCAGCTTGTCAATTTCCACGGATAAACCTACTGAGATTTTGATTGGGATTACACTGCATGTGTATGTCAGTTTGGGGTAGAATTAACATCTTAATAATATTGAGCCATCTGATCCATCTATGAACACTATATAAATACATGTGCGTGCGTATATCTATTTAAGTTCTCTCAGCAATTTTTTTAGTACAGGTCTTACAAATCTTTTGTCAAATTAATATTTAAGCATTTTTAAATCTTTGATGCTATTGTAAATGGAATGGGGTTTTTTTGACAAGGCTTTTAAAATTGTAATTTCTGATTGTTGGTAGTATATAGAAAGATAACCACAAAAATTGTGACGAATATCCTGATAAATATGAGAGGTGTATGAAGAAACACAAAAATGTTTTCTTTGTAGTAAAGAATATTTAAAGAGCATGTGTTTCAAACTGGAAGTCTAAATATTAATGTTTAACTTTTTTTTTTTTTACTGCACAACATGTGGGATCTTAGTTCTCCCTTCAGGGATTGAACCTATGCCCTCGGCAGTGAAAGTACAGAGTCCTAACTCCTGGATCACCAGAGAATTCCCTAATGTTTAACATTTAACACAACTCCATCCAAAATTCTTTTTTATTTTTATTTTTTTCCCCAGAATTTGACAAAGCTTTTAAAAGTCATCTGAAAAGAGTAATCGAGGCTAGTTAAGAACATTTGAAAGGAAAGAAACTAGCTTTGCCAGATTGAAAACCCATTACAGATTAGCTGCTACAGCAGTTAATATTGTCTGGTACAAGACTACATTGGGCAGATTAATGATACTTAATAGCTCAGAAGCTGACCCTGGGACAGTCAAGATTGTCATATATAACAAAGCAGAGATTTTACTGAGGACGAATTGTTCTTTTAATAAGTGGCTCGAGGACACATAATAATTTGGAAGATAACAAAGAGAACATATAATAAAGTTCAGAGGATTAAAGGACAAAAAGTAAAAGATAATAATGATGTCACAAAAGCAGTGGGAACCGTCCTGAACAAGTCATTGTTTTCTGCATAAAGCAGCAGAGAAAGTTAAAGCAAGACACTAGATAGAGGAGTATCCCCGTTCAGTCTTTCGTGCTGCTGAAGCCTGTGGCCACCGCATAGGGAAGTGATGCGTATGTAGTCAGGGCTAGCTGGTGAGGGCCAGAAAAATCTGAGGAGTCAGAGGTGAGAGAGGTCAAGGGTAGGGTAGGAAGGGAAACTGCCTGTGCCTCCCGCCCCCAGGCCTGTGAGGCCAGGCCCTCCTCCCTGATATCAGGCTGGAGACTCGGAGTCCTTCCAGCCACACAGCGACCCCACGACTCTTGGCCCAGATGAGCAATTCAACATAGGAAACAAGATGGTCAGAAAAATAAAGGATAAATAATAACCAAACTACACAAGTGTTGAAAATATTAAAGGACATGCAAGATTCAACGAAAGAAGAAGATGTAAAAGTGAAATAATAAAGCAATTGGATACCCAAGAAAAAAGATAAACCAATTTAAAAGAAAAAACTCAGGGGAGTTTAGTCACTAAGTCGTGTCCGACGCTTGCAACCCCATGGACTGTACCCCTCCAGGCTCCTCTGTCCATAGAATTTTCCAGGCAAGAATACCAAAGTGGGTTGCCATTTCCTTCCCCAGGGGATCTTCCCAACTCAGCAATCAAACTCAGGTTTCCGGCATTGCTGGCGGATTCTTTACCTACTGAGCCACTTGGTAGACTAGAGGTTAGGATTCAGGGCCTTCATTACCATGGTTGAAGTTCAATTCCAGGTGGGGGAACTGGAATCCCGTAGCTGCACAGTGTGACCCAATAATAACAAGAAAAGAAAAACTCAGAATGATAGGTGTGCTAGACAGGTATGTCTAATCCTGAGACAGCAAAACCGTTTCCAGACTTGTTTTTTAAAATTAAAAAACAAAAGAAAAAAAAAACAGGAAGAAGCAAGCCAAGAGTCTGAACCTGTAGAAGGACACTCAGACTGAGGGCCTGGGGTAGAGAGCCGGCCCTGGACTCAACACCCCTGCCGCTGGCCAGGCACTCCTGCCCCAGAGACCAGCAGCCGCCCTGTCAGATAATGGCTGCACGTCTGCACCGCGCTCCTGGGCCAGCAGAGGGCCAGACACACCTCACCTCGCCGGGGTTGCAGGAAAACCTGCAGCCTAGAGCGACCCCAAGCTCCAGCCTGGAACTACTCGCTTCAGACAGAGCTTCCCTGGGGGCTCGATTGGCGAACGCTGACATCTGTGCTCGAGACCCATCCTGGCTTCCTCAGATTCCCTGGGCGTCTTCTCTGGCCACTACTGCTGCTGACGGTCCCTGGGCAAGAAAAGCCACACAACCACACAGAGGGTACATTCATCAGGGGCTGGCTGGGGCTTTCAGGTTCCCATCTGCCCAGGCCTCCACTGTCACCTGGCTCTAGGGAAGCTTTTCAAGGTAATTTATGCAAACATATGGAACTCTCACCCTCTTTTTATCTTTTACACAAACTGAAGCACATGAGGCTCGCCACATTTTGCTTTTTCGCTTAATAGTGAGCCTAAAAGATCATTCCACATCACCAATCCAGGTAGAATTGTCACAGTGCATTTGAAATGGCTCAGTGTTCCATTCTATGGATGAGCCCTGATGAGGAAAGTGCTAGATCAATTACTGTAATATGGCACCATCTCTGTCCCCTTGTATATATCCACTGCATTCCCAGAATCCCTTTCCAGTATGTTCTAGGCTGGATTCTGCCCAGGAGGGGCACTGTCACCAGATTCCAAAGGCTGAAGGAAGTAGGAGCCATTGCTCTCTACATGCAGCTATGGGTAAAAGCAGCAACAATCATTGCTGGGGTCTTTCTTGGCTTCTGGGGTCCCCCTTGCAAGACCCTCACTTTAGTGCTATGTGCAACTGAGATCCTTGGTGCCAGTTTCCAGAGGCTGCTGGTGTCCTCCTGGGGAACCCCTGCTTTGTCCTGCTGGCACCTGGGGTCACGGGTGGCACTTCCCTGCCACCCCCTCAGTCCCACTGTCTTTCTGTCCTTTCCTCTCCCAGCCCCTCCAGTGCTGCTGCAAGTCTCCACTTCCCTGTATTAACCTCTCTCTACTCGAAATACCTAGAATGGCTTCTGTCTTCCTGATTAAACCTTGAATGATACAAACAGGGCTGCTTGCATATCCTTGTGTGGGCTCATGAACCCACGGGCCGCTCTAACTGGAGCATAAATTCCTACGAGTAAAATTTCCACATCAATTTAAATTTTAGGTGTATTATTCAGCTAGTGCTGCCGTAACAAAATACCACAGACCGAGTGGCTTCAGCAATGGAAATTTATGTCCTTACAGTCTGTAGGCCCAGGGTCTGAGATGGTGTCTGCAGGGGTGGTTTCTTCTGAGGCTTCATAGGTGACCGTCTTCTTCCTGTGTCTTTACGTGTATGTGTGCATGTTCACATTTCCTCCTCTTATAAGGACACCAGTCATAGTGGACAGAGTCCACCCTAATGACCTCTTTTTAATGTTCCTAAATGTTCCTGAAGACCCTCTCTTCAAATACACTCATGTTCTGAAGTACTGGAGTTAGGATTTCAAACATATGAATTTGTGAGGGGGCCCACAACTCAGCCCATAAGAGAAAGCTATTACCACCTCGCTTTCTCCCCAGGATCTACCAACCTACATGCCTTATATCAACGCACAAGGGAGCCCAGTCTCCATACACTTGCCCCAAGAGTCTGAGGCAAACTCAGTGAGCTCTACTATCTAATAGGCAGGAAAGAGCACATGGTGTTGTTTTAACTTGCATTTCTCTTACTCTGAGTGAGGTTAACAGCTATTTCATGAGTTTATGAGTAATCTGTGTTTCCTTTTCTGAGAAAGGTTTGTTCACAGTCTTTGTCCAGTTTTTAAAAAAATTTTTTGCAATTAAAAAAAATTTGTCTTTTATTGTATTTTATTTGGGGCCATGACAAGGCCAAGGACATGTGAGATCTTAGTTCCCCAACTAGGAATCCATCCTGCACCCCCTCCAGTGGAATCGAGGTCTTAACTGCTGGACCTGTCCATTTTTCTATTGGCTTATTTGTCTTTTTCTTATTGTTTTGTAGAAGGGCTTCACCAAAGACATTTACTCAATATACTGTGCAAATATTTGTCATTTATCTTTCAACTTTGTTCATAATTTTTCTATAATTCAGTGATATTTTATTTTTATGTAAATTACCCATCTTTTCTTTTATGGCTTCTAGGCTCTATGTCATTCTCAGAAAGTCCTTTCCAACTTTGAGGTTATAAAACAAATTTTCTTGTGTGTTTTCTTTTAGAACTTTATTGTATTTTTTTAGCCACACAGCATGTAGGATAGTTCCCTGACTAGGGGTCAAACCCATGCCCCCTGCAGTAGAAGCTCAGAGTCTTAACCACTGGACCACCAGGGAATTCCCTCTTCTACTTCTTTAGTATTTTACTTTTCACATCAATACCTCTGATGCACTTGAAACTTATTTTAATGTAAGGCATTAGGAACAATGTCTCTTTTGGTAGGTGTTTATCCAGCTGTCCCAACACCAGCCCCTCTTTCTTCCACCAATCTGAAGTGCTATATTTATTATCTACTGAGTTCTTCTGTGCATTTGGGTCTATTTTCATGCTTCCTATATACCAGCCTATTTGAGACCTTCTTCACTCTTCTCAAACCACTGACCACGACAACTACCCACTTCTTATCAGATGACCTTGCGTTTTAGTTCACAAGGAAATGAAAAGATTGATGGGAGATGGAAGACCCCTGGGACCTCCCTGGTGGTCCAGTGGTTAAGATTCTGTGCTTCCATCGCAGGGGGTGTGGGTTGGATCCCTGTTCGGGAAACTATAATCCTGCATGCCTCAAAGTGCAGCAAAATAAAAAAATATATAAAAATGAAATGGAAGGCCCACCCTCCCTCCTCTCTAAGGTAGCCACTCCATCCAAGTCTGAAAGCCTAGCCTCCCAAGCCCCAAAATCTCCCTCTTCTGTGTTCAACATCTATCTGTCGTTTCCCTACCCCTTCTCGATGTTCGTTTAAATGGACTCAAGTTTCTCACACATTAAAAACAAACAAAAAGCCTCCTTCAATTCTGTGATCCTCTGCAGCTACTACTGTCTTTACTCTGGCCTTCAGACCCCAAGCCTCTGAGAACATCATCTACTTCCTGTCTCTCATTCCTGTCTCTGGTGAACTCCTCAGTCCACTGACTCTGCTTCCACCCCCATCAGCCTCTGGTCCGGATGATGCGAAACTGAGCCGTGCTCAGTCCTCTACTCTGTCGTCCCAATTCTAAGCACTGCAGGCTCAGTCAACATGGAGCAGGACTCAGACTGGACAGGACGTGGCTCAGCGTAAGCATGTCCACAGAGTGCCCACAGGGGGAAGGCTAAGAGCAGGAGGTTGTGAAAGTGGCCACCTGTCGCCCTTCCACAGTGACCAGTCAGGACTCTGGGTCTCTTCACAGATGAACCAGAAGGGATGCAGGGGAAGAAATTGGTAGTTACTGGGAGAGAAGCAAATGTCACTTCCCATCAGCGGACCAGACCCTGAGTTCAGCCACCTGCTTCAACACTTCCCCACTGCAAGCTCACAGCCTGGAGGAGACTTATGGGGTCACTTACCAAGCAGAATGTACAATGAGAATTGAGGCGAGGGGCTTCCCTGGAGGCTCAGTGGATAAGAATTGGCCTGCCAATGCAAGAGACACGGGTTCCATCCCCTGTCTGGGGAGATCCCACATGGTACAGAGCAATTGAGCCCATGTTCCACAACATTGAGCCTACGCTCTTAGAGCCGGAGAACCACAACTACTGAAACCCGTGTGCGCTAAGCCCATGCTCCACGACAAGAGAAGTCATCGCAACGAAGTGTAGCCCCAGCTCTCTGCAAGTAGAGAAAAGCCCACACAGCAATGAAGACCCAGCACAGCCAAAAATAAATTAATTAATTAAAAAATAATAATAATTAAACCACTCCTGGTGGCTCAGATGGTAAAGAATCTGCCCACAGTGCAGGAGACCCAGATTCAATCCTTGGGTCAGGAAGATGCCCTGGAGTAGGAAATGGCAACCCACTCCAGTTTTCTTGCCTGAAGAATTCTGTGGACAGAGGAACCTGGTGGGCCACAGGTCATGGGGTTGCAAAGAGTCAGACATGATTGAGTGATTAACATTTAAGAAAAAGAATTGAGGTGAGCAGCCAACTGAGGTGCAGAAGACTGAGGTCAGGAGCTGTGTGTTAAGAAATTTGGCCTCTCCCATGAGAAAGATCTGGCCTGGGTCCCTTTGTCCTGGATCCTGGGAGGGAAACTCCAAGCTCTTGGAATCTCCTAAGTAACATGAGATTATCTGTCATTCATGGTGGGACTCTGGACCATGGTATATACTTTATTCTAACAAAGTGACTTATTGTGTGATGTCAGCTCATCCTCCAGGGAAGGAGGTTGGGCTGGTGATAGCATCCAACCAAGCGGCCCCTGATTCGTGGCCTCCACAGTGAGACTCCCGTCTGAAGGCCGGACGCGGAGGCTTAGTGAGCTTTCCAGGTTGGCAATCCCCTGTGCGTTTCATCACACATGGCTGGGAGGGGCGATGCCACTCATGTCTCCACAGGGAAAGGAAGGGCCAAGCTCCACACTCAGACATCCCTGGATGCCACCATTCTACTCCGGTTCTAATTTGTATCCTTCCCTGTAATAAATGTGGCTGTTGAGTATAGTAGTTTTCAGCGAGTTCTATGAGTCATTCTAGCAAATCATCAGACCTGAGAGTGGTTGTGAGCATCATGAAATCTGTAGCCTTGAGGACCCTGAAATTTGTAGCCAGCTGATCTAAAGTAAAGGTGGTCCCAGGGCCCCTGAACGTGCAGCCGGTGCCTGCAGTAAGGGCAGTCTTGGTGTGATAGGGGGGGTTGTCCCCTCAAATAGTACAGTTGGCTGAACTTGATGCCGCTGTTGTGAGAAGTCTCAGGCACATGTGATGGTCTGGAGGGCTCTGCCTTTAACCTTGGACCTTGGCTAACTCCCAGGCAGGACACTTCCATTCCTACCTTATCCCAGTGGGACCACTGCAAGTGGGCAACATGCTATCTGACCTTCTCCATGGCCAGGACTCTGCCCCTAGGTTCACAATCCTGATGTCTTAGAGCAATTGCAATACCTTTTACTTTTTGTCTTCACTTTGCCTGACTGAGTGATGCCTGAAATAGGAGATGAGATTGAAAGACTCGGGGCGGGGGTGCGGCGGGTTCCCGAGCCCCTTGAAGTTGCTGGCAGGATTCTATGTGTATGGACCTTCTGTATTGCACAGGGAACTCTGCTCAATATTCTGTAATAACCTAAATGGGGCAGAATTTGAAAAAGAATAGATGCATGTATATGTACAATGGAATCACTTTGCTCTACACCTGAAATGAATACATTGTTAATCAACAATACAAAAAAAAATCCAATATAAAATTAAAAAAATTTTTTTAAAATTCTATGTGTATGACTGTGGGTATTTCTAGAGAGGATCCGTGGATTCTCAAAGCAACACTGCAAGTGCCAAGACCTGAAGCTCACCCAGATCCACCTGAGACTTCCCCAGGCTCATGGACAGCTGTCTAGATGCTAACAAAGCCCCAAGAGCCTCCGGGAAAGAGCTCAGGTCACAGAGGAGCCCTTTGAAGACAATAGGTCCACCTGGGGTGAAGTATTTTCTCAAGCTTTCATCCATTCATTCCTGAGCCACGGGTCATGGGATGTGCATAGTTGTGACACTGGGAAGAGTGTGAGAAGGCAGTCTCCTGCAGGGGAGGAGCAGAAGTGGTCCCAACTGGGTGACAGCTCTTCCCCAGGTAGGAGCCTGAGGTGGGCACCGAGGATTTTAGGGGAAATGTGCAGACCCCCGACCTCACGCTGGGGGTTGGGGACGGGTCATTCAGGGACGGATCGCCACAGACCCGGGGTCAAAAGCAGAGCCACATCCTTACCCAACAGAGCAGATGTTGAGGTAAAGGTTCTGCCAAAGCTGTGATCTGACAGAGGGTGAGGTCAGATGGGGTCAGCTCGGTCAGCTAGTTACTCTGCAACTCTCAGTTCTTGGGTACAATAAGACCTAAATAGAGAGCGATACCCTGGGTCCACAGAGCTGTGCTTAAGGAAGCATCAACAATTGGAGGTAAATTCGAGCCCAGCCAAGAAGGACCAAGGTCCAGCTTCATGACCCAAGGATGCCAAAAGCAAGTCCTCATGTTCCCAGCACCTGAAGCTGCAGGGCACGGAGGCCTGCACAGGACGGATTACCAGCCCCTCTTTGTAATGAGCCTGGCCAAGCAGGCCCCCCTCACCTTCCAGGGTGGCAGAGAGGTCCTGTGTGCACAGGCGGCCAAAGGATCCCCCCGATCTGATGAACCAGGGTTTACTGGTTAATTTCACAAAGAGACAAAAGGTCCACACAGAAGGAGGTTTAAAATCATAGGTAGAACAATAGATGAATCAAGACAAATAGTGTCTGGGACTTCTCTGGTGGTCTAATGATTAGGACTCTGCATTTCCATTGCAGGGGGCAAGGGTTCGATCCCTTGTGAGACTGAAGTCCCACAAGCCTTGCAGGGCAGCCAAAAATAAAAATAAAAAAGACAGATGGTGTCCAACCCCAAAGTGATCCCTATAAACTAGAAAATATCCTAAATTCTTCTAGCTTTCTCCAGAATTTGGCTACCACTCTTCCAACTCATGTTTCCAACTTCTCTCCCACTTTTGACTTGGCTTTTTTCATCCCACTTTTTTCATCAAAAACCCAAACTGTGGGACTTTCCTGATGGTCCAGTGGCTAAGACTCCATACTGCCAATGCAGGGGGTCCGGGTTTGATCCCTGGTCAGGGAACTAGATCCTGCATACCGCAGCTGAGGCTGAGTGCAGCCAAATAAATAAACATTAAACATTAAAAAAAAAAATCCCACATGCTGCAACTAAAGACCCTGAGTGCCTCAACTAAGACCCAGTGCAGCTAAATAAATTCATACATAAATAAATCAAAGCTGTCCTTTTCCTGAAGCCCTGAAAAGTTAAGTTGAACACCTAACATCCTCTGGAGAGAGATCACACAATTGCCCCTCTTTAAACCACCCTCATCCTCATGGCTGAACTCATCAGAGACAGTTCTGACTGCTCTAGATGCTTTGACCCTGACATTTAGAAATCTTCCCCGATGGCAGTGCTCAGGACTAAGAATCTGGATTTATCATGTGTTCTAACCATGAACCTTTGTTTTCCTTGGCCGACAGACCGGTTCCCTGAGATCAACTATCTACCAGCGCTACTTTTGGACCTTGAAACTTTGTACCAGAAGTTTTAAAGGTGGGAGCAGAGGGGACAAAATCTGCCGCCCTAAAATGTGGGGACAAAATCTGCCACCCTAAAATGTCTCTTGATCATGAGGATTACTTCCAGTTGAAAACAATCAAGGCTCACCCACCACCCAGTTGTATCTTCTGAGACTCCACCAGAGAGGGACCCCAGGGCTACACCAGCCAAACTCCCCTCCTTGAGGGCAGCTCCTCAGCACTGGAGGCAAACACTGCTCTTCCAGATGGGGTCACCCAACCATCCTTTGAAGAATAACCACAGGAGAGACTTCCCTGGTGGTCCAGGGGCTAACACTTCTACTGCTGCTGTTAAGTCGCTTCAGTCGTGTCCGACTCTGTGCGACCCCATAGACGGCAGCCCACCAGGCTCCCCCGTCCCTGCGGTTCTCCAGGCAAGAACACTGGAGTGGGTTGCCATTTCCTTCTCTAATGCATGAAAGTGAAAAGTGAAAGTGAGGTCGCTCAGTCATGTCCGACTCATAGCGACCCCGTGGACTGCAGCCTACCAGGCTCCTCTGTCCATGGGATTTTCCAGGCAAGAGTACTGGAGTGGGGTGCCATTGCCTTCTCCAGGGGCTAACACTTTGTGCTCCCAATTCGAGGGGCCTGGATTCAATCCCTGGTCAGGGAACATAGACCCCACATACCTAACTAAGAGTTCCCATGCCACAATTGAAGATATTGTGTGTCCCAACTAAAATCCAGTGCAACTGAATAAATGTTTTTAAAAGTTCAGTTCAGTTCAGTCGCTCAGTCATGTCCAACTCTTTGTGACCCCATGGACTGCAGCACACCAGGCTTCCCTGTCCATCATCAACTCCCAGAGCTTGCTCAAACTCATGTCCATCGAGTCGGTGATGCCATCCAACCATCTCATCCTCTGTCCTCCCCTTCTCCTCTCGCCTTCAATCTTTCCCAGCATCAGGGTCTTTTCCAATGAGTTAGTTCTTCACTTCAGCTGGCCAAAGTATTGGAGTCTCAGCTTCGGCTTTAGTCCTTCCAATAAATATTCAGGACTGATTTCCTTTAGGGTCGACTGGTTTATATATATATGAAGCAAGAATAACCGCAGGCAACATGCTAGGGAGGGCTAAAGTAGCCCGACTGGGCCTTCTCTGCCTCACTGGCTTCTGCAGAGCCTGTGGGAACCTCCCCACCTCCAGCCCACACCACCTGACTGCCAGGATTGATGTGATCCTTCTCCATGACCCTCTATTTAGATGTGTCTTAACCTGGGGGCCATGAATTCAGGGGAGCCATAAACTTGGATGGGAATAAAACTTGCAACTTCACCTTCACTGACTTTTAAGTTTCCTTTGATTGCAAACATAAGCAACAAACCACAGTAATCTTAGAAGTTCTGTGACTGTCACTATCAATCAGGATTTTAAGCAGAGAAACTGTCAGCAGAAGATACAGTTAATGCTTCATCTTTGCAGTAGTTACGTTCTATAAAATCGGTGCACACACTGGATTAGTGAACACGAAAGCATTGCTCCTGGGGAAAATGTCATCAACCAATCAATACATAACCTTGCTTACATGTGTTTCTGTTTAAAGACACATGTACATATGTCTAATTTCACATATATGTTGATTCATTAACATTGAATTCAGAGCCAAGAGCACCATAACTCAGGCCTGAGTGAAGCTCATCTAACACATTTTCCCCTTAAGGCACACTGCACACAGCTTAGAACTGTATACACCACTTCAGCACTGCGTGGGGGACCATTTCAAATGGTAAAATCACCAGCAAGAAGGACAAAAATGCAAAACCATGGCACTAAATGGATTGTCAAAAGGACACTTGCTTACAGTGTGAGAGCTGCACCAAAAAGGCAGAGTCTGGACTTCCCTCTCAGTCCAGTGGTTAAGATGCCGCACTTCCACTGTGGAGGCTCAGGTTCAATCCCTGGTCAGGGAACTAAGAGCCCATAAGCCACGTGACATGGCAAAAAAGAAAAAAAGGCAGGGTCCCCTCCAAAAAAAAACCCACAAAGCAGGGTCACCTTATTCAACTTCACTAGATGAATGTTAGACATCTCACAAGTTCTGCGCGTGTCCTGGAGGACCATGTGAATGATCTTGTGTGATCTCAAAAACACCATGTGCATGGATTTGGGGGTTACAAGTAGCCTTTAGCAAGTGGTTGAATTTACAAATACAAAAATCAAAAACTGATAATGAGAATCAGCTGTATATATCAAGAGATTTATTGCATTGTAAGTGTAAGGAACTGGCTTTCAGGCTTATGGGGGTGGGCATGTCCCGAATACATAGGGCAGGCTGTTGGGAAGGGACAGGGCTGGAAGTACATGGACAGAATTTCTTTGGGGAATCTAACACTTTGCTCTTAAAGCCTTTCAACTGTTTGAAATCAGTCCCACCCAGAGGATCTAGGATAATCTCCTTGACTTAAAATCAACTGTCTATGGACTTTCAGCCCATCTACCAAACATCTTCTCTGCAACACCCAGTTTATGCTTGACTAAAGAACTGGGGACTCTCACTTGGCCAGGCTGACACATCAGAAGACCAGCAAGGTCTCTGTAAGAAGTCACATTATAGGAGTAATACTGAAGTACAATACAGAGGATGTATTATCTGGTTTCACTTTTATTTATTTTTAACTGAAGGATAATTGCTTTACACTATTGCGTTGCTTTTTCCATACATCAACATGAATCGGTCATAACTGTTTCGCTTTTAGTAATGAACATGACAGGATACAAAAGCCTCAGTGTTTCCTGTACTGAAAAATTCTTGTGAATGGAAGAATGGGATCAGCAAAATGGAAAGGGCACGGCACATCTATCTGTCCTGAAAATCATTAAAAGATGTTGGGGTGGGGGTGGTGGTTATGTAAGGAAAACTCAATTCAGAAAAGCTGGAGCACTTCCAACACTTGGATTTGCTATGTCACAGTAAGCTTTTATTGGAGCATCCTCCAAACTGCTTACCAGGGGCCCAGAGGAAAAGCTCCCACGCCATCGGAGGGACATATTAGACTCCAATGGCACGTGCAGAAATTACCAGGCTGTTTTGGGGATTGGATCAGAAGGAAACACTGGAAGCAGTTACCCTGTCATGTGGTGTGATACGTTTTAGAATAGATGGCATGTCTTTCAACATTTTGAAGCAGATCTTTGAGGACAGAGCTGCCTCATCAATCCCAACAGAGGGGTCTTCTTGTTTGCCTCACTGTTGGCATGCTGACAGTACCAAAGAATCCTGACTTTCTGAGTGGCTTTTGCAAACTGTAAAGACTGTGGACATTTTGGAAGCAGTAAAAGGGGTCTTTGCCAAATAGAACTTTGCCTGGGAAGAAAAGCTTCATTCTCTGCCCAGATGGACCTCCTGCAAAGCTGATTTCATTTGGACTTAGTGATGAAACTCTCCATGTCGTCATCTCTCAATGCACAGGCAGTAAAGACTTTTCCGACGTCTCTGAAAGATGTTTTGTCAACATTCATAAAGTCAGCAACTTCTGAAGAATCAGGTCCTCAATCAATCACTCCATTTGCAAAAAGCTTGTCAGGAAATGTGAACAGACTCCAGAAAATGCTCCTCACTGGCTTTCAAAGGACAAGTGCTTTATCCAAACAAACAGCGGAAGTCTTACTGTCTTTTGAAAGAAAAAGAAAGGCACTTCTGGCAATGTTTTGAACAAAAAAAAATTTTATCCTTGAATTGGCTTACTTAGTTATATTTAGGAGAAGGCAATGGCAACCCACTCCAGTACTCTTGCCTGGAAAATCCCATGGACAGGGATGGAGGAGCCTGGTGGGCTGCAGTCCATGGGGTCACGAAGAGTCAGACGACTGAGCAACTTCAGTTTCACTTTTCACTTTCATGCATTGGAGAAGGAAACGGCAACCCACTCCAGTGTTCTTGCCTGGGATTCCCCAGGGACGGTGGAGCCTGGTGGCCTGCCATCTATGGGGTCGCACAGAGTCGGACACGACTGAAGTGACTTAGCAGTAGTAGCAGATATATTTAACCATATGAATGAGACTTCTCTGAGGTCCCAAAGTCACCATTTATGATGCTCCTAAAAATCCACCTTTGCAAATGATCTGGGCTGGAAAAGTGCTCTCTTAGGATAGAGACCAGACACAAAACATCGACTTCTTTGCATAGAAAAATTTGCCAACACCTAGCAACAGTTCATACTTCTTTCAAAAGTTATTTCAGTCGTTGTTGTTGTTGTTTAGTCACTAAGTCTTGTCTAATTCTTGCTACTCCATGGACTATAGCCTGCCAGGCTCCTCTGTCCAGAGGAGATTTACCAGGCAAGAATACTGGAGTGGGTTGCCATTCCTTTAAAAACTGTGAGAGTATTTAAAAATTCCAGAGTATCTTCCCAACCCAGTGATTGAACCTGTGTCTCCTGTATTGCAGTGCTGATTCTCGGCACTGATCCTGGTGCTGAGCAACCAGGGAAGATTTCAATCTTTAGGGCATCAAAATTGAACCACGAATCCACAATCTTTTCTTTCTGAGATAGTGTGTTTCTGAATTGTGATCTAGCTAAAGAACTCATTTTTCTTAGAACAAATATACTTATGACAAGCAGAGTTAAACTAAAAGAGCCTTGAAGAATGCTGGTATTCTTTGAGAAAAGCCTATCTTCTTTTAGTAAAGAAAGCCCTGGAAGCTTAGATATTTATCTTTGAAAGTGACGATTTTCAAGACTTATACCATTGAACTGGAGAAGGAAATGGCAACCCACTCCAGTATTCTTGCCTAGAGAATCCCATGGACAGAGGAGCCTGGCAGGCTACAGTCCATGGTGTTGCAAGAGTCAGACACAACTCAGCAACTAAACCACCACCATACCATTGAAACAGAAAATTGAAATCAATTGGGTGTAAAAAATTGTGTGTGTATTGTCTTGTCAAAGGCCACCCTATAATTTTTTTAAGTTCATGTATTTACTTTTCTAATTGAAGTATAACTGACGTACAATATTACATAAGTTACAGGTATATAATATAGTGATTCACAATTTTTAAATGTTATGCTCCATTTATAGGTAAGATTAAACACTGGCTGTATTTCCTGTGTTGTACAATATATCCTTGTAGTTATATAATATAGTGCTTTATTTCAAACTAAATAACAACTTTAACACCAATATGTCTTTAAAAAATAAAATTTAACTTTAATTTGCTTGTACATTTTAAAAGTCAATGTATAATTTACATTCAATAAAATGCACAAATCATAATGTGCAGTTTTATGAGTTTTGACAATTGCTCAATCTGTAACCCCCACCGCAGTCAAGATTTAGACTATTTCCAACCCTAGAAATTCCCTTGAGGTTCTTTCCACTCAATCCCCTCCCAACCCCAGAGGCAACCACTGTTCCAATTTGTATTTAAAAGTGATGGGTTGTGCTTGTTCATTCTGCCTTCTCTCACTGGATATACTATTTTTAAGTCATCCATGTTGTTGAGTATTTAAGTCGTTTGTTCCCTTTTATTGCTGAGGAGCATTCCATTGCATTATACCACAGTTGATTCATCCATTCTCCTCTTGATGGACATTTGAGTGGTTTCCAGTTTTTGGCTATTATGAACAAAGCTGCTGCAAGCATTTTTGTACAAGATTTTTTTTGTGGATATATTATGTTTCCTCCTGAGTAAATATTTAGGAGTGGAATTGATGAGGCACCAGATAGGTATATCTTTAACTTCACCTTACTATAAACTTCCAGTGTAGGTGTACATTTAACTTTATAACAAACGGTCAAGCGCTTTCCAAAATGGCTATATAGGCACACCTTGGAGATATTGCAGGTTCGGTTCCAGATCGCTGTGATAAAGCAGATATCACAATAAAGTAAGTCATGTGAATTTTTTTGGTTTCCCAGTGCATATAGAAGTTGTGATAACCATCATCAGTGAGTTGTAATCTTTATCCTGGTGGAGGGTCTCGCCTCTGTGTTGATGCCTGGTGGTTGTTGCTGAAGGTGGGATGGTTGTGCAATTTCTTAAAGTAAGACAACAATGAAGTGTGCCACATCAATTGACTCTTCCTTTCACTAATGATTTCTCGTAGCATGTGATACGGTTTGATAACATTTTATCAATGGTAAAACTTTCCACATTGGAGTCAGTCCTCCTGGACCGTGCTACTGCTTTATCAACCAAGTTTCTGTCATATCCTAAATCCTTTGTTGTAATTTCAACAATCTCCATAGCATCTTTACCAGGAGTAGATTCCATCTCAAGAAACCACTTTCTTTGCTCATCCATAAGAAGCAACTCCCCATCTATTAAAGTGTTATCATGAGACTGCAGCAACTCAGTCACATCTTCAGGCTCCACTTTAAAAAAAAAAAATTTATTTATTTATTTTTATTTTGGGCTGTGCTGGGTCTTTGTTGCTGTGTGGGTTTTCCTCTAGACTTCCCCAGTGGCTCAGCAGTAAAAAATCCACCTGCAGTGCAGGAGTTGCAGGAAATGCAGGTTTGATCCTTGGGTTGGGAAAACTCCCCTGGAGGAGGACATGGCAACCCACTCCAGTATTCTTGCCTGGATAATCCCACGGACAGAGGAGCTTGGAGTCCATGGGGTCAAAAAGAGTCAGACACAACTGAAGCGACTTAGCATGCACACACGGGCTTTTCTCTAGCTGTGACAAACAGAGGCTACTCTCTAATTGCAGTGTGGGAGCTTCTTATTATGGTGGCTTTTCATTGCAGAACATGGGCTCTAGAGCATGGGTTTCAGTAGCTGTGGCACGAAGGCTTAGTTGCTCCGTGACATGTGGGATCTTCCCAGACCAGGGATTGAACCTCCCTACATTGACAGGCAGATTCTTAACCACTGGATCGCCAGGCAAGTCTGAGGTTTTACTTCTAGTTCTCTTGCTATTTCCACCACATCTACAGTTACTTCCTCCACTGAAGTACTGAGATAGCACTACACAGATTTTCGACTGTAAGGAGGGTTGGAATCCCCAGTCCCTGTATTGTTCAAGGGTCAACTGTACGTTACCCAGGTCCATCAGAGGAATGGCAATCTATGGCAGCTATAGCATATGAAATGTATTTCTTAAACAATAAAACTCGAAAATTGAAATTACTCCTTAATCCATGTGTTGCAGAATGGATGCTGTGGGACTTCCCTGGTGGTACAATGGATAAGAAGCTGACTGCCAATGCAGGGGATATGGGTTTGATCCCTGGTCCGGGAAGATCCCACATGCTTCAGAGCAGCTAAACTCGTGCCTCTTAACTGATGAAGCCTGTGTGCCTAGAGCCTGTGCTCCACAAGAGAAGCCATTGCAATGAGAAGCCCGTGTGCAACTAGAGAAAGCCCACACGTGGCAATGAAAACCCAGTGCAATCAAAAATAAGTAAATAATTTTTTCAAAAAAAAAAATGGCTGCTGCGTTAGCAGGCATGAAAACAACACAAATTTCATTGTACATCTTCATCAGTGCTCTTGGGTGACCAGGTATATCATCAGTGAGCAGTAATATTTTGAAAGGAATCTTTTTTTTTCTGGGCAGTAGTTTTCAGCAGTGGGATTAAAATACTCAGCAAACCATGTTGTAAGGTACTGTGCATCATCCAGACTTTGTCATTCCATTTATAAAGCATGGACAGAGTAGATTTAGCATAATTCTGAAGGGCCTCAGGGTTTTGGAAATGGTAAAAGAACTTCAGTTTCATCTTGAAGTCACCAGCTGCTTTAGCCCCTAACAAGAAAGTCTGCCTGTCCTCTGAGGCATTGACTTCTCGTCTCCAGCTCTGAAAGTCCTGTGTGGCATCTTCTTCCATTATAAAGGTGTTCCCTGACAGTCCAGTGGTTAGGACTGGGCGTTTTCACTGCCAAGGGTTCAGGTTCAATCCCTCATCAGGGAGCTAAGACCCTGCAAACAATAACAAAAAAAAGTATATTTTTTTAAAAATTTGTTTTGTCTACGTTGAAAATCCATTGTTTGGTGTGCTGTGCTATGTCACTTCATTTCTTTCTCCAGGGGATCTTCCCAATCCAGGAACCAAACCCAGGTCTCCTGCACTGTTAGACAGACTTTTCACCACTAGCGCCACCTGGGAAGTCCCAGCAGGGACTTCGTTTAGTGTAGCCCTCCATTCAGGATCCTCGCTGGATCTCCCGGTAAACTTGCTACAGCTTCTACATCAGCACTTGCTGCTTCACCTTGCAGTTCTCTGTTGTGGAGAGACCGTCATTCCTTAAACCTCAGGAACCAACCTCTGCCGGCTTCACACTGTTCTTCTGCAGCTTTCTCACCTTCTTCAGGCTTCTCAGAAGTGAAGAGAGCTGGGGCTTTGATTAGGATTGGGCTTTGGCTTAAGGGAGGGCTTCCCTGGTGGATCAGATGGTAAAGAATCTGCCTGCAATGCAAGAGACTCAGGGTCAGTCCCTGGATTGGGAAGACCCCACTCCAGTATTCTTGCCTGGAGAACTATATGGACAGGGGCCTGGCAGGCCATAGTCCGTGGGGTCGCAAAGTTTACAACTGAGCAACTTTCACTTTTTGGCTTAAAGGGATGCTGTGGCTCATTTGGTCTTCTCTCCAGACCGCTGAGACATTCTCCATGTCAGCAGTAAGGCTGCTTCACTTTCTCATTACTCATGTGTCCATGAGTCACACTTTTAATTTCTTTCAGAAACTTTTCTTCTCAGTTCACAACTTGGCTAACTGTTCTGTGCCAGAGGCCTACTTTTCAGCCTGTCTGAGCTTTCCACATGCCTTTCTCACTAAGCTTAATCATTTCTAGTCTTGTATTTAAATTGAGGGACATGTGACTTCCTTTCACTTGAACACTTAGAGGTCGTTGTAGGGTTATCATTAATAATTGGCCTAATTTCAATATTGCATCCCAGGGAACAGGGAGGCCCGAGGAGAGGGAAAGACAGAAGGACAGTCCACAGGGGAAGCAGCCAGATTACACACACATTAAATTTGCAGTCTTATGTAGATCTGGTTCACTATGCCTCAAAACAATTATAATAGTAACATCAAAGGTCACTGATCACAGGGACTTCCATGGAAGTTCAGAGGTTAAGACTCTGGCTTCCACTGCGGGAGTTGCGGGAGTTCCAGTTGGGGAGCTGGGATCCCACATATCACACCATGCGAAGCAGCCAAAAAGTGAAAAGAAAAAAAAAAATTAAAGCACAGTAAAACAAGGTGTACCTAGGGAGTTCCCTGGTCACCCAATGGTTAAGATTCCAGATTTTCACTGCTGAGGCCTGGGTTCAATCCCTGGTTGGGGAACTGAGATCCCACAAGCCAGGTGGCATGGCCCCCCCAAAATAAATAACAAGGGTGCCTATACATGTACATTCTGCCAGTAATTTCAGAGTTCTAGCTCTATATTCTTGACCACATTTAGCATTGTCAGTAGTTTTAACTATGGCCCCACTGCTGGGTGTGTAGTGGTATCTTGTTGCAGTTTTGTATTTCTCTGATGACGATGAATGTTGACCACTTTTTCATGTGTTTTTTTCCTAACCAGATAGCTTCTTTCTTAAAATATCTGTTCAAGACACTTGCTTTCTACTGTCCCATCTAACCCTTGTTCTTCTATCTTATTTTAGGTTATTTTTTCACATTTTGCCACCTAGAATTAGTATTCTATATTCTGTATTGAGTCTTCAGCTATCCCTCTTTGTATGATTTCATTTAATGGTTGCTCTGGGGATTACCATCTGAGCCACCAGGGAGGGCCAAGAAAAAGAAATGCGAGAAGATAGAGTGGCTGTCTGAGGAGGCTTTACAAGTAGCTGAAAAAAGAAGAGAAGTGAAACGCAAAGGAGAAAGGGGAAAATATACCCAACTGAATGCAGAGTTCCAGAGAATAGCAAGGAGAAATAAGAAAACCTTCTTAAGTGAACAATGCAAAGAAATAGAGGAAAACAATAGGATGGGAAAGACTAGAGATCTTTTCAAGAATATTAGATACTAAGGGAACATTTCAAGCAAAGATGGGCACAGTAAAGGGCAGAAACAGTAAGTATCTAACAGAAGCTGAAGAGATTAAGAAAAGGTGGCAAGAACACACAGAACTATACAAAAAAGATCTTAATGACCCGGATAATCATGGTGTGATCACTCACCTAGAGTCAGACATCCTGGAATGTGAAGTCAAGTGGGCCTTAGGAAGCATTACTACGAACAAAGCTAGTAGAGGTGATGGAATTCCAGCTGAGCTATTTCAAATCCTAAAAGATAATGCTGTGAAAGTGCTGCACTCAGTATGCCAGCAAATTTGGAAAACTCAGCAATGGCCACAGGACTGGAAAAGGTTTTTATTCCAATCCCAAAGAAAGGCAATGCCAAAGAATGTTCAAACTATCGCACAATTGCACTCATCTCACACACTAACAAAGTAATGCTCAAAATTCTCCAAGCCAGGCTTCAACAGTTCGTGAACTGAGAACTTCCAGATGTTCAAGCTGGTTTTAGAAAAGGCAGAGGAACCAGAGATCAAATTGCTAACATCTGTTGGATCATAGAAAAAGCAAGATAGTTCAAAAAAAACATCTACTTCTGCTTTATAGACTACGCCAAAGCCTTTGACTGTGTGGATCACAACAAATTGTGGAAAATTCTTCAAGAGGTGGAAATACCAGACCACCTTACCTGTCTCCTGAGAAACCTGTACACAGGCCAAGAAGCAACAGTTAGGATCGGACATGGAACAATGGCCTAGTTGGGGAAAGGAGTATGACAAGGCTCTATATTGTCACCCTGCTTGTTTTAAACTTATATGCAGAGTACCTCATGTAAAATGCCTGGCTGGATAAATCACAAGCTGGAATCAAGATTTCTGGGAGAAATATCAATAAACTCAGATATGCAGATGATACCATTCTAATGGCTGAAAGTGAAGAGAAACTAAAGAACCTGTTGAGGGTGAAAGAGGAGAGTGAAAAAACTGACTTAAACTCAACATTCAAAAAACTAAGGTCAAAAAAAAAAAAACAAACTAAGGTCATGGCATCCAGTCCCATCACTTCATGCAAATAGATGAGGGATATGTGGAAATAGTGACAGATTTTATTTTCTTGGGCTCCAAAATCACTGAGAATGATGACTGCAGCCACAAAATTAAAATACACTTGCTCTTTGGAAGGAAAGCTATGACAAAACTAAATGCCATATTAAAAAGCAGAAACATCACTTGCCCGACAAAGGTCTGTATAGTTAAAGCTATGGTTTTTCTAGTAGTCATGTATGGATGTGAGAGTTGGACTATAAAGCCATAAAGAAGACTGAGCACCAAAGAATTGATGCATTCAATTTGTGGTTCTGGCGAAGACTTTTGAGAGTCCCTTGGACAGCAAGGAGATCAAGCCAGTTGATCCTAAAGGAAATCAACCCTGAATATTCACTGGAAGGACTGATGCTGAAGCTCCAATACTTTGGCCACTTGATGTGAAGAGCTGACTCATTGGAAAAGACCCCAAAGCTGGGAAAGATTCAGGGTAGGATGAGAGGGAGTGACAGAGGATGAGATGGTTGGATGGCATCACTGACTCGATAGACATGAGTTTGAGCAAGGTCCAGGAAAGAGTGAAGGACAGGGAAGCCTAGCGTAGCGTCCTGCAGTTCAGGGGGTCGCAAAGAGTTGGACACTACTGAGCGACTGAACAACCAGGGTTAAACATACACTATGTATTTTTAATTTATCACTGTTTACCCTGAATTAACTTTATACTAGCTTAAGTCTAATACAAGGATCTCAAAATCATACAACTTCATGGACCCACTTCCTTAGTTTGTGCTATTTTTGTCATGTATTTTACTTTTACATATATTATAAACCCCAGCAAATAGGTGTTAGGTTTTTGCTTTAGACCTTTCAAAGGGTATTATTTAGCATTTCTGGTGCTCTTTATTTCTTCTGGAGGACCCAGCTTTCCATTTGACATCATTCCCCTTCAGCATGAAAAACTTTCTTCAGCATTTCTCGAAACTCAAGTATACTTACTGATGAGCTCTCTCGGCTTCAGTTGTTTGAAAATGACTTATTTCCCTTTATTTTTGAAAAACACTTTGTAGATACAGAATTCTAGATTGATACTTTTCCTTTAACACTATCATCCATTATCTTGTCATTTTCCTGCGAGGCTTAGCCTTCATTCTTTTGCCTGGCTTTGTTTAAAAGTTTATTTTGTTTTTCAACAACTCAGTTATGCTATGCTGAGGTGTGTGTGACTTTCTTCTTGGCTCTGTAGGTTGTTTTTCATCAATTTAGATATTTTTCTGCCATTATTTTTCTAAGAGATTTATTTGTGCCTATTCCTTCTTTCCTCTCCTTCTTGGACTCAATTCCACATATGACAGACAATTTGATATTGCCATTGAGGCTCTGTTTCTTTTTCTCTCATCTTTTTCTCTTAGACCTTTAGTTTGGATCATGTTGGGGAGGAAAAGTATCTTTTTCCTTTATATGTCTAAGTTCTTGGCTAGAGCCCTGTAACAATAGATTAAAAAAAAAAAAAAAGATTTAAAAAGAGAAAAGCAGGTGGATTCTTTACCAGCTGAACCACAAGGAAAGCCAGAAAGAGAAAGACAAATATTGTATTCTAACACATATATACCAAATCTAGGAGAATGGTACTGAAGAACTTATTTACAGGGAGGGCAGCAATGGAGAAACAGAGATAGAGAACGGACTTATGGACATGGGGAGAGGGGAGGAGAGGGTGAGATGTATGGAAAGAGTAACACGGAAACTTACATCATCATATGTAAAATAGATAGCCAATGGGAATTTGCTGTATGGCTCAGGAAACTCAAACAGGGGCTCTGTATCAACCTAGAGGGGTGGGGTGGGAAGGGAGATAGGAAGGAGGTTCAACACTTCATGGGAAATAGATGGGGAAACAGTGGAAACAGTGTCAGACTTTATTTTTCTGGGCTCCAAAATCACTGCAGATGGTGACTGCAGCCATGAAATTAAAAGACCCTTGCTCCTTGGAAGGAAAGTTATGACCAACCTAGATAGCATATTCATTATGCTAGAGACATTACTTTGCCAACAAAGGTCCATCTAGTCAAGGCTATGGTTTTTCCTGTGGTCATGTATGGATGTGAGAGTTGGACTGTGAAGAAGGCTGAGTGCCGAAGAATTGATGCTTTTGAACTGTGGTGTTGGAGAAGACTCTTGACAGTCCCTTGGACTGCAAGGAGATCCAACCAGTCCATTCTGAAGATCAGCCCTGGGATTTCTTTGGAAGGAATGATGCTAAAGCTGAAACTCCAGTACTTTGGCCACCTCATGCAAAGAGTTGACTCATTGGAAAAGACTCTGATGCTGGGAGGGATTGGGGGCAGGAGGAGAAGGGGACGACAGAGGATGAGATGGCTGGATGGCATCACTGACTTGGTGGACGTGAGTTTGAGTGAACTCTGTGAGTTGGTGATGGACAGGGAGGCCTGGCGTGCTGCGATTCATGGGGTTGCAAGGAGTCGGACACGACTGAGCGACTGATCTGATCTGATCTGATCTGATGGCTGATTCATGTTAAGGTTTGGCAGAAAACAACAAAATTTTGTAAAGCAATTATCCTGCAATTAAAAAATTTAACGAGACAGAGAGAAAAGCAGGCCTTCCCTGGTGATCCAATGGTTAAGAATCTGCCTTCTTATGCAGGGGACTTGCGTTCAGTCCCTGGTGGGGGAAACTGAGATCCCACATAACACAGAGCAAACCTGTGCACCACCAACAAAGAGCTGATGTAGCCAAATAAATAAAAAGAGAAAGCAGACAGATTTATGTAAGTCTTACGAGACATGGAAGCCTTTATAAGGAAATGAAGACTTGAAGAAGTGGTTAAACCTGAGTATTTTTATGTTAGGTTTGATGAATAATGGAGAGTTGTGGAAAAATAAGGACCAAAAAAAAAAAAAGGATATAAACTGAGTGTAGTAAACGGGAAAACAGCAGGCCTATTCCTTAAAATTCCCTTTTGGTGTCCCTCTGTCTTCAGAGACAGAAAGTGAAGTCGCTCAGTCGTGTCCGGACTCTGCGACCCCGTGGACTGTAGCCTACCAGGCTCTTCCATCCATGGGATTTTCCAGGCAAGAATACTGGAGTGGGTTGCCATTTCCTTCTCCAGGAGATCTTCCCAACCCAGGGATTGAACCTGGGTCTCCCGCATTGTAGGCAGACGCTTTACCATCAGAGCCACCAGGGAAGTCCTTCTTCTGGGTATAACGAGGGTACATTCATATGAGGGTTTTATGAGCTGCTTCAGGGGACACTCCAAAAATCCTTCATGCACTTGCTGTTTCTCAAGTTCCTTCAGCTTGAAATATTTAATATCTTTTGATATCATATTTAGGAGTAGCATGTTTTGAACTCTATACTGCTATTGGTCTATTTTCTAGACCAATCCTTTTGGATCCTTATGGATCCTTTTTCCTGCTACTAAGCCTTTCTAGCTAAATTTTTAACATAGTACTTTCACTTCTAGGATTTCCATTCAGTTCTTAGAGTTTCCATTCTCTCCAGAAATTCCTCATTTCTTCATTCAATATACTTATCTTTTCCTGTAGATTAACATGTTTACAATGATTAAAGTGCTTGCTTACAAATTTCAACATGAGTTGTTTGCCTTTTTCCCTTGATTGTGGACAGTCATGGTTCATTGCACGTCTGTTAATCTTTTTGCTTACTGGACAATATGAATGACATATTGCAGAGTCTGGATTGTTATCTTCCCCTGAACACTGTTAGATTTTGTTCTAGTATGCAGTTAAATTCAAAGCAGACTCCCCCACTGATTGTTTTAGGTTTTACTGTTAGGGTGAGTCTACTTCAGTTTCGTATATTTGCCCTTAGTCTTAGTCCTTAGTCCTTAGGCCTGGAATGTGCTATTCTGTATGTCTAATGTATGACCCTTCTGAGTTTCAAAGAAACACTTGAAGTGTTTATCAAACCCTTCTAACTGGGAAAAATTTGAACTCCAAACTTCCCTCCAGCACCAGGTATCTGCTGGAATCTATAGCCAGCTCTTTCTCACCTTTCCTGTTTTCCCCTGGGAGGAGAGTGAAAAAGCTGACTTAAAACTCAACATTAAAAAAACAAAGATCATGGTGTCCAGCCCCATCACTTCATGGCAAAAAGATGGGGAAAAAACGGAAACAATGAGAGACTTTATTTTCTGGGGCTCTAAAATCACTGTGGATAGTGACTGCAGCCATGAAATTAGCTTGGAAGAAAAGCTATGACAAACCTAGACAGTATATTTAAAAGCAGAGACATCACTTTCCCGACAAAGGTCCGTCTAGTCAAAGCTATGGTTTTTCCAGTAGATGTGTATGGATGTGAGTTAGACCATAAAGAAGACTGAAGAATTGATGCTTTTGAACTGTGGTGTTGGAGAAGACTCTTGAGAGTCCCTTGGACTGCAAGGAGATCTAACCAGTCAATCCTAAAGGAAATCAACCCTGAAAATCAATTGGAAGGACTGATGCTGAAGCTGAAGTTTCAGTACTTTGGCCACCTGATGAGAAGAACTAACTGGAAAAGACCTTGATGCTGTGAGAGATTGAAGGCAGGAGAGGAAGGGGATGACACAGGATGAGATGGCTGGATGGCATCACCAATTCAACGGACATGAGTTTGAGCAAGCTCCGGGAGACTGTGAAGGACAGGGAAGCCTGGCATGCTGCAGTCCATGGGATCACAAAGAGTCAGACACAACTGAGCAATTGAACAGCAACAACATGAGAGTCTTGTGCTGCTCATAAATATGGGACTCAATCAAGAATTTGAAGGCAATTAGTTATCTCTTATCTTCAGGTAGGTTGCCAGATTCATGTTTGCTCCAACCTGACTTCTCAGTTTAGTAAGACTCCCTTTCTGCTTAAAGTCTATGTCCAAAGATTCATGCCAATCCGTAGGGGATGGGGGGCATATCCTCAAGGGAAAAGCTGGTTAAACATGTATCTCCCCCAGTGTCTTTAGCTTCTTTCAAGGATGGTACCTGTTTCAGCTTCTATTGTTTGGTCTTCAACACCTCAGAAGTTGATTTTTATATTTTGTCAAGTTTATAATTCCCAACAGGAGGGTTAATCTGTTAAAAGTCACTCCACCATCACCAGAACCAAACTCTCTAACTATATTTTGGGCTTCTCAGGTGGTGCAATGGTAAAGAATCCGCCTGCCAATGCAAGAGATGAAAGAGACACAGGTTCACTCCCTGGGCAGGAAGATCCCCTGGGGGAGGAAATGGCAACCCGCTCCAGCATTCTTGCCTGGAAAATCCCATGGACAGAGGAGTCTGGCGGGGGGGGGGTCAGAGAGAGTCAAACAGGACTGAGCACGCATGCAACAGGAACTGTATTTTAAACATAAATACATCTTACCTGGGGCTTTCCTGGTGGCTCAGATGGTAAAGAATCTGCCTGCAATGTAGGAGACCCAGGTTCGAACCCAGGGTTCAAAAACCCTGGGTTGGGAAAATCCCCTGGAAAAGAAAATGGCAACCCACTCCAGTATTCTTGCCTGGAGAATCCCATGGACAGAGGAGCCTGGTGGGTTACAGTCCATAGGGTGGCACAGAGTTGGACACGACTGAAGCGACTTAGCATGCACGCACACCTACCTAATGCATTAGTGAACACGTAATTCTATCACAAATTATGAATATTAATATTTTGAAAACTTTTTTCAGTATACTTATTTCCCTTATAATCCTTTTTTTTTTAATGGGAAACATTATTCTGAAAAGTTTTCAAAGGCTTTACCCAAGAATTTCCAACACAAAAAGATTAAGAACTTCAAAAATATATGTTAAGAATTCCTGGCCTTAGAGACTCCTTCCTGCTGCTGCCATAGGTTTCCTGCAGTTGAGGGAAGACGTTTCTCCAGGATTTCTTCATTCATTATCTACTGAGGACCTAGCATGTGTCATGGACTATCCTAGGGCCATGAGACAGGACAGTAAATAAAACCAAGTCCCTCCACTCAGAAGTCAGCAGTTATACAAGTGTTCTTTTCACATTTCCAAGTAGAAGGATCATTAAGTCTTTCTCCTCTAATTACGGGGTTACCTGACATGGAGGAACAGCCACTAGCTCACACATATTAATTGGGTAAAATTCTGAGAGGTTCTACTCCCAGGGGTATTTGTTCTTGTCCCTCTTCACACTGGTCTACTGTTAGAGCCACCACCCCTTTCTTAAGTGGAAGAAAAGGAAGTTTCAAACAGAAAGGAATTGTCAGATGCTACAGGGAAGCCAAAACCGAAGGGAAGACCAACCACTGGATTTACAGCCTTTGGTCATGAGAACCCATTAACGAACTCAATGCTGGTGTGGGGACAGCAGCCACCCTACTGGAGGCAAAGAAGTGGGAAGCAGCAGCGTGACCCTTCTTGAAGTTTGGCAGTAAAGTTTAGAGGGAACAGCTAGGCAGGGAGGTAGGGTGAAGAGACAAACTCTTTTTGGGTGAGAAAAGCTTTGCACTTTTTAAGGCTGAGGGGAGACAAAGACTGAGTTACAATGAAGTTATTAGTGGGCCAAGTATGGGTAAGTGACAACTCAGATAAACAGCATAGAACAACCATTCAACAAAATTTAGTTCTTGGGCCCAATTAGTATCCACTTTTTTGTGGGGATTCCATAGCACTCCTGTGCTCTGAGTGGACTTTCTGCGGATTCCTAAGCCCGGGGTTTCTCTAGTGGTTCAGTGGTAAAGAATCCACCTACCGATGAAGGACTTCTTGGACTTGCCTGGTGGCTCAGACAGCAAAGCATCTGCCTACAGTGTGGGAGACCTGGGTTCGATCCCTGGGTTAGGAAGATCCTCTGGAGAAGGAAATGGCAACCCACTTCAGTACTCTTGCCTGGAAAATCCCATGGACGGAGGAGCATAGTAGGCTACAGTCCATGGGGTCGCAGAGTCAGACACCACTGAGCAACTTCACTTTATCAACGCAGGAGATGCGGGTTCGGTCCCTGGATCAGGAAGATCCTCTGGAGAAGGAAATAGCAACCCACTCCAGTATTCTTATCTGGGAAATCCTGTGGCTAGAGGAGCCTGGAGGGCTATAGTCCATGGGGTCACAAAGAGTTGGACACGGCTGAATGACTAACACCACCACTACTTAAACTGAATTGGAAGACGAATTGACCTGAAACTAAACTTAAGGCTTCCCCCCCGACTCCTCCCTGTCAGGTGTCCACATCTTTGGGGGTGTGCTGCCACCTACTGGAAGAGTGATGAAAGTGGTGACAACCATTTGCTGTAGGGAGCTGCTTTTCTAAAATGGCTGCAAAACCCTCACCAAGAGACCAGACAGGCGCTGAGAAGGCCTAGGATTAAGAGGTTTGTTGGACTCCCTAAATCCAAGTGCTACAGGGTAACCACCCTTCATCTTCATCCCAGTGGAAATCACCATAATATCCCTGACTGGAATAACTGTAGTATATAGGGCTTGACAATCTCCTTCCCTTGATGGGAAGGAAGAACAGTTAGGATTAAAGAACTGTTTTTCTGCTCATCCTGACCCACAGCAGGTTAGAGACACCGAGATCAAAGCCTGGCACACCATGGATACAGCATAAGCAGCATTAGCTGCTAGTGGGTTAGCAAGCCAGCAAATGCTAATTCATGTTTCTAGGTGGCCAAGTTGTTTATTACACCTTCAGGTTTAAACCCAGAAACTTGTCTAAAGTTGAGCTAAGCAGTCAGGGGTGGTACCCACAAGACAGCTGCTGGATAATGGAAAAGGCCCTGGAGACCTAGAGACCAATCATACAGGCCCTTCCTAAATGTCCAGTTTGTGACAGACTGAGCTGCCATTGATGCAAATTTCCACACGTCCAGTCAAAAATTCTACACGTTTGCTTCAAGAGGTAACAGACAACATGAGCCATCCCAGATGGCTCAGTGGTAAAGTATTCACCTCCCGATGCTGGAGACACAGAAGATGGAGGTTTGATCTCTGCATTTCCCATGGAGTAGGAAATGGCAACGCACTCTAGCATTCTTGCCTGGATAATCCCATGGACAGACGAGCCTGGTGGGCTACAGTCCATGGGGTCACAGGGTCTGACACGACTGAAGTGACTCAGCCAGCATGCACTAGCACAAATGGCTCCAACTAATTAGATCTTTTAAATCTAGAAAATATAGGTCACAAAGGGTTCATTTTAGTTTTTAGGTTTCGTTAATCAGATGATGTCCCTATGCTGGCTTTTCTTTCTAGCAGAACCAAATTTTCAATCTTCCCTGCTTCAAAGTAGGTATTTATCCTGACCTGTTGTACAACAGACTTGGCAGATAGTGAAGTGACACTAATAAAGAATCCACCTGCCATGGAGATGTGAGACTAAGGTTCAATGCTGGGTTGGGAAAATTCCCTGGAGTAGGAAATGGCAACTCATTCTAGTATCCATCCTTGCCTGTAATACTAGAGCCGCCTAGTAGGCTACTGTCCATGGGTCACAAAGAGTGTACCAGAGTGACCGAGACATGGTGCATCACATGTCAAGGTTTAGACACCCTCACTCCACCAGCAACTCAGAGCCAGAAATCTGCACCAAGGACTGGTAGTTTTTCCCCATGGGGTGGGGACAGGTTGGGGGTGATTCAAGTGACATTATTTATGCCACTGTTGACCTGACTGGAGGCAGAGCTCAGCTGGTAATTCTGTGATGGCACTGGATCACCTATTTTCAGCCCGGTTCCTAACAAGGTTGGTGACCCCTGGTTTCTATCTTTCAGCTGGCCTTCTATTCCACTAGTATCTTTCATTCTTTCTATCACCTAGGGCACTGTTTTTCAACTAAAATGTTAATCCCTTGACCTAGGTCTCTCATGTGACCTTTATTTGGAAGTGGGGTGGGCAGGGAATACTTGCACAATGTCTGAATTAACCCAGTGCAAAACTGAAGGCCTTTCTTGTCAGTTTTAACCAAAGTTGTTGGAAGCTTTCATTTTGGCCCATTCACCCCAGAAGAATTCTCATCAGGCACTGCTCTTGTATGCTTATCTAAGAGGCTCAACCAAAGCGTTCCTAGCCCTCTTTCCAGAGCACTTTTTCAGGACACCTGACCCTCAGGACTTTTTGTAATTGGGATAAGATCATAGCAGGCTTTCATATGAAGACACACAAGGCTGCAGTTGTTACTTCAGTAGCCATTTCACCAAAACTTATGGCTGGGACACTCAAAACCAAAGCAGAAACATCTTCATCAGGGGTGGAACAGATATGGAATGGTAGAACTTGGCTCCACCATGCTCTACTCTCAGTGATATTCCAGGAGAAACACTCTAAGACAGGAAGTACAAGGCTGGCACCAGAGTTCTAGGACTTTTAATCTGTCCCAAAATTGCTGAAGCAAAAATCATGATAAAACGTTCTGCTTTCCTTTACACCCCCCAACGCAAAAAAAAAAACAAAAAAACAAAAAAACAAACTCTGTAGGAAAAAAATGGTTTTGTACATGGGAAGAAACAATATAAATTCAAAACTTACAGATAAGGGTTAGCTCTATCACTCTTTAAAAAGTTTATACGAATATCCAGTCAACACCAACAGGGTTACCTCCCTTGAAATGTTATCTATACGGATTTCCAAGTAGACCACAGAGCTGTATACTGTCTTGGAATGTCCTCAGAAGGCTCTGTCATTGATCAGTTAACAGAGTAAAAACCCCAGAGTCCTTTCTTTCAAATGGAAGAGGAAGAGACAGAGATAGAAGAAACTATTCAAACTTCGTCTTCTTTCCTTGTGGCTTGTGGTCTCCTCCTCCTCCTCTGCCTCCTCGGAAGCCTCCTCGCCCTGCAGAAAAGCAAGGCATCATTAAACAGGCTCTAAAAGCCAGTCATCCCTCCCCAGCAGGGTGAGTAAGGACTTGGGGACTGATGCGGAAACATGGATCTGCAGGTTGGGAAGTGCATGGCCACATAAACCAGTGAACACAGCAGGGTGGCCCTCCACGCTTCTTACCTCCAAAGCCTCCCCGGCCTCTGCCACCAAAGCCACCTCGGCCACCTCTGCCACCACCTCGGCCTCCAAAGCCACCTCTGCCTCCTCCTCGGCCACCAAAGCCACCTTCACCCTTAGGTTTGGCCCAGTCCAAAGTGACTTTGTTTCCATCGATTTCACCATCTTCCATGGCCTCCTTGGCAGCTTTGGCATCTTCCTCGCTGTTGAAGTCTACAAAACCAAACCTAAAACACCAAATGAAATTGCCTGTTATAAAGCACACATATGCCAAGTTTAATCTCACATGTTTCATAGCGATCCCATAAGCCTTAAACTGAGAAGACCCAGGTGAGAGCACTTCCCTACAGAAAGCTGAAACAGAATGTCTCACAAAACAGCTTAATAGGCCTCTGTGAAGACAGAAGGCAACAACGCTAGCTCCGTGAATTATCTCTTCTTCTCGTGCGAATCCTCAACTGTCACTGATTGACAGAAAGGAGCTCAGTGAGAAGACTCAAGGTGGGAGAGCCGCACATTTCCTGCCTCTTACCCTTTGGAGGATCCAGTCTCCCGGTCAGTGACTATCCTTGCTCGAATAGAGCCATCAAACGACTCTTTTAACGTCTCTTCTGTGGTATCCTCAGAGAGACCTTTGACAAAGAGAGTTTTGGATGGCTCTGGGAAATAAAAATAAAAACTGTATCAGTCACAATCCATGAAAACACTGGATTTACGTTACAGTCTAGCATCTGACTACTGGCTAAGAATGCTTCCCTTAGCAAATGCTAGCCTTTCAACTTAAGAGTGTCTATATGAGAAAAAGCAGGTTAAAGCAACTTGGGTCAATTAATGCTTAATTCAGCAAACGGTTTGGACCAAATTCCACGTAATGTTTACACTGATCACCAGAGCAGTTAAGAATCTTTTTATGGAAAACAGAAGCAGCAGCAACCCAAATAAGTGACAGTAGTCCTAAAATAGGCAGCTATAAACACAAGACAGTGAACCACAGGGCAATGTGCTGCTCAGTGTTGACTTAGCTGGATCAGAACTTGACTATCTAGAGGAATTTTCTTGAGATTTCATCAGTTACTTCTCAGATAATCAGTCATCATATCCAGTATCATTTACTCAGCAGCAACAGAAAGAAGCAAATGTTCTTCTGTAGATCTCAGGACCCAACCACAAATTCCTGTTAACAAAGTGACTTACGGCTTCTTGCATTAGGTGATCCCCTGGGTCCTTGCAACTCCAGTCTGATGGCTCTGCCCTCAATTTCCCTTTTATTACATGAATTTAAAGCTTCTTTAGCATCTTCAAATGAAGCAAATTCTATAAATGCATACCTGAGGATTAAGTCAATACTTAGAGTAAGTTACTAAGCACATGACTCTGCTGCTGCCACCAAGCCTTTTTCCTCAAGCAAATCCTTAAACAATGCAGCTTCTGCTAAATGTGAGAACATGATTTCACTTCCACAAGACAACTCTTAAAAAGCCTGTTAACTGGTGACATAAATATACTTTACCCTTTAGATTTGCCATTTTGGTTCTGGGGCACCTTGATATGAGTTGCCTTCTCAAATACTTCCTGAAGAGTTTCTTCCGTTGCACTATAGGAGAGGTTGCTTAAAACCAGGGTTTTTGATTCACCTATAAATAAAGAGATGTCAAGTTAAGACTCTGAAGCAGTACATCCCAACTTAAGTCACAGTTGTACCGTGTTCTCCAAGAACTTCTGTGCTTCAGAGAGGTAACACACCAATGTTAATATAGGTGGAATCCTACTTGCTGCTGCTAAGTCGCTTCAGTTATGTCCGACTGTGCAACCCCATAGACAAGCAGCCCAGCAGGCTCCCGTCCCTGGAATTCTCCAGGCAAGAACACTGGAGTGGGTTGCCATTTCCTTCTCCAATGCATCAAAGTGAAGTGAAAGTTGCTCAGTCATGTCCAACTCTTCGCGATCCCATGGATTACAGCCTACCAAGCTCCTCTGCCCATGGGATTTTCCAGGCAAGAGTACTGGAGTGGGGTGCCATTGCCTTCTCCATCCTACTTGCTACTCAACATCAAATACCTGTTAAGTACTTACATGCTGGTTCCTTCCATTCCTACTGTGCAGATGTGCAAGCTGACTATAGCCCTGTGTTTTCCTAGAACAATATTCTAATTTAAATGCACACAATCTAAGTTCTTTACAGTATAAAACATACAAAGGAAGCTAGATTTATCTATGTTCTAGCACAAATATTTCATATAGCTCTCATTCAAGACAATTACAAATAGACGTATAGCATGCTGATCTACATCCAGTTTATCCACTATATAAAGTACAAAGATGCAAAGGATTTCTTTTCTCTCCTAAATTTCAGAACCCAGAAGGAAACTTAAATTCTTACCACTCCAAGTGCTGTTCTTTCCACCTCTATGGTCTTGACTTTGACCTTTCTCTCCGGTGTAGTACAGAGAAATGGATCGCCCATCTATCTCTGTTCCCTGCTTTTCTTCCAAGGTTTTTTCTGCATCAGCTTCTGTCTTAAATTCAATATAAGCAATCCTACAATAGGGGGAAAAAAAGTAAAGAACTCACTTGGTTTTAAAAACCATATTAATTCTCTCTTAATCTCAGCAATATGACTATTTCAGACAAGTAAAATAAAAATGCCGTTTTATACTAATTGAAATGGTCAAGGTTTCTGCCATTTTCCACTTTTCAACTAAAACTTTCCTCCCACTACAGAAAGCTTACCCGATACTTCTAGAAAGCTAGGCCTTAGGTAGTACTTTTATGTTAGTTTATAATAAAATTATTCTGAATTAGGTACATTATCCTCACTGTACAGATAGGAAACTGAGGTTATAGAATAATTTGCCCAAAATCACAAACATAGGAACGTTAAATAAACATTTCTTCTATAAATTAAAGTGCATTAATTTTAATGAAACATTTCAGTAGACACAAAACATACCCTTTACTCTTTCCATCCTTGCTGACTAATCTGATCTCCACAGCATCTTCAAACACTTCTTTTAATTCATCCTGAGTAACTTTGTAAGGCAGATTTTTAGCCAGAAGTGTTCTTGCATCTCGATCTAGATTAAAAAAAAAAAAAATAAAAATGAACTGAATGGCTTAAAAGACCCTTCTTGTCCCAAAGATCAAAGACTGACCAATGTACAAGTTCTTGCTAAAATTTTTATGGACTTTTCTGGTAGTCCAGTGGTGAAGACTGAGCTCCTAATGCAGGAGCACAGGTTTGATCCTTGGTTGGGGAATTAAGACCCTGCTTGCAACAGGGCACAACCAAAAAAATTATAATTTTTAGATTTCATAATGTAAAAGGCACTCTGCTATTATATATTATGGAGATACAGCAATGGAAAAACAAACTGTTTTCACAGCTGACAGCTAACTATGTGCTGAACACTTAAAAAGAGAGCTAAATATCATATGCTATGTATGTAAAGTGTTCAGTATGTTTTAATTTAAAAGACTATGGGAAAAAATACTGTAGATAATTCCCTCATGGTCCAATGGTTGGGGCTCTTGTGCTTCCACTGCTGCATGGGGCACGGTTTGATTCCTGGTCAGGGAACTAGGATTTCATAAGGTATACAATGCAGGTGCCCCAAATAAAAAGGTGATGAACACACACTTGAAAAGTGACAAGTGTCTAGAAAAGGGTAAAAGATGCAGAGAGAGTAGTTAAGAGATCTGCTCTAGTCCAGTGAGGAAAAGACTATTAATTTAGATATACTGAACCAATTATTTTTTAAGTCTAGCAAGCAGTGCCAAGCACTGATGTAAACATTTAACATTCTAATTCATTTAATCCTCAACATATGAGGAAGCCAAAAGAAAAAGGTTAAACTACTTACCCCAGCTTGTCTACATTAAATTAGATACATAGCTATGAACAAGCTATCAGTATCAGCGTTACCTAAAGCTTTACATACCTTTCTTACTGTCTTTTCCCTTTGGTTTTTCTAGTTTAATTTCATTGCCAAAGACTTTTAAACCAGTGAGTTCCAAGGCTTTTTCCAGGTCTTCAGCAGATTCAAAATCCACATAGCCAAACTTCCTTTAAAGTGAAGAGACAAAAATTTTAAAAATTACAGGTCAGGAGGTGGTGGGACAAACCCACAAAAGTCACAGCTACCAAGTACTCTGGACAAGCAGTAACACTAACATAATAGTGCAAACCAAGATTAAGAAGCACCTGTACTATTAACAAAATTAAGTTAAGCCCTTTAAGATGGGGCTACAGAACAAGGTCTATAAGTATCAAGACCTAATGATGCAAGTTCTTCTCTGAGATCTTCATTAGCTACACTGCTGCTTAACAACTAATAGCACATGATAAAAGAACCTGTTTAAGCACTAAGAGAATCCTGTTTAAAAGCATTCACTATTATGGCTTTTCAGGTCTAAGAAATGTTTAGTTTGTGTAATATCAAAAATTAAGGGGAATTATGAAAATTTCAATTTGGGGGTTTCACAATTTGATAATCAGATTATTTAATTCAATAATATCTAATTTTTGAAGACTTTTAGATATTCTTGTTTAAGAATAATGAGCTACGGTCCTAAAATTGAAAGGAAAAAGCAACAGCAGACCCACAAACAATGTGTGATGTTATGACACAGGCCCCCTATACTTACCTAGACACACCAATTCTGACATCAACAACAGCAAGATCATTTTTAGCAAAAAGATCACTGATACCCGTTTTCAATTCAGGAGCAGATTTATTGAAGTTCAGATTTCCAACAAAGAGATTGAAAGACGTAGTTGGTTCTGTGCCTATACAAAAATTTTCTCAAATTAGTCAATTTTCCAGTATACTTAAATATTAATCAAATTATTTCTGTACACAGCACATCAGCACATTGAAATATAACATCAGGTTTCAGTATTAAGTCCCTTTATTGTTCATCACTTGTGCTATGTGGTATCATTTCCCAATCCCCCAATTCTCTAAGTTACCTTCCACTTTTTGTTTCTTGGCTTCAGGAGCTGCTTTTTGTTTGGCCATTTCCTTCTTTCGTTTTCCAGGTGCTTCTTTGACAGGCTCTGGACAAGAGTTCAAACAATCTATGTCATCCACACATACTCAAGTACCTCCTTTTAAACAAAACTCATATCAATGTACTTGAGAATCCAACTCATTACCTTCTTCCTCTTCCTCCTCTTCCTCCTCCTCCTCCTCTTCCTCATCGTCGTCGTCTTCATCATCGTCATCCTCTTCCTCCTCCTCTTCATCATCATCATCATCATCCTCCTCTTCATCTTCATCTTCAGCAGTGCTCTTAGCCTTCACAGGAACAGCTTTTACTGGAGCTTTCTTTCCTTTGGCTGGTACAATCTCCATAGGTTCTTCTTCAGAGTCTGAAAGAGAAACCACCTAGTCAAAAACTGAGTTCTATCCCAGTTCATGAAGACCTAAAGGAAAATAAATGTAATCTTATTCATGCCACTGTGCTTAGAGCTATGATAAGTAAAACACAGAATGAGCTGTTTGAAGCATTTTACTCAGGAGCAGCTATAGTCTGTGGGGTTGCAAAGCATAAAAAGGACTCAGCAACACAAGCAGGCAATCTTTCATGGGTCCCAATCTAGTGCATCACAATCAGCCCAGAGAATCCCTGGGATGATTCTTATCTAACCCCCCAGGTTTTCAGTAATATGTAGTTCTACCACCCGCACCTCATCCCTAATGTACCTTGCAAACAGGAGTCCAGGAACTACCAATACAATGCCTTACCATCTTCGTCCTCCTCATCCTCCTCATCCTCCTCCTCCTCCTCATCGTCGTCATCATCGTCATCCTCGTCATCCTCATCATCTGTGGCAGGAGCAGCACCAAAAGCAGCAGCTGCCTTCCTCACTGCTGGCTCATCCTCCTCTTCATCATCATCGTCTTCCTCTTCACTGTCATCTTCATCTTCTTCATCACTGTCTTCCTTCTTGGCATTCTTGCCGTTCTTTGCTCCCTTGCCTGGGGTGGCTGCTCCCTTCTTACCAGAGGTTGCTACCACTGCTTTGCCTGGGGTGGCTCCCTTTTTGCCAGGTGTAACCACTGCTTTGACAGGTGTAACTGTCTTCTTGGCTGGCATAGCTGCTGCCTTTTTGCCAGGGGTGACAACTGCTTTCTTTGCTGGTGTGGCAACTGCAACCTTTTTTGTTGGGGAAACCACCATCTTCTTTGCTGGAGTTGTGGCAGCCTTCTTGCCTTTTTTCTGAGGGATAACAACCTTTAAGAATAAACAAAAAACAACATAAGCTTGTTTTCAAACTCAAGGAGTTGTCCCATAAATGAATGCTCAACTCTAGCACTGCCTCAGTTCACCACCACATGCACCAGATGTAAACAAGTTAAAAGGTAGGGTCAAATTAACATGTTCTGTACACTTGAGTCACAGTCTTAATCTTGCAGGAAACTCTAACACAGACCCTGAAAATAGACTAGATGCCACTGCATGGGCTTAGACAAAGTTTTAAAACTTAATTTTAAGCCTCTATAGTTTTCACATCTGAAAATAACTGTTGTTCAGTCACTAAATCACATCCAACTCTGGACTGCAGCCAGCCGTCCCTGTCCTCACCATCTCCTGGAGTTTGCTCAAATCCACGTCCACTGGGTCAGTGATGTTACCTAACCATCTCATCCTCTTCTGTCTGCCCTATTCTCCTTTTGCCATCAACCTTTCCCAGCATTAGGGTCTTTTCCACTGAGTTGGCTCTTTATACACTGCTTTAAGGATTATGACTTGACACATAAAGCCTTAACACATAGAGAAGACAACCTGTTAAATGTTATTAAGTCATTTGGGGCTCTCACAGTGGGTGGAGGTAGGAAGTTCAATGAATGCTCATTCTTAGAACCAAAGAGAAAATGAACATCAAAAAAGGCCAGTGGGATAATCAATAGTGGCAAAGTTAGTAAAGACCACATTAGCTTGATAAAAACCATCACTTGTCTATATTTAAAGTTAGACTCAAAACTACTTTTTGTTAACTATTGGTTTTATCAGGTAACATGTGCCAAAATAAAACCTTCATTAAATTCTAAATAAGAAATATGAACAAATAAAGCAATGAGTCTTCTTTACAGTGAATCAACAGTAGCTGGGAGTTCTAAATAAGTGCTAATACAATGAAAGGCGGCAACTCTCAATCCACACCACTGTAACAGTGATTAGTATTATCAAACTCATACAGGGTAACAGAGACCAACTGATCCTACTGGGAAGCTAGAAGAATCTGATAAGGCTAACCTCAGACCTGAATATAATGCTCAGAGCTGCCATTCGCAGGACAGTTAACTGTCCACCCTGTTTATCTGGTATGTAGAACTCACTGTTTATCTGGTATGTGGAATTAACATGTTGAAAGTGGAAAACTAGTGATTTACTACAATATATCACACCAAGTCCTGCAGAAGGTGTGCACGCATGTGCATGCACATACACACACCTACAGATCTTTGCTCTCAAGTTCATTCAAATATTCTTGTGCCATCATGACAGGTCAATACAACTTTGTGAAATGCTCGACCATTACAACAGGTCCTATGTGAATTAACAGAATCCTGGTTTTTCTGCCAATATTTTCAGACATCCAATACCACCTGCTTTAAGTCTCCATTTTGTAGTTTAAGGCAATTCAACATTGAACTATATACAATTACCTCTTCTCCACTGCTCTCATCGTCTTCATCTTCTGACATTTCCTCATCTTCACTATCTTCTTCTACCTCCTTTGGGGGAGGAGCCATTTTCTTGGAGTCACCTTGATTTTTACCGGCCTAAAACAGACGTGACACATTACACCCTCCCTCATTTCAAGCCATTCTTCATAGCAAAACGGCACTAATGTCCCTTAGAACTCCCTCTTCATACTGTTAACTACAATTTACATAAAAATTATCCTTCATACCAATGTTAACACAGGGCTTCCCAGGTGGCGCTAGTGATAAAAGAACCCGGCTGTAGGAAACATAAGAGACGGAGGTTCAAACCCTGGATCGGGAAGATCCCCTGGAGGGTATGGCAACCCACTCCAGTATTCTTGCCTAGAGAATTCCATGGACAGAGAAGCCTGACGGGCTACAGTCCATGGAGTCGCAAAGAAATGGATACGACCAAAGCGACTTAGCACTCAATTTCCTACGTATTTTCTCTCAAGTTCTTTAAAAAAAAAAAAAACTTTTGCTTTGGATAAAAAGGCTACTCTCTTCTTGCTACGTTCTTTAAGCACACCCCTTTTTAAAAATTACACCTCCAACCCGAATCGAACCTTGCTTCACCGCACCGTTTCTCAATGCGGACTACAACTGGACCAATGTAACTGCCAACAATTCGAGGCCCTTCACGTGAGGAAAACCACCTTGAAAAAGCCTTTGAGGTAAACTGTGGCACCAAATCCCACCACCCTATTCTGAAGGCAGCTTTAAAAAAAAAAAAAAAAACACGTCTAACCCGTAGTCTTCTATTAAGACTTCCTTTCCCAGGTTACCAACCCCGCCCCTTTCAGCCCTGGAACGGCCACGTGGGACAAGTCGCAGGCCACCACGTGCGCGCAGCCTGGCGCAGAAAGCATGCGGCAGGGCCTCCTACCGGAGCCCCGCTCCCGTCCACCCGCCCCGCTCCCGTCCACCCACCCCGCTCCCGTCCACCCACCCCGCTGGACCGGGACCGGAGACGAGGTGCACCGCCGCCCTCCCCACAAGGCCAGGTCCCTCCGCAGGCCGCCGGCCCTACACGGCACGGCCCACGTGGCGAGCCCCGCGCCGCGGCACGTGCGTCAGTAGGCGGGGCCCCGCTCCGGCCCGTCACAGGAGTTTCGCCTCATCAGTCCGAGGCCCTTCTCCCCCTCCCCGCTCCCAGCCCTGAAGTCCTTCCCCGCCGCATTCACTACCAGCGCGGCACCTGCCGAAGCTCTTCACTTCGCTACGAAGCAGCTAAAAACGCGAGACCTCCCAGCTAATCGCGCGAGACTTCCCACAGCATGGCGCCCTCGAACGCGCCCGGGACGGCGCGCAGGCCCTCCTCCTGGCGGCGCAGGGCGCGCGCTCCTCGAAAAACGGGCCTTGATGTCCGTGCTCGCGCGGGCAAGGCCTCTTACCTTTGCGAGCTTTACCATGATGGCGGCTTATGACGGCGGAGTGTGTGGCGAGCGAGTGGCGCAGACGAGTCCAGAGGAACCTAAGCACCGTCGATGGCGGCCGCTAATCCCTGAGCGCGTACGCTTGGCTGCCAGCTAGCGCTCGAGACTGAGGCGAAAGACTGAGCCTGCCCAGTAATCGCCTCTGGAAAGGCGACGACGGCACCCTCGTGACTCCGCCTCGACCAACCAGATTTCGCGTCCCTCTCATGAGCCAATCGCGAGCCTCTAGCTGAGAACGGCGCGGGGCGGGGCGCGGGCCGGAGTGGGCGGGCCGACGCGGCCAAGGAAGGGGGAGGGGATTCGTGGCGGCGGCCTGGGGCGGGACTCGCTTTGTGCAAAGCCAGCTCTGATTGGGCTATTGGCGCGCGGTATCCGGAGTGCCCATCCACGGCCCGCGCTCTCGGCGCCTGCGCTTTGGGACGGACATTTTGGCGCCGCGTGTTCCTTAACTCCCGGGCGGTGGATACCAGTTGTCTCTGATTTTTCAGTCAGGGAGGGTCTTGTCTGCCTCGGAGGGCTTGGGTTTCCTGAGAGGCTTCACGGGCGGCCCCGGCCCACATTCTACACAAAGCCTCCTGGAGGCAGTGCAGAAAAGAGTTTGTCCGGTTTCCTCTCTAAAGAGCCCAAGACTTTCGGGAATTCAGACTCCACCACGTTGAGCGCCCACCTTAGTTCCCCCTGCTAATGAACCGCGCCAGAAAGTACCCCTGTCTGCTGGTGATTCCCCCGGTGTCCCATCTCAGAAACTGCCTCCTGAGAACTGCTGATACAATCTAGTATGTGAGGTTTACAGTGAGCAGCGCACAAATAATATTTAATTTCAAGAAACCTCATGTGCTAGGTATTTTTCACAGTAGGCAACACCCTGGTGGTCACGGGATAACTGCGGGCTGAGGAGAACTTGGTCAGGCCAACCACAAAGCAGGGCCTTTGACCACTTAAAAGTTCCCTCTTTGTTATTTGGAACTAAAGCACCTCCTTTTTAAAAACGTTGGCTGCTAAGTCAGTGTCAGATGGTCCAGGAGTTAGTCAAAAGAGTCTAAAGGAAGGTTCCCTGGACGGAATAGAAGATTGCCTTTGCGTTGTGCTTTTGCCAGTTGTTCAGATGGATCATTGGCAAAACTTAATTGGTGTAAAACAACCCAGAGCACTTTCTTCAGTTTAGAGCTGCCCAGGTAGTAAGTTATATCTGGCATCTGGTACCTGAAACAAAACCAAGGTATCTTCAGCTATGACGATGTTTCCCCAAATGAACTAATGTTCAGAATCACCTCTGGGGTTCCTAATTAAGGAGATGTGGGGCTGGGCCCAGGGTTTTGTATTTTAACAAGGGCTGATGGGTATTCTCTGAGCCATCAAATTATTTTGCAGTTCTTACTAAAACACTCCTGTGACTAAGTGAATAGGAAGCCCACAGCTACCCACTGGGGCTGTCTGATCAGGGAGGAGACGGGCCCATGCTCTGGTCTGCACCCTGCTTTCTGATATCTGGTGAGCATCCTAAGGAGGTTTTCATTTTGAACTCTGGGATGGAGCCAAGTGGACACGTACTGGGTGACTAGGGACAGAAAAAACAGCATAAGCCAAGGCGTGGTAGAATAAAACCCCAGTGTTTGCAAGCAGTTTGGCACAGAGCAAGCTTTGGACACTCGTGGGAAGAGGCTAGGGAGATAAGCAGGGAACATGCTCAAGTGACAAGGATGAGTTATAGAAATATTGGCATGGCTGACTTGTCAGTTCAGATCTCAGCTTATATCACCTCTTAAGAGGCCTTCCCCCACCCTCCAGTGAAAAGTGCCACGCAGAGGCTTCCTACCACACCACCCTAATGGAGGCAGGTTCTTAACCACTACCTAGCATTTTTTGTCTGTTTACTGCCCATTTGCTCTTTCCCCAGCCTCAAAGAATACAACCTTTGTTCTCTGCTGTATTCCTGGTGCCTTAAGCATTGCTTGATACAAGTAGTGGTGAAAATTTGTTGAATGAATGAAGTATTTAGGTAAAGGGAGCACTGGAGAAAGTCTGAGTATATGAGTGTTCAAGTGCTTTGCTTTGGAGTCAGCCTGAGATTAAAAAAAAAAAAAAAGTAATCACTGATACTTCTATAATAATTATGAATTTCTAAGCACTATTCCAGTTCTTTATACCTCTAAAAATAAATTACCACTGTTTTACAGAAACTGAGGCAGAGAGATAGATTAACTTGTCCAGGGTCACATAGCTAGGAACTAGAATTTATTTTTTTGAGCATTTATTTGACCACTTTTACGTAGTCAAAGGCTCTGGTTTGTGGCTGGCCTGACAAGTTCTTCTCCTCAGCCCACAGTTACAATATCCTGTGACCACCAGGGTGGTTCCTACTGTGAACAATTCCTAGTACTAGAGGTTTCTTGAGATTAAATATTGTTTGTGTGCTGCTTACAGTAAACCAAATAAATTTTAATATTTTTATGTATTTATTAAATAAATACCTATTAACATAAAATAAATAATATCTATTAATAAATAGAATGCTCAAACTACCGCACAATTGCACTCATCTCACACACTAGTAAAGTAATGCTCAAAATTCTCCAAGCCAGGCTTCAGCAATATGTGAACCATGAACTTCCAGATGTTCAAGCTGGTTTTAGAAAAGGCAGAGGAACCAGAGATCAAATTGCCAACATCCGCTGGATCATGGAAAAAGCAAGAGAGTTCCAGAAAAACATCTATTTCTGCTTTATTGACTATGCCAAAGCCTTTAACTGTGTGGATCACAATAAACTGTGGAAAATTCTTCAAGAGATGGGCATACCAGACCACCTGACCTGCCTCTTGAGAAACCTATATGCAGGTCAGGAAGCAACAGGTAGAACTGGACATGGAACAACAGACTGGTTCCAAATAGGAAAAGGAGTATGTCAAGGCTGTTTATTGTCACCCTGCTTATTTAACTTCTGTGCAGAGTACATCATGAGAAACGCTGGGCTGGAAGAAGCACAAGCTGGAATCAAGATTGCTGGGAGAAATATCAATAACCTCAGATATGCAGATGACACCACCCTTATGGCAGAAAGTGAAGAGGAACTAAAAAGCCTCTTGATGAAAGTGGAGATCAGCCCTGGGATTTCTTTGGAAGAAATGATGCTAAAGCTGAAACTCCAGTACTTTGGCCACCTCATGCGAAGAGTTGACTCATTGAAAAAGACTCTGAAGCTGGGAGGGATTGGGGGCAGGAGGAGAAGGGGACGACAGAGGATGAGATGGCTGGATGGCATCACTGACTTGATGGACGTGAGTCTGAGTGAACTCCGGGAGTTGGTGATGGACAGGGAGGCCTGGCTTGCTGCGATTCATGGGGTCGCTAAGAGTCAGACATGACTGAGCAACTTGACTTTCACTTTTCACTTTCACCCATTGGAGAAGGAAATGGCAGCCTACTCCAGTGTTCTTGCCTGGAGAGTCCCAGGGACGGGGGAGCCTGGTGGGCTGCCGTCTATGGGGTCACACAGAGTCGGACACAACTGAAGTGACTTAGCAGCTTAGCAGCTTCCAAAGAAATCCCAGGGCTAATCTCCTTCTGGACTGGTTGGATCTCGTTGAAGTCCAAGGGACTCTCAAGAGTCTCCTCCAACACCACAGTTCAAAAGCATCAATTCTTCGGCGCTCAGCTTTCTTCACAGTCCAACTCTCACATCCATACATGACCACTGGAAAAACCATAGCCTTGACTAGTCGGACCTTTGTTGGCAAAGTAATGTCTCTGCTTTTCAATATGCTATCTAGGTTGGTCATAACTTTCCTTCCAAGGAGTAAGCGTCTTTTAATTTCATGGCTACAATCACCATCTGCAGTGATTTTGGAGCCCAGAAAAATGAAGTCTGACACTGTTTCCACTGTTTCCCCATCTATTTCCCATGAAGTGGTGGGTCCGGATGCCATGATCTTCGTTTTCTGAATGTTGTGCTTTAAGCCAACTGTTTCACTCTCCTCTTTCACTTTCATCAAGAGGCTTTTTAGTTCCTCTTCACTTTCTGCCATAAGGGTGGTGTCATCTGCATATCTGAGGTTATTGATATTTCTCCCAGCAATCTTGATTCCAGCTTGTGCTTCTTCCAGCCCAGCGTTTCTCATGATGTACTCTGCACAGAAGTTAAATAAGCAGGGTGACAATACACAGCCTTGACGAACTCCTTTTCCTATTTGGAACCAGTCGGTTGTTCCATGTCCAGTTCTAACTGTTGCTTCCTGACCTGCATAAGGTCTTAGTTGCAGCATGCAAACTTTATTTGTGGCAGGGGGATCTAGTACCCTGACCAGGGATCAAACCTGGGCCCTCTGCATTGAGAGCGTGGAGTCAGCCACTGGACCACCAGGGAATCCTGGAACTAGGATTGAAATAGACCCTACTCTGTCATCCCAGTTTCTTTATAAAATGGGGATATTAATAGCACCTGACTTTGGGGTTGTAACAAGTATTAAATGAGATGTATAATAAGCCCTCAATACTAGTTAGTGTTATTATTAACAGACTTGGTGACTTGAATTATGGGCTTCCATGATAGTTCAGTTGGTAAAGAATCCACCTGCAATGAAGGAGACCCCAGTTCGATTCCTGGGTCAAGAAGATCCACTGGAGAAGGGATTGGCTACCCATTCCAGTATTCTTGGGCTTCCCTTGTGGCTCAGCTGGTAAAGAATCTGCCTGCAATGCAGGAGACCTGGGTTTGATGCCTGGGTTGGGAAGATCCCATGGAGAAGGGAAAGGCTACCCACTCCAGTATTCCGGCCTGGAGAATTCCGTGGACTGTATAGTCCATGGGGTCGCAAAGAGTCGGACACAACTGAGCGACTTTCACTTCACTTCATGGAGAGGGATAAAGGATCATTTATTGCCATTATCTGTTGAATGTGTGTATGTAAGTGGAGTGACGCCAACAGGGCTGCAGGTTTGGGGGGAAGCTCCTGAATTCAGTGTTGGACATGCTGCGTGCATGAGAAATACCAGTCACTTTAGGCAATTGGCTCTGAGAAGGTGGCCGCCTGGCTGCAGACAGATGACAGAAGGGACCAGCCTAGAATAGCAGACGGAATGAGAGGAGAAGGCTGGGCAGACCCAGGTCCAGTGGTGGGAAAAGGCCCGGAGTCAGAAGCCAAGATAGGAAAGGGGAATTTTGGAAGCCAAGGGAAGAAAGAATTTAAGAAAAAGGGAAGCAAAGAACAGTGTCCAGTGCCTCCAGAAAAGTCAAATAAGGTAAGGCCTGAGAGGGTCTACTGGATTTGGTACTAAAAGATATCAGAGGTTTTGGCAAGTGTGATGGATAGCAGCCACACTGCTGTGGATAGAGAAGTTGTAAGGCCCCTGTGGGAAGTGCCCCTGGGAGAGGGAGTAGTCACAAGTTTCTCCGTGGCTTATAGCCTATGGGAAAGGAGCCAGTAAAGGGGGACTTGGAAGCTCAGGAAAGAACCATGAGAAGACAAGACTGACTGAGGATTGTCAAACCAAGGGGCTTCCCCTTGGTCCAGACCAATTTGACGCTAAAGGTAAGTGTACCTGTGTAACTGATGCAGATGGCTTAATGCCTCTTAAGTGTCCAGACAGTTCCCAGTGCATAAAAGTGCATAAAATGGACATTAATAAGTGTCCATTCAGTGAATGGAGTATGGGCATGAAAATTAGGATAATTCCTGTCTGCTGCTGTCTTCTTTGGGAAGAATCGGAGGCTGGATGGGCAGTTGTGCAGGTGCTTAGTCACTCAGTCGTGTCTGACCTCTTTGGGACCCCATGGACTGTAGCCACCAGGATCCTCTATCCATGGGGGTTCTCCAGGCAAGACTACTGGAGTGGGTTGCCATGCCCTCCAGGGGATCTTCCCAACCCAGGGATCAAACCCAGGTCTCCCACATTGCAGACGGATTCTTTACCTTCTGAGCCACCAGGGAAGCCCATGAGTACTGGAGTGGGTAACCTATCCCTTCTCCAGGGAATCTTCCCAACCCAGGAATCAAACAAGGGTCTCCTGTATTGCAGGCAGATTCTTTACCAGCTAAGCTACCAGGGAACCCCAGATGGGCATTTACAAGGCATCAACTGGCTGGAGAAAAGGAGGGAACACTTTCTTAAATGCCACAAGATTGATTTATAAGTAATGGAATGTAAATTGTTGCAGCCACTATGGAAAATAATATGGAGGTTCCTCAAAATATTAAAATAGTATTGCTGAAAGATATCTGCACTCTCATGTTCATTAAAACACTATTGCAATAGCTAGGAGGTGGAGGCTATGGGGAGAAGTTGGTAAAAGGGTACTAACTTTCAGTTATAAGATGAATAAGGTCTGGACTTCCCTGGTGGTACAGTGGATAGGAATCCACCTGCCAGTGTTGGAGACAGTTTGATCCTTAGTTTGGGAAGATTCCACGTGCCGAGGAGCACCTAAGTTCATGCACCACGATGACTGAGCCCACATGCTGCAACTACTGAAGCCCTCACACTTAGAGCCTGTGCAACAACAGAAGCCACTACGATGAGAAGCCAGTGCACCACAATGAAGAGTAGCGCTAGCCTGCTACAACTGGAGAAAGCTCGGATGCAGCAATGAAGACCCACTGCAGCCAAAAAAATAATAATAATAATGAATTTTTCGAAAAGATGAATAAGGTCTGAGGACCTCATGTAAAACATGGTGACTATGATTGATAACACTGTATGCTGCAGCTGCTGCTGCTGCGTCGCTTCAGTCGTGTCCAACTCTGTGTGACCCATAGACGGCAACCGACCAGGCTCCCCCGTCCCTGGGATTCTCCAGGCAAGAAGACTGGAGTGGGTTGCCATTTCCTTCTCCAATGCATCAAAGTGAAAAGTGAAAGTGAAGTCGCTCAGTCGTGTCCGACTCTTAGCGACCCCATGGACTGCAGCCTACCAGGCTCCTCCGTCCATGGGATTTTCCAGGCAAGAGTACTGGAATGGGGTGCCATTGCCTTAAATATTTAAGTTGTACTATTTTAGCAAATTTCAGTTATAACACTGTATAGTATAACTGAAATTTGCTAAAATAGTACAACTTAAATATTCTCACACACAAAAAAAGGATAAAAATGTGAGGTGTTGGATGTGTTAATTAACTACTTGGGAAATCCTTTCACAGTATATAGATCTATCAAATCACTACAATGTACACTTTAAATATCTTAAAATATTGTATGTCAATTATACCTCAAAGCTGAAATTTAAGCAAAAAACTAGAGCATCTAAAATTTTAAAAATAAAAGTATATAAACATCAAATGAAGTAAATTGCCTACAGTCATAACAGGGAAGAACAGAATATTGTTTAGAATGAAATGATGTCCCTAGCAAATGCACAAGACTTTGCAGGAGTAGAAATGGTAAGATGTGAACCTCCCTGACATGCAGTGGGTGGGAGAATGAAATGAAATGTTGCTTCTTCACTGTGTGGATTTCTGCCTCCCTATTTTTCATCTATTAAATGAAGGCAGGAATGCCTGTTCCCTTTTGCAAGGGTATGCTCATGTACTAGGAATAAGGCAGAGTTGGTTCAATCCACATCCTCAAGCGACCTGAGTCTGAGAGTCTGGAAGGGAAACAGGTGGCTACCCAAATGCTCAGATGTGTAATTAAAGCTTCTCATTGTTCAGTCACTAAGTCGTGTCTGAATCTTTACCACCCCATGGACTATAGCACAACCAAGCTTCTCTGTCTTCCATCTCCCGGAGTTTGCTCAAATTCATGTTCATTGAGTCAGTGATGCTATCTTACCTATCTCATCCTCTGCCGTCCCCTTCTCCTTTTCCCTTCAAACTTTCCCAGCATCGGGGTCTTTTCTGATGAGTTGGTTCTTCGCAGGTGGACAAAGTATTTGAACTTCAGCTTTCGTATCAGTCCTTCCAAGGAATATTCAGGGTTGATGTCCTTTAGGATTGACTGGTTTGATCTCCTTACAGTGTAAGGGACTCTCAAGAGTCTTCTCTAGCACCACAATTCAAAAGCATCAATTCTTCAGTGCTCAGCCTTCTTTATGGTCCAACTCTCACATCCATACGTGACTACTGGGAAAACCATAGCTTTGACTATATGGACCTTTTTCAGCAAAGTGATGTCTCTGCTTTTTAATATGCTCTCTAAGTTGGTCCTGGTCAGCAACATGATGTCTGCTTTTTAATATGCTGTCTCAGTTCAGTTCAGTCGCTCAATCGTTTCCAACTCTTTGCTACCCAATGGACTGCAGCATGCCAGGCCTCCCTGTCCATCGCCAACTCCTGGAGTTTACTCAAACTCACATCCATTGAGTAGGTGATGCCATCCAACCATCTCATCCTCTGTCATCCCCTTCTCCTCTCACCTTCAATTTTTCCCAGCATCAAGGTCTTTTCAAATGAGTCAGTTCTTCACATCAGGTGGCCAAAGTATTGGAGTTTCAGCTTCAGCATCAGCCCTTCCAGTGAATATTCAGGACTGATTTCCTTTAGGATGGACTGGTTGGATCTCCTTGTAGTCCAAGGGACTCTCAAGAGTCTTCTCCAACACCACAGTTCAAAAGCATCAATTCTTCAGTGCTCAGCTCTCTTTATAGTCCAACTCGCATATCCATACATGACTACTAGAAAAACCATAGCTTTGATTAGATGGACCTTTATTGGCAAAGTAATGTCTCTGCTTTTTAATATGCTGTCTAGTTTGGTCATAGCTTTCCTTCCAAGGAGCAAGCATCTTTTATTTTCATGGCTGCAGTTACCACCCACAGTGATTTTGGAACCTAAGAAAAGAAAATCTGTCACTGTTTCCACTTGCTCCCCATCTATTTGCCATGAAATGATGGGACTGGTTGCCATGATCTTAGTTGTCTTAATGCTGAGTTTCAAGCCAGCTTTTTCATTCTCCTCTTTCACCTTCATCAAGAGGCTCTTTAGTTACCTCCAGCTTTATTCTGTGGCCAGCAGAGTCCTCCCAACCCCTCATCTCCAACCCGTAACCAGGACCACAGTACCTGTGCAGAGTAAAGGCAGGGGTGTAGGAGGTTTGTTTCCAAATCTGCCTTTTTTATTTTTTAGTTTTATAAAAGTGAATTATTTGTTGAGTTTTAAAGCACACCAATGGCACAAAGTTCAGAAAGTTCAAGAAAATACACAATGAACTGTCTCCTCCCTCCCTGTCCTCTAGCCACTCTGTCCTAGGACAGGGCCAGCAGCAGTCTCTCTATCCTTTCAGATTCACCAGTGTGTTTACAATTAGATATATGTATTATATTTCATACAAATGCAGTCATACTATATACACTGTGCTGAACTCTCCTTTCTTCTTCAGTAACTAAGTTTATGTCCTAACTCATTCCGCATCAATGCATGCAGAGCTGCCTCGTTCTTCTCAATAGCTACAGAGTGTTCCTTGAGTGGAAGGGTCATTTATTTAACCAGTCTCCATGCTGGACATTTAGGGTTGTTTCCTATGTTTTGTTATTATAAGTTTAACAGTAAATAATCTTAAAAAAATTTTTTAATCATTTATTTTGTTGTGGCTCATGGGCTTTCTCTAGTTAGTGGCACACAGGTACCAGTTCCCTGACCAGGGATCAAACCTACGTCCCCTGCATTGCAAGGCAGATTCGTAACCACTGGACCACCAGGGAAGTCTCCTCTTTTATTAATACTTTTTTTTTTTGGCACTCCATGTAGCATGTGAGATCTTAGTTCCCTGACTAGAGATGGAACCCGTGCCCCCTGCACAAAGTCATAATCACTGGATCACCAGGGAAGGCCAATAAACCTTCCTACATACTTCATTTTGCACATGTGCAAATTACACTTGTAGAATACTTAATTGTAGGACAGTTGGGTCAAAGAGGATGGCCTTTCATATTTTGATAGATGCTTTCTTAAATGCTGCCTTTGGCTGGTTTTGGGGGCTTCCTTGGTAGCTCAGATGGTAAAGCGTCTGCCAGCAATGTGGGAGACCTGGGTTCAATCCCTGGGTCGGGAAGATCCCTGAGTTGGGAAGATCTTCTGAAGGAACTGGCAACTGACTCCAGTATTCTTGCCTGGGAAATCCCATGGACGGAAGAGCCTGGTGGGTTACAGTCAATGGGGTCACAAAGAGCTGGACACAACTGAGTGACCAACACTTTCACTTTCACTTTGGCTGGGTTTTTGGTGGCAGTTCCACCTGAGAGCGATCCCACCTGCCCTGGCCGGCTGGGGTTATCTATGGCCCAGAGCACTATACCCCTTGATAGAGGAGGGACTGGGTGGGGGAGAGGTGGGAGGCTACCATACCCCCTAGAGGCATCGTTTTAGTTCTTTTCCCTGAATTTTCACAGTGGAGACTTTGACCAGCTTCTGACACCAGCCCAGAGCCCCAGAGGTACTTGAGTAGCTGTGGGCCACCTCTTCGGCTTGTGGCCTGGCACAGCCACACTGCCGTGGCCTGGCCAGCCCCCAGTACCCACTGCCCCTGTCTGCCCTGAGGCTCCCACTCTGGGCATCCGTGGGCAGTTCTGGACTCTTCTGACCCACCCAACCACAATGGGCTTCATGTGAATGTGAGGGTCTCCCAGGCCCTTGGAGGAAGTCTGCTGATCTTCAGAAGGGTTAGTGCCAGTTCCCAGTTCCTGGTCTCCAGAAGCCAAATGCCTCCATTAGGCTCCAACCAGCAAAGAAAAGTCACATCAGATATTTACTTATTTTTAAATATTTATCTGGCTGCTTTAGTTGCAGCACACGGGATCTTCCTTGCATCATGTGGGCTCTAGAGCACTTGGGATTAGTTGCCCCACAGCATGTGGAGTCTTATTTCCCCAACCAGTGATCAAACCCCCATCTTCTGCATTGCATGGCATATTCTTCACCACTGGATCACCACGAAAGTCCACATCAGGTATTTAAAACAGAAGGAGTTTGGGAACTCCCTGGCAGTCCAGTGATTAGGACTGTGCTTTCACTGCCAAGGGCCTGGGTTCCGTCCCTGGTCTGGGAACTAAGAGCCTGCAAGCAAGCTGTGAGGCGCAGCCAAAAATGAAAACAGGAGTTTAATGCAGGGAATTGGTTACCAGGTCGATAGGATTACTGAGAGGCCAAACGGAATGTCAGGCACACACTGTGATCCCCAGAAGGCTTGTTCACTGAAGGTAGGTCCACAGTGGGGGGACCAGGGCTGCACCCAAGGAAGCTTCCCAGAGGACCAGTGGGCACCTCTCTTTGCCAGGAGAACAATTCACAGCCTGAAGTCCAGTGCTCAAGCCTGCCGGAGCCCAGAGGCCTGGGGTGTCTGCTATGAGGCTGTGAAGATGACCAGGTTCCCTTGACCAACCCGGCCTGCTTCTATCTTCTGGGGCATCCCTGAGGCCTCGAGATGCTTTCCAGAACTTTCAGCCAGATTTCTGAAGAGGGATCCTAAGGGCTTCCTCCCCTGCCAGGCCTTGCTTGGCATTTAGGCCAATGTTTTCATGCTCAAGGCAACTTATGCCTCTACTGCCTGTGGGGCTCAGAGACCTGAGTCAAAAGACCCAGCATTTGTCTTCCCAAGAACCTGCGAAGCTTCATCCGCCAACTCGGGGGTCAGCCCTCAGGTCCCCAACCACACAGGGACCAGGAGGCCTCTGAGCCTGATGGAGGAGGGCTGGCAGTTCAGGCCCCCAGTCAGCTCTCCTGTCTCCTACATCCCAGAGGTTGACCACACTGGGGAGAAATCTTGTGATGACACAGGTCGGGGATCTCCAACTGTTCCGCCCTCAGCAGCTGCCTAGGAAGTCCCCCAGGAGCTCGCGTTCCCACCTCTCCAGCATCTGTTCCGAGTCTCTTCTCCCAGGAGGCTCCTCACCCTTCCCCTTCCACAGTCACCCCACCTTCTACTTCCTGGAGAAAAACAGACCCTCCCCCAGGGCATTCTACTTTCTCATTTACAACAGCCTTAGGCCCTGGCTCTCCACCCTCAAGGCCCAAGGGAAGCTAGAATCCTTCTCTAAAACAACACCTTTCCCCGGGGCCAGGAGCCCCTCCCACCCGCCTCCTGGGCCCTACTCCATAATTGGCCTACTCCTACTCATCAGCCACACCTTTCATTTCAGTATCCTTCCCTTCCTTGGTCCTTTATAGGAACTAATTTCCACCAAGAATGGAGAAGAGTTGCTGCCAGACCCTGCAGGGCCTCCAGCACTCTTCCTTGGGAGGACCAGGCACCCTCTTGGGGGCCAGCCCAAAGGACACTTTCTGACCTTAGCTTCCTGGACCTCTTTCTCTTGACCACATCTTCCCTGGGACTTCTCGGCTGCCTCCTTCCTCTTTGCCTACCTTCTGTCTGCTCCTTCCGTGCTCTCTCCCTAGATGAGCTCTTTGGCCTCGTGACCTCAACTCTCTTCTGTCTATACCCCCACGTCCTGCCCTCTGCTTGGGGCACCCTCTCTGGTTTACGCTCCACCTTTCAGGGATGACTGCCCCCATGATGGCACCCAAACAGGGTCTCTGCAGGAGCCACCTTCCTCCGGGACTCCAGGCAGCTCCCTTTGGTGTCCTATACATCTTCAAATTCCAAGGGTTACAAAGTCAGTTTCTTCCTCCACTCTGAACTGCCACCTTGCGTACCTCCGTAAATAAGACACAGCAACCAGTCCTCCCGGGTCAGAGGCGGTGTCTTAGACTGCTCTCTCCCAAGGCAGGGGCTTCCCACAGCCTGGCCCTCAGGGGTCTTTGGAGTCCTCCCCCTACTTTTCCCTCTGCTTCTCTCTTGTTTCAGGCTTCATCATCCTGCTTGGATTAAAGCAGCAATTCTGAACTGGCCTCTCTGACACCTGTCTCTCCCCTGTAACTTACTCTATCTGTAGCCACATCAGCATTTTTTTTAATCAATGGACCCAAGCATATTCTAATAATTAAAAGATTGCAATGACTTCTAGGCAATAGGGTGACCCTCCAGTGCCTCAGCCTGAAACCATTTACCACAGATTGGGACTTGAACCCACATGGTTTGGACTCAAACCCAGCCAAAACCCAGTATGGGACTCATACTCACATGGCTGGGACTCAAACCCAGCCAAAACTCTGCTTGGGACTTGAACCCACGTGGCTGGGACTCGAACCCAGCCAAAACCCTGCTTGGGACTTCAACCTGAAGGAGGAAACAGACAGAGCTGGACTCCATCTTAGGCCAGGCTGCGAACATTAGGCTACACGCATGTTCACCCTCCCAATGGACTCTGAACTTTGTGCCCGCTCTCTATAGAAATGGCATACCAATGGAAAACCAGACCCCCCCCCAGATAAAAGAGCCTCAGGACTTGTACTTGGACTCTCCCATCGCCTAAAAGAATATGCTAATTATCTCTGTAACAGAGCAAAATTGTAAATTCCATTATGTTTATCGGGATATGACCACAGGCCTATTGATAAATGTCCACTATTTAACTATCTTTTCTATGGGAATGGTCTTGATCCCTGTCTCCTGCACAATGTCACGAACCTCATTCCATAGTTCATCAGGCACTCTATCTATCAGATCTAGGTCCTTAAATCTATTTCTCACTTCCACTGTATAATCATAAGGGATTTGATTTAGGTCATACCTTACTGGTCTAGTGGTTTTCCCTACTTTCTTCAATTTAAGTCTGAATTTGGCAATAAGGAGTTCATGGTCTGAGCCACAATCAGCTTCTGGTCTTGTTTTTGCTGACTATATAGAGCTTCTCCATCTTTGGCTGCAAAGAATATAATCAATCTGATTTCAGTGTTGACCATCTGGTGATGTCCATGTATAGAGTCTTCTCTTGTGTTGTTGGAAGAGGGTGTTTGTTATGACCAGTGCATTTTCTTGGCAAAACTCTATTAGTCTTTGCCCTACTTCATTGCATATTCCAAGGCCAAATTTGCCTGTTACTCCAGGTGTTTCTTGACTTCCTACTTTTGCATTCCAGTCCCCTATAATGAAAAGGACATCTTTTTTGGGTGTTAGTTCTAAAAGGTCTTGTAGGTCTTCAAAGAACCGTTCAACTTCAGCTTCTTCAGCGTTACTGGTTCGGGCATAGACTCAGATTACTGTGATATTGAATGGTTTGCCTTGGAAACGAACAAGATTATTCTGTTGTTTTTGAGATTGCATCCAAGTACTGCATTTCGGACTCTTTTGTTGACCATGATGGCCACTCCGTTTCTTCTGAGGGAGTCCTGCCCACAGTAGTAGATATAATGGTCATCTGAGTTAAATTCACCCATTCCAGTCCATTTCAGTTTGCTGATTCCTAGAATGTCAACATTCACTCTTGCCATCTCTTGTTTGACCACTTCCAATTTGCCTTGATTCATGGACCTGACATTCCAGGTTCCTATGCAATATTGCTCTTTACAGCATCGGACCTTGCTTCTATCACCAGTCACATCCACAGCTGGGTATTGTTTTTGTTTTGGCTCCATCCCTTCATTCTTTCTGGAGTTATTTCTCCACTGATCTCCAGTAGCATATTGGGCCCCTACTGACCTGGGGAGTTCATCTTTCAGTATCCTATCATTTTGCTTTTTCATACTGTTCATGGGGTTCTCAAGGCAAGAATACTGAAGTGGTTTGCCATTCCCTTCTCCAGTGGACCACATTCTGTCAAATCTCTCCACCATGACCCACCCGTCTTGGGTTGCCCCACAGGCATGGCTTAGTTTCATTGAGTTAGACAAGGTGGTCCTAGTGTGATTAGATTGACTAGTTTTCTGTGAGTATGGTTTCAGTGTGTTTGCCCTCTGATGCCCTCTTGCAACACTTACTTGGGTTTCTCTTACCTTGGGCGTGGGGTATCTCTTCACGGCTGCTCCAGCAAAGCGCAGAGTTCCAGAAAAACATCTATTTCTGCTTTATTGACTATGCCAAAGCCTTTGATTGTGTGGATCACAATAAACTGTGGAAAATTCTTCAAGAGATGGGAATACCAGACCACCTGATCTGCCTCTTGAGAAATTTGTATGCGGGTCAGGAAGCAACAGTTAGAACTGGACATGGAACAACAGACTGGTTCCAAATAGGAAAGGGAGTTCATCAAGGCTGTATATTATCACCCTGTTTATTTAACTTATATGCAGAGTACATCATGAGAAACGCTGGACTGGAAGAAACACAAACTGGAATCAAGATTGCCAGGAGAAATATCAATATGCAGATGACACCACCCTTATGGCAGAAAGTGAAGAGGAACTCAAAAGCCTCTTGATGAAAGTGAAAGTGGAGAGTGAAAAAGTTGGCTTAAAGCTCAACATTCAGAAAATGAAGATCATGGCATCCGGACCCACCACTTCATGGGAAAGAGATGGGGAAACAGTGGAAACAGTGTCAGACTTTATTTTTCTGGGCTCCAAAATCACTGTAGATGGTGACTGCAGCTATGAAATTAAAAGACGCTTACTCCTTGGAAGGAAAGTTATGACCAACCTAGATAGCATATTGAAAAGCAGAGACATTACTTTGCTAACAAAGGTTCGTCTAGTCAAGGCTATGGTTTTTCCTGTGGTCATGTATGGATGTGAGAGTTGGACTGTGAAGAAGGCTAAGCCCCAAAGAATCGATGCTTTTGAACTGTGGTATTGGAGAAGACTCTTGAGAGTCCCTTGGACTGCAAGGAGATCCAACCAGTCCATTCTGAAGGAGATCAGCCCTGGGATTTCTTTGGAAGGAATGATGCTAAAGCTGAAACTCCAGTACTTTGGCCACCTCATGCGAAGAGTTGACTCATTGGAAAAGACTCTGATGCTGGGGGGGATTGGGGGCAGGAGGAGAAGGGGACGACAGAGGATGAGATGGCTGGATGGCATCACTGACTTGATGGATGTGAGTCTGAGTGAACTCTGGGAGTTGGTGATGGACAGGGAGGCCTGGCGTGCTGTGATTCATGGGGTCACAAAGAGTCCGACACGACTGAGCGACTGAACTGATCTGAATGAGTGGGAGGACTGTTCCAACTCTTTTGGAGAGGGGCGGAGATTTCTAGGATTGGGGCCACCACCCACTCCTTGGTCTTTTAACAGTGCCTTGGAACTGTCATGGCAGCTCTGGGTGTGTCATTTTACTTGCTGATTGGGGATCAAGGTCTAGTCTTGTCTGCCATCTTGGTCCTTTTTGATTCTGATCAGTTTATGTTGTGTCCTTGGGTTATATCATTCTTTCAAAAGTTGTGCCCTGCCCCTTTCCCTCCTGTTACAATCCCACCATTGAAAGCCCACTTTCTGCTGCAGAGAAGGGACTAAAGTGTGTCACCCAGGTCCTGGTCCTATACTCAACTGTGAGCTCCAGGCTTCAGCCAGCTGGACCACTGACCTTCCGCGAGTGGGCCCTCTGGGCTGTCCCACATGCATCCTTCTTGCATGCCTTCCCCTGAGACTACCTCTCCTCACCTCTGCCTCCTGGTCAACCTTCCACACTCAGCCACCTCTTCCTGGAGAGACCCCTGTTATCTGCAGACTAGCTCGGAAACTTCTTAGCACCATCTGTCACAGAGCTTGTGGAAGCACAGTTTGCTTCCATTTCTGTTTCCCTACTCAGCAGTGAGCTTTTTGAGGTTGTATGGAATTCATTCTTTGAACCCTGGGCTCCGCAATGTCAGCAAACAGTTGGTGTTCAGTAAATGTTGATTCTGTGAATGCTGTTCACATAGGTTAGAGCTGTTGGAGGAACTTGGGATTAGCCAGAGAGTACTCAGGAATTCTCATGGGTATTTCAGAGTGTGGAGATCGCAGATACTCCAGAGAATAAGGCAGCTGCTTCCAGGCCCTTCAGTCTAACCTCAGTCTGTGGCCACCTTATCTAAGCCCTGCCTTTCCTGAATCCCCACTGTCCCCTACTGGGTCACCACCTCTATTCCTATCCATTCCTCCAGTTGTCCTCCTGGATCTGGGAGAGTCAAACCTAGATCTAGGGCCCTGCCTTGTGTGGAGGATTGAAAGACGGTGAGATTGAAAATAGTGGAGGGTCTGGATCTCAGTTTTGTAGATTCAGAAACCGGAAATTTTAAAAGATAATTTATACTTCATGTATATTAGGATGACTGCTATTAAAAAAAAAAAAAAACAGAAAACAACAAGTACAAGTAAAGAGGTGGAGAAATCTAGAACCCTGTGCACTGCTGCTATAAATGTAAACTAGTGCAGCCATCATGGAAAACACTGGCCCTCAAAAAATTAGAAACAGAACGGCCCTATGATCCAGCAATAACCCTGCTGGGTATGTATCCAAAAGAATTGAAAGCAGGGTCTGAAAAACTTTTGCACACTCTTTTCAACAGCCACGTTTAGCTATTATAATAGCCTAAGGTCCCAAATGTCCATCAGCGAGTGAATAGATAAACAAAATGAAAGGAAATTTTAATGCATGCTATGACATGGATAAACGTTAAAGATATTATGCTAATAAGTGAGTCACAAAAAGCAAATACTGTATGATTTCACTATATGAGGTATCTTGAGTAATCAAGGGCTTATTCCCTGGTGGCTAAGACAGTAAAGAATCTGACTGCAACGTGGCAGACCTGGGTTCGATCCCTGGGTTGGGAAGATCCCCTGGAGGAGGGCATGGCAACCCACTCCAGTATTCTTGCCTGGAGAATCCCATGGACAGCAGCAGAGCCTGGCAGGCTACAGTCCGTGGGGTCCCCAAAAGGTCAGACACAACTGAGTGACTAAGCACAGCAGAGCAGAGCACAGCACAGAGGAGTCAAACTCACAGATACAGGAAGTAGAAAGGTGGTTGCCGGGGGCCAGGAGGAGGGGCAGCTGGGAGCTGTTGTTTGTGAATGGTATAGTTTCAGTTTTGCAAGATGAAAAGGTTCTGCAGTTTGCATAACAATGTGCACACACCTGACGCTGCTGAACTGCAGGCTTTAAAGTGTTCAGGATGATGGACTTCACGTCGGGCTTATGTTGCCATAGTTTTCTAAAAGAGAATTTCATTTGTGAATAAAAAATACATGCAGGAAACCAAAAAAATAGAAAAGAATACACAGTAAAAAGTCTCCCTGTCTCCTGTCTCCCATTCTCCTGGTTCCTATTTCTCTACCTGCCTTTAAAAAATATATTAACCATAAAGGACAGAAACCATATACTGGGCTCACTTCAAATAGCACAGGAAAAGCATTTCACAAAGTCCAAACCCTTTCACGATAAAAACACTCAGCAAAGAAACAGAAGGGTACTTCCTCAATCTGATAATGGGCATCTACACAAAACCCACAGCTAACATCATACTCCGTGGTGAAAGACTGAAAGTTTTTCCCCTTAAGATTAGGGACAAAACAAAGATGTCTGCTCTCACCACTTCTATTCAACATTATACTGGACGTTATATCCAGGGTGATTTTGGGGAGAAAAAAAGTCATCCAGTTTGAAAAGGAAGAAGTAAAACTATCTCTATGTTCAAATGACATGATCTTATGTATGTAAAATCCAACCGAATTCATAAAAACACTAACAGAGCTAATGAAAAGTTCAGCAAGATTGCAGGATACAAGACCAATGTGCAAAAATCAGTTATATTTCCTATACAATAACAATGAACAATCAAAAATGGAATTAAAACAATTCTGTTTACACTAGCATCAAAAGGAATAAACCACTTAGGAATAAGCTTAATGAGGATTTTCCTGGCAGTCCAGTGGTTAAGACTCCTTGCTTCCAATGTAGGGGGCCTGTGTTTGATCCCTGGTCAGGGAACTAAGATCCCACATGCCTCATGGCAAAAAAAAAAAAACAAAAAACCTGTAGGAATAAGTTTAACAAGAGTAAAAGACTTGTACACTGAAAACTACACTGAAAGAAATCCTGTGTTCATGGATTGGAAATCTTAATTTTGTTAAGATGGCAATATTCCCCAAATTCAACACAATCCCTATCAAAATACTACCTGCCTGCTCTGTAGAAGTTGACGAGCTGATCCTAAAATTCATACAAAACTTCAAGAGACCCAGAATAGTCAAAACAGTCTTGGAAAAGAACAAAGATGGTAGACACACTTTTTCATCTCAAAACTTACTACAAAGCTACAGTAGTCAAGACTATGTGATATTGGCATTAAGAACAGACACATAAATCAGAGGGATAAATCTGAAAGTCCAGAAATAAATCCTTGCTTTTACGGTCAATTGATTCTGACAAAGGTGCCAGGATAAATCAATGGGGAAACAATCTCTTCAACAAATGGTGTGGGGACAGTTGGATATCCACGTGCAACAGAATGAAATTGGATGCCTGTCTCCTACCACTGACAAAGATTAAGTCAAAATGGATCAACAAATGTTACAACTGTAAACTCGAAGAAGACAATGTAAGCAAAAATCTTCCTGATCTTAGGGAGGCAAGGGTTTCCTAGATACAACACCAAAGGCATAAGTTACAAAAGAAAAAAGAGACACACTGGACTTCAGCAAAATAAAAAAAATAAAAAAAAAAAACTTTTGTGTTGCAAAGGACACCATCAAGAAAGTGAAAAGATAATAATATATACTGCAAGAAAATATTTGCTAATCATACATCTGATAAGGGATTAACATCAGGAATACACAAAGAATTCCTAAAACTCAACAACAAAAATGAAAACAAAACACCCAGTTAAAAAACGAGCAGAGGGTTTGAATAAACATTCTCCAAAGAGATATGACAAATACTGAGTAATGAAGAGATGCTCAACGTCATTAGCCATCAAGGAAACGCACATCGAAAGCATAAGAAGATACATCTTCACACCCACTGGGATGGCAGTAATCAAAAAGTCAAATAATAAAATGAAATGGTGAGGATGTGGAGAAATTGGAGGACTAGTATACTACTGATGGGAGTGTAAAGTGGTGCAGCTGCTCTGGAAAACGGTCTGGTAGTTCCTCAAATGGTTAAACACAGAGTTACCACATAATTCAGCCAATGCAGTCCTAGGTGCATTTAGCCTAGAGAAATGACAGTGATGTCAGGAGTTCCCTGGTGGCCTAGTGGTTAGGATTCCAGGCTTTCACTGCATTGCCCGGGTTCAATCCCTGGTTGGAGAACTGAGAGCCTAGCAAGCCACACAGCACAACCAAAATGAAAAGAAGGAAGGAAAGGTGAAAGAAAGAAAGAAAATGTTCATACAAAAACTCACACATGAGGAACTTTCCTGGTGGTCCAGGAGATGAGAATTCTTTTTGCAATGCAGGAGATGCGGGTTCAATTCCTGGTCAGAGAACTAAGATCACACATGCCACAAAAGACCCCCTTGATGCAATTAGATCCAATGAAGCCAAATAAGTATTTTTAAAAAACCATACACCAGACTGTTCATAGCAGCATTATTCCTACCAAAAAAAAAAAAAAAGAAAACAGCCTAAATGCCTAACAGCTAATGAATGGATGAATGAAATGTGTTCTCTCCAGATATGGGCATGTAATTCAGCAATAAAGAGAAAGTACTTATCTATGTTACAATATGGATGAATTTTGAAAATATGTTAAGTAAAAGAAGATGCAAAATACCACGTACTTTATGTTGCCATTCATACGAAATATCCAACATTAGCAAATCTTTAGAGACAGGAAATAAGTAGTTTCCAGGGACTAAGGGAAAAGGGAAATGGGGAGGGGACTGCTGATGGTATAGGGTCTCTTCTGAGGTCACAAAAATGTTCTAGAATTAGATAGTTGTGATGGTCACACAACTTTGTGAAGATACCAAAAAACAAATAAACAAAAAACCCACCCCACTGAACTGTACACTTTAAAAGAGTAAGTATTAAAAAAATAAAATAAAATAAAAAATAAAATAAAATAAAAGAGTAAGTATTATGGTATGTGAATTTTATCACAATTTAACAGTCCATATAAAAATATGCTAACCTGTAAATATAAGCTGGGAAGAAATACAGCTCTCACTGGGTCAGCACCAGCTTATTTGCAGATCTACTATGGAAGCTGAATCAGCAGGTTGCTTGGGACTTCCCTCGTGGCCCAGAGGCTAAGACACCACACTCCCAGTGCAGGGCGCCCGGGGTTCCGTCTCTGATTAGAGAACTAGATCCTGCCTGCCGCAACTAAGAGTTCAATTGCCACCACTGGTGGCTCAGATGGTAAAGAATCTGCCTGCAACATGGAAGACCCGAGTTTGATCCTAGGTTGGGAAGATCCCTTTGGAGAAGGAACTGACAGCCCACTCCAATATTCTTGCCTGGAAAATCTCATGAACAGAGGAGCCTGGTGGGCTACAGTCGATGAGGTCAAAAAGAGTTAGATCATCACAGATGGGGCTAGACACAGATGGAGGTTCGAGGGACTTTTGCATTAGACACGTTTCCTCATAAGCAGCTGCTCAGAACTGTTTAAATATGCAAGAAGATTCACTGGCCCTCAGTACTACAGAGTGCTGGCTACCCTGACTCTCAGCTCTTCAGGACTGGCTTGACCCAGCAGCTCAAAGATGTCATCCTATACTTGCTTCTTGCTCTTTCTTTCCCCATTTCTCCATGTCAGTTTCATTCTCAGAGCAACTTTCATCCTGGTGGCAAAACCTCTTTTTGCAGTTCAAGCAGTGACCCCCATGTCTGCACATCTTAGTCCAGAAGGAGCTAGGAAACATCTTTTCCAGCAGCCGCAGCCAAAAAGAAGTCCCCTCCACTGTCCTTGGGTTCGAGGCCCACTCCTGGGCTGACGCTGCTCTATGAGGGCCTGGGCCACCCGTCCCAGCCCCAGGCCCAGTTCATACCCAAAGAACCATTAGGGAAGTGCCCAGACAAAAGAAGGGTCATAGGAGACAACCACAATAGCCAAGAAAGTCAAATTCTCTTTTTCTTTTTATTATTTATTTGGCTGTGCTGGGTCTCCGTTGCGGCATGCGGGATCCCTGATCTTCATACAGCATAGGGATCTCTTAGTTGTGGCACCTTTTTTTGTTGTCATCGTTCCACATTCCAACTCTCAGTTGCAGCATTTGGCATCTAGTTCCCTGACCAGACGTAAGTAACACAGGTTCGATCCCTGGGTCGGGAAGATCCCCTGGAGGAGGGAATGGCAACCCACTCTAGTATTCGTAACTGGAGAACCCCATGGACAGAGGAGCCTGGGAGGCTACAGGCCCTAAGGTCACAAAGAGTCGGACACAACTGAGCGACTTAGCACAAGATCACCCCTGACCAGAGGGCTTCCCAAGTGGCGCTAGTGATAAAGAATCCACCTGCCAATGCAGGAGGGATGTGAGACTCTGGTTCGATCCTGGGTTGGGAAGATCCCCTAAAGGAGGAAATGGCAACGCACTCCCAAGCCCCCTGCATTGGGAGTGCAGTTTTAGCCACGGAACTACCAGGAAGTCCCTCAAATTATTAATTTCCTTTCCTCATCTGCATGGGGGTATATCAGCTCTACTTTACAGGTTCAAGCACGACAGTTCTGTGCTGTGGCCAATGCGACCTGGGCAGAATATCCCCTCCAGGGCTGTTTTCTTTTCAGTGAAAGTAAGGGCTGAGTCACTTGGTGATCAAGCCGCTTTTCCTGTTCCTCCCAAGGTCCTTTTCTCTGAAAGGAGCTGCAATGGCCAGATAAGACCAGCAGATGGCAGTCCTGAGGCATGTCCTCGTTCTGGTAGAGCCTGGGAGCCGCAGCTGCAGAGAGCCAAGCTGGGCCTCTTCAGCCAGAACCTGTGGTCTCCTGTGCCTTTTTGGGAACCCAGCTCTCAGATGGCAGCAGGGCCAGCTTCATGAGCATGCCACCCACACTTAGAAGGGCCCTGGGACTGGTTTCAGCCCTGCCGCCTTGGAGTCTTACTAACTGTTGAACAGGAGCCCTCACTTTCACTTTGCGGTAGGCCCTAAATTATAGTGCTGGGTGGCAGGACTCACCGCTACTTCCCAGAGACGGGCTGGGCCTTTCCCCTTGCTATGCCTTCCATCAGCCTTCCCGGGGCTCCTGATTGTGCTGGTCTCCTCAGCTCACTGTCTGCTGGGAAGCCCAGAAAGTGCAAGGGCCCAACGTGGGGAGGATGAAGATCCCAAGGGGGGAGACCGGGACCCCAAGGGGAAAGGGCAGAGACCCCACGTGGGGAGGGCTGGGACCCCACAGGGGAGGATGGAGACTCTAAGGGGAAGACAGGGACCCTACATGGGGAAGACGGGGACCCCAGGGGGGAGGACAAGGACCCCAAGGGGGAAGGACAGAGACCCTATGTGGGGAGAGCGGGAACCCCATGTGGGGAGAGCGGGGACCCCATGTGGGGAGGGCGGAGACTCTAAGGGGAAGGCAGGGATCCTACATGGTGAGGACAGGGACCCTAGTAGGGAGGACAGAGACTAAGGGGAAGACAGGGACCCTACGTGGGAGGATGAGGACCCCAGGGGGGAGGACGAGGACAAGGGGGAAGGCTGGTGACCCCACATGGGGAGGGCGGGGACCCCATGTGGGGAGGGCAGGAACCCCACGGGGGAGGACGAGGACTCCAAGGGGGAAGACAGGGACCCTATGGGGAAGACAGAGACCCCACATGGGGAAGACGGGGACCTACAGGGGGAGGATGGGGACCCCAAGTGGGGAGGAGGATGGGGATCCCAGGTATGGAGGATGGAGACCCACGTGGGGAGGATGGAACCCCACATGGGATAGAAAAGTCCTCTCTGGTCAAGGTCATCAATGGCCTGGTTGTGGGCCTCGTCTTACTTGTCCCCTCTGGTATCTGACACTCAATTCCTCCATTCCATAGTGTCTCAGGGCTCAGTTCAGGGGCCCTCTCTCTCCTCTGAACACTCCTCACTCACTGCCCCACAACCATCAGGGTCCCCTAGGCTTCCTTCCACTTTATTAGAAAGTCACTTATTGAGGTGTAATTTACACACAGTGAAACTCACCCTTTCCGATGCACAGTTCAATGAGTTTTAGTAAACACATGCAGTCACAATATAATCCAGAGTATTTCCACACCCCCAAGATTTCTCCCAGGCCCTCACTCCAGCCCCCGGCAACCACCGATCCATTTCCTGTCTCTCTTATTTCACCTTTTCCAGAATGTCATATAAGTAGAATCATACAGCCAGTAGCCTTTTGGGTCTGCCTTCATTCATTTAACATCATGCCACACTCTTGTTTTGTTTTTTGGCCACGCTCACGGCATGGAGGATCTTAGTTCCCCAATCAGGGATCGAACCTGAGCCCCCTGCCTTGGAAGCTTGGAGTCTTCATCACTGGAGCACCAGAGAAGCTCTCACACCCGTTTCTGACTCTCATTTCTTGGTATTCCATGTGCAGCCATCGTTAAGCACCACCTAGAATTCCCTGGCTTCCATGCTTTCACTGCCAAGGGCCTGGGTTCAGTCCTTGGTGAGGAAACTGGGATCCCACAAGCCAGATGGCATGTCCAGAGAAATAAATAACAATAAATAAAGCGCCGTTCTCTGTGATGTCACACACCCCCTACCATGGCTCTCTAACAAACTCTGCCTGAAACTCAACGAGGCTCTCAGGTTCCCTCAAACCAGATTCTCTGCCTCACTCTCTCCCTTAGTCACCAAGCTAGAAATCCACAAGGCATCCTTGCCTCTGTGCCTCTGTCTGCTGTCCCCACATCTCCGGATGTCGCCCTCCCCAGTTTCCCCCTTCCCTCCATCTTTTCTGCCTTGGTCCAGGCCAATGCCACTGCAGGGTCTCCTGTCTGGTCTTCTTGTCTCCTCACCCTGGCCCTGGCCCTGGCCTCATCCCAGTCCATCCTGTACCACTTCATGAGGGCAGCAAGCAACCTCCTTGGCCAGGATCTGACCCTGCCTGCCTCTCCAGCCTGACCTCTCTCCACAGCCCCTTCTAAGATGGGGACACTGTCGAAATGAACTGTTGGTGAGTAAGCAGGGTCATAACATAATGGCCCAAAATGTTTACTAATGGTTGCTAAGAAACTGCAAAGTGAAAAAAGCAAAATGCAAAAGTGATCTATTTATTACCTATCATGTACAGAAGGGGAACTAGAAATTATACACATGTGCAAAAAGAAATACGGTAATAAATGCAGCTAAACCAGAAACCAGCGAGATTGCTTACTTGTGGAAGGGGCAGGGTGTGAAGAACGGGGCCAGGGAGAAGGCATATGGGGAGTGACACTTCTCTGTGTGTCTCTGTGTAGTTCCGACTTTGTTGTTATTACTTTAGGGCCATGCTGTGTGGCCTGTGGGATCTTGGTTCCCTGACCATGGATGGAGCCCGCGCTCCCTAAGATGGAAGTAGACTGCTAGACCACGAGGGAAGTTCCAGTTCCGATTCTTAGAATCATTACTGTGTTGCAAAAATTAAACAAAATTTTAATCAACAGGCAGTTGGGAATAGGGGAGTGGAGACGACCCAAAGTGGAATATAAACAGAAACAAAAGAGCCCAACTGTGCAACAATGGAGACCATCACGACACTGAGGACACTGGGGGACACTCAGCTGAGCGACTTCAGAAAAGAGTATTTGACCATCTACTCTGGGGAAAAACAGAACAGCATGCACTCTAAGTAGCAGGTTTGTTTTTCACAGAGCTGAGTTAAAAATCCAGAAACTGCTTATGTGTATTTTAGCACTAAGCAAGTAAGTAAATACATGGTGACTAATAAAAGCCAGATTTCTCACTGTCAAAGAAACAAGTTAGAAATAAGGAAGAAGGCACCTCCCTGGTGGCACAGTAGATAAAGAATCCACCTCCCAAGGTAGAGCACACAGGTTCGATCCCTGGTCCGGGAACTAAGATCCTGCATGCTTTGGAGCAGCTAAGCCCATGTGCCACAACCACTGTGCCCAAGCTCTAGAATCCTCGAGCCACAAGCTCTAAGCCCACACACTGCTACTGCTGAAGCCCACGCACCTCGAGCTGTGTGTGCTTCACAAGAGAAGCCACCACAGTAAGAAGCCCTCGCACCGAAAGAAGAGCGCCTGCTGAAAGCAGCAAGAGGAAGCCATGCAAAGCAATGAAGACCCAGCATAGCCAAATAAAAAGAGGAAAGAAGGAATGAGGGTAGGCTAAAATGAACACCTTGGTGTTGAACTGGAACTGGGGGCACCAGTGTGAACTCATGGTTTTCAAGAATATATATTGATAAGATATAGAAATAGCTTTGGATGAGAATGTGTGTGCATATATGCTTCCTACCTCTGACAACTGAGACGGCTTGCAACTCATATTGCCCAACACCAGTGAACTCACCTAGCTCCTAAATCTTGGCGTCTAAAGCCATTCTCCAATAACAGGCACCAAGACTCCTTGGAGAAATGGCTATTTCCAGGGCTGTGGCAAGGAAAGTACAAGATGAGCCGCCAACATCTTATGGGGTCGGAAGGGAAGGAAGAGCTCAAAGAATAATGGGGGGCATACTGGGACATGTCAGTAGACCCAAGGAGGCAACCTGAATGTCCCGTCCCCATGCCAAACCAGGGACAATACAACAGACAAAACAATGCTAGTAATGGATGATAATCCACAGAATAAGAACCTACAGAATAAAATAAGAATCTGCGGATCCACATCAATATAAATATTTGAATGAGTGAAGAAATAAATAAATAAATAAAGGCAGCGGAATTCCCTGGCAGTTCAGTGGTTAGGATTCCATGCTTTCACTGTGAGGGCCCAGGTTCAATCCCTGGTCAGGGAACTAAGAGTCCCACAAGCCGAGTGGTGTGGCTAAAAAAAAAATAAAGTAAAAAATAAATAAAATAAAGGAGGGTGGAGGAAAAATCCTTTCTCATGGTAGACTCTAACCCATAAATGTAAAATGAGGAAACCTGAAAACCACCACTTGGCAAATACCCTGGTAATAACAGTGTCGGCACATTAAAAAGCAGAGACATTACTCTGCCAACAAAGGTCCGTCTGGTCAACACTACGGTTTTTCCAGTGGTCAGGTATGGATGTGAGAGTTGGACTATAAAGAAAGCTCAGCCGTGGGGAGTGAAGTGGAGGTCAGAGAGACAGGGGAGCCCCTATTACATGGGGCTCTGTGGTCCCATGTTAGGTGAGAAGTTTGGGAGTTTCTTCCTTCGATTTTTTGTGTGTGTGTGTGGTAAAATACACAAAACAAAGTTTACCGTCTAAATTTTTTTCAGTGCACAGTTCGATGTTATAAAATATGTTCATGTTATGCAATTAACACTACCATATATCCACAGAACTCTTTTCATCTTATAAAGCTGAAACTCTATACCCATGAAACAAGAACTCCCCAGCCTCCCGCCCCACAGACCTGGCAATCACTGTTCAACTTCCTGCTTCTATGATTTTTGACTACTCTAAGCATCTCAAATAAGTAAAATCACACTGGGTTTTGTTTTTTTTTTTTGAGTCTGGTTTATTTCACTTAGCATAATGTTCTCAGGTTCATCAATTTGTAGTATGTGTCAGAATTTTCTTCCTTTTTTAAGGATGACTAATATTCCATCGTATGTATAAACCACATTTTGCTTATTCATCAATCCACGGAGAGACACTTGGATTTTAGTCATTGTGAACGTGGGTGTACAAACAACTCTCAGAGACCATGCCTTCCTGGAGGAGGAAACGGCAATCCACTCCAGTACTCCTGCTTGGGAAATCCCATGGACAGAGAAGTCCAACAGGCTAGAGCCCATGGGGTAACAAAAGAGTTGGACACGACCTAGCAGCTGAACCACAACGAACAGTGAATGAGCTTAGAAGACCCCACACCAGGGTCCCTGGCATTGGGAATGTGGAGTCTTAGCCACAGGACCACCAGGGAAGTCCTCCGTGGTCATGTCTAATTTTGGTGGAAGGAGCCAGTACCACCAAAAATCCCAGAAATACAGAAAGGTAGAGGATGGAGGAAAGCCCTAAAGAGGCAGGGGATGGAGGCTGGGGTGCAGTGAGGGGTGGAGATCAGTCAGGGGCAGGAGGAAGGCACCTTAGGAGGTGAGGAGGCTGCAGACCCACAAAGAGTGTACAGGTGATGGGAGGGGAGGGGTTCTATTAGGGCTTTATTTAGTAGGTGATGTTACCAAACGAGAGTGAGAGAAGAACGCTCTGGCTTCGGGGGAGAAGAGGGGGTCATGAGGACAAGAGAAATGGAAGACTTCTGGAGAGCCCTGATGGCCCAGCCAAGACTGGAGCCATGGGTTTAGATCTGTCCTAAAGCCTCCATCCCCCTTTGCTCCATGGTGACTGTCCAGCTGAGTTTCTCCTCCTTAGTGGCCAAGACCTCCGCTAGGAGGCTGTCCTGAGGGTCACTGATGCCATTTGCCTCTCCTTCCCTGGACGACAGGGTGGCTCTCTGGCCTTCTCAGAGCCTGGCAGAATGGAAGAGGAATCCCACCCCTGGACATCAGCCTTGTGGCTCATGTGGTGCCCAGACAATCTACCCTGGTGAAGGCCTATCGGTGCACACTGGCCTGAGCCCCTCGGCCGGTTTGGTATGTCCGTCTTCCTATGGGCAGGGTTGCACAAGGTGTCTAAACATTCTGTTCTTCCAGCGGACTCCCTGGTTCACATCCCTGCTTCACAAGTACCTTTAAGGAAAGTATGGCTGCCTTTAGGGCAGAGGTTTATCAATTTGAATAGTCTTAAGTGCTAGAAAGGCGAAGTACAGAAGAAAATAAACTTGCCAGGATATAATCAAATGTTATTTTTATATCCTATAAGGTACAAATATGCAATGCCACAGATTGCACTTTAAATTTGACATTGAAAAAAATATAATTTGGAAATAGAAATAACTGTTCAAAGTTCCAAAATTTATTACTCTTCAGATTTGAAATTCAAAATCTGACATTCCTTTCTTATGCCACAAGATGTCAGTCAACATCAGGCTGTGGACCTTGTGTTGCAACACACAGCAGAGAATTCATCCTTGAATCCTTTAACTGGGAGCCACATTTAGGTTTTCTTTAGTTTCACAGCAGAGAATGGCTGCTTACAAACATAAGTACTTCCAAACATGGACAGAATCTCTGCACAACGGTGTTTGTATTCAGGGTAACCATTCCCAAGATATCTGTAGAACTCTGGAATCTCAGCATCGTGGTACTTGGCTTCAGGCTGGTACTGCACTTCACTAATTTCCATTTGTAGCTCTTCATTCACACTATGAACCCTAACTGAGAAAGGGGAACTGAACAGTATTAGTTCATTCCCATAAAGTGTGAAATCGGAGAATCTTTTTTGGAATTTAGTCTTCAACTCTAATTTGAGGAATGTAGTGCAGGCCATCATTTTCATTTTCAGAAACTAACTCTAGCATAGGAAAGTGGGCCAGGTTGCTCTGTGCCAAATGAGTCTCCCAAAGACACAATTTCACCAGGAATGAGTCAACTGAATCATACAGTTGTGCCAGCACCTGTGAATGCCTTTCTAGAGAAATAGCCAACATGTTTAGATGTGTCACAATGACAACCAAAAAGGCGAGGTCTCTGACCCAATCTCTACTAGTGAGCTGAGGCACAGATTCTCCTCCAGAGGACATCAAAAAGTCAATTTCTTCCACCAGTTCCAAAAACTGCCTTATGACTACACCACGACTCAGCCACTTCAGTCCTGTGGAGCAGAACACACTTCCATATTGGGCATCTAACTCATCAAATAAAGCACGGAACTCTCTGTGGTCCAAGCCATGGGAGCGGATCCAGGCTATGGTATGATGCTGGGAAAGACTGAAAGCAAAAGAAGAAGAGGGTGACAGAGGGTGAGATGGTTAGACAGCATCACCGACTCAATGGGCATGAATTTGAGCAAACTCTGGGGGACACTGAAGAACAGGGAACCCTGGTATGCTGCAGTCCATACCAGGATCTTCCCTGGTGGCTCACCTGGTAAAGAATCCACCTGCAATGTGGTTTCAGTCTTTCTGACCTTCCTCTTCCTCTCAGCCTTTGTCGTCATCCTCATGATCCTGATCATTTTCCTCCACCCCCAGGGAAAGGCTCATCTCCCCTTGGCCCGTATAGGACACAAGGTTTCTTTTCTAGAATCTAAATGAAAACGCACCTAATCAATTACTACTGCACAGACTTGCTGAGAATGAAAATAACAAATTCATCTTTGGGAGTAACTGCTCGTAAGTCTGACTATATACACACATCTAAGACAAAAAAATTCATTGTCATTTCAACCTTTTATTTTGAAATAATTAAAAATGTACTGCCACTGTATTTTAATACCAATGCTGAGAATTACTGCTTTGGAAGCAATACCATTTAAAATGTTACACAGATGCCATTAGGATAAAAGAATCACTGAGAGTCAAATCTAGGGGACAATTAACCTGCTTGGTTTACAAGCACAAAGAGAGAAACAAATAATATACAGTATTCAAAGATAAAACTCTGAATCTGTTCATGTGGAGAGAAGAAGCCTAATGTCCACTGGGACTCCTCAAACCAAGTCTGGGGAATTGGCCAGGGGTGCCAAGCGTGGTGTTTCCACAGAGGCCCTCCAAGAGGCATGTGCCATGGCACTGTAGTCACCAGCAGGACGCCCCAAGAAGGGTCTGTTTACCTCCCTCACACTGATCCAACTCACAGTTTTTACCTTCATCCTCCCCAGAGTTCTCAGCCCTCTTCTCATGGTCCTCGAGCTTGGCAATCCTCCTGTCTTTTGGAAACTTGGCCCCTTTCTGCATGGTGATATTAACTTCTCAGCAAACGGGACTGAGAAACTTTTTTTTTTTATTTCCTGGAGCGGTAGTAATCTTCCTACTATTCTTCTGAAAGACAACAACCAGGAGGAGGAAAGTGAAAAAGTGAAAGTGAGAGTTGAGTCCGACTCTTTGCAACCCCATGGACTGTCCATGGAATTCTCCAGGCCAGAATACTGGAGTGGGTAGCTTTTTCCTTCTCCAGGGGATCTTCCCAACCCAGGGATTGAACCCACTCTCCCTCACTACAGGCAGATTCTTTACCAGTTGAGCCACAAGGGAAACTCAAGAATACTGGAATGGGTAGCCTATTCCTTCTGCAGCAGATCTTCCCGACCCAGGAATCGAACCAGGGTCTCCTCCATTGCAGGTGGATTCTTTACCAAGTGAGCTAGAGGAAGAGCAATAAAGAGGTATCTCCCCTGTGGCCAGGAGGTGGCAGTCACACTGCAGAGTCAGCAAGTGCAAAGTCTGCTCAGGCCCATGTGTTAGCATCCATGCTGATTTCTCCAGGATGAATTTGTGCAGTAAAAGAGCTCCCAGCCCCAGGATCACCTGGCATGTTTGTCTAAGAAAAAAAAGGGGGGGGAAAAATTCTTGGGACTTCACTTAAAACTTTCAAATCAGAATCTCTACAGGAAAGGATCTAGATTTCTAAAACCTATGCAAGATACCGCCTAAGAAAACACACCAAATCAACTACTGTCTAAGTGGCTCCACATGCCTGTGGAGTCCCAAATCTCCGCACACAAGTAAAACACTAAAGGGGGGCTTCCCTGGTGGCTCAGCAGTGAAGAATCCACCTGCAACGCAGGAGATGCAGGAGACGCAGTTTCCATCCCTTAGTCGGGAAGATCCTCTGGAGTACTCCAGTATTCTTGCCTGGAGAATCCCATGGACAGAGAAGCCTGGGGGCCTACAGTCCAACCATAGGGTTACAAAGAGTCAGACATGCTGAGCTCTGCAAAACACAAGAGAGGGCCCCACACTGGCACCTGAAATATACACAAGAATGAGAGCCAGGCCCCCGAAGGTGGACCTCGTGCTTCCCAATCACACCACCAGTTCCCATCCAGAGCCACTAAAAATCGGGCATGGTATTACAAAACTCAATGACTAAAGACGAAAATTTTAGCAGAACACTGAATGAAGACTCACCGTATACAAAAATGAAGAACTATGGGCAGTAGATGACCTTGTGAAAACACAGCCAAAGGTCAGATATCTGCATGCCAAGGAGAGGTGCCGCAGAAGTAACCAATCTGCCAACAGCTTGATCTTTGCTGTCTGGCTTCCTGAACTGTAAGAAAGTAAATTTATGGTTTTTTCAGCCATCCATACATCTGTGATATCATGGCAGACCCAGCAAAACATAAAACATAACTGATTACACATACAGATCTGAACCCACATCACAGGAAGAGATGAGTAACTATAATATGTGATTAGCATTACTGGTTATGAACAAAATTTATAGGCATAAGATGAAGGACCAGTTCACCTGGCATAGGAATGACATGGGATCAGGGAAAGCATGTGAAAGGGACCATATGCTGCACCCATCAAAGCAAACTGTTCCAGGCAACACATTTTAAACAGGAATGACCAAGGGTTGCCAGTGTGAACAGTCTAGAATCATATCACGTGCATTTCAGTTTAAGGAAAGTATAATGTGACTACTCCTATTTTCCTCTGAGCTAATACAGTCTGGGTTTCAAAACAAAAGTTATGTTCATCAGGAAATTTTTTGGCTCTGACTGGTATAGAGAGTTAATGCACCGTACTGGGGACACCACAGAACAGGAGTTGCTCTCCTATCTTTGTCCACTTAACTATGTCACACCAAGCTACGTCTGTGAAAGGATTAAATGACCATCTCAATTCCAAACAAGAGTTACTAACTTGATAGCTGGGAGATGCAAAGCACGTATGCCATACTCAGTACACCTGGGCATTTCTGTCCCCCATGAGCAGAAATAATCTTTAATAAGCTTCAGCTATCTTTGCTTGAAAGCTTGTATATGATCAGTGTATTGCAGTTTCAATTACATAATAAATTTCATATAAACCAATCAAATTAATCCAAAAAGTTACTGAATCTATGAAAACAAATTTGAACGCTTTGGACACACTTGATAATGCTTAAAAACTGCAGTCAAATTAGGTGTGGGTGAGCAACCATAAAAGAATGGAAAAAACTGTAAAAATGTAGATATAGGAGTCTATTCAAATTGCTTTCTTGGGTTGTTTTTTTCAGTTTTGCTTTGCCTTAAAGAAACAAATTTTAAAGACAAGGCCTTGCAGAAGACACACTCTGGGTATACTTTATACAGAGAAAATAAACTCCTGCCACAGTGACCCACATCAAAAGACTAGCAAATGAATACACATATTTTTTTTAAAGACTTTTTTATGTGGACCATTTAAAAGTCTTTATTGAACTTGTTACAACATTGTTTCTTTTTTTTTTAGTGTTTTGGTTTTTGGGGCACAAGGCATGTGGGATCATCTCACCAACCAGGGTTCAAACCTGCACCTCCTGTATTAACCACTGGACTGCCAGGGAAGTCTCCTGAGTACACATTTAATGTGTTTTCAATTACAATCAAAGGTGTGTATGGATAATTTACTTTTTTTTGAGGTACTGACATTACCATACAGTATCATGTTAGTTTCAGGTGTACAACACAGTGCTTGCTGTGCTTACTTGCTCAGTCCTGTCTGACTCTTTGCAACCCCATGGACTGTAGCCCACTAAGCAAGAATACTGGAGTAGGTTGCCATGCCCTTCTCCAGGGGATCTTCCCAACCCAGGAATTGAACCCAGGTCTCCTGTATTGCAGGCTGATTCTTTACCATCTGAGTACAATGCAGTGATTTCATATTTTTACAGATTATACACCATATGAAGTTATTACAATATTATTGACTATATTCCCTGTGCTGTACCCCTGTGACTTTCTTATTTTATAACTAGTAGTTTCTACCTCTTAATCCCATTCACCTATTTCAACCATCCCCCTCCCCCCTGGATAATTTACTTTCCATTCACTAACCCTATTCAGTCTACCTAACAAGGTCACTGTAAGGATGAAATGAGATAGTGTATCAAGTCCTAACACAGTGGCTGCACAGAGGAGGCGTTCAATATTCTTTAGCTGTGTACCCAGTCACCCACCTCAATTCTTCTAGACCCAACTTAACCTATCTATGTTCAAATATTAATGAAGAGGCTCCCTTGTGGCTCAACTAGTAAAGAATTCGCCTGCAATGCAGGAGACCTGGATTCAATCCCTGGGTTGGGAAGATCCCCTGGAGAAGGGAAAGGTGACCCACTTCAGTATTCTGGCCTGGAGAATTCCATGGACTGTTTAGTCCATGGCGTCACAAGGAGTTGAACACAACTGAGCGACTTTCACCTAGCCAGAAGCAGACCATTCTAGGGACCTAAATACATGCCAAAAGGATAAATATGGAAACATTATGTTTGATGGGCATGCAAACTAATGAAATTTAAGGAAGCAATTTTAAGAACCAAGAAACTGTCTTTCAAACCAGTATCTCTAGGTAATCACTATCACTTTTCAAACAAATAACACCAAATAAACCGCACTTAGTCACAATGCATCATCCATTTTACATAACACTGATGCTCAACTTGCTAACATTTTGTTTGGAATTTTTGCATCTATGCTCCTAAGCTGCTGCTGCTGCTAAGTCGCTTCAGTCATGTCCAACTCTGTGTGACCCCATGATGGCAGTCCATCAGGCTCCAACGTCCCTGGGATTCTCCAGGCAAGAACACTGGAGTGGGTTGCCATTTCCTTCTCCAATGCATCAAAGTGAAAAGTGAAAGTGAAGTCGCTCAGTCGTGTGGACTCTTAGCGACCCCATGGACTGGAGCCCAGCAGGCTCCTCCGTCCATGGGATTTTCCAGGCAAGAATACTGGAGTGGGGTGCCATTGCCTTCTCCAATGCTCCTAAGAGTGGTCTCCAATTTTTAAAAATGACTTTGTTAGATTTTGGTACGGAGTTTACAGTGGGCTTGTGAAACTAGTTGGAAGTGCTCATAAAACCACTTTTTAAATTAAATAGTGCAGTTTAAGTGCTTTACTCTGGATTTTGACTGTTAAAATTAATGTTACTCTGCTCCACACTGTACATATAGATTCCTCATCTCTACTGCCACTGTCCTTATCTTCTGACATCTCATCCTCCCCATCTTCTATCTCCTTTGGGGAAAGACTCATTTTCTTCAGTTTCACCTTCATCTGTGTTCCTTCTTAAAAAGGACAAGACTATCAAGCATATCACAGGGCCTTCAACATTTCATGCTATATACCTCTTGCCTCTAATATTTGCGTTGTTTCCATTTGGAATAAATCTGTGTTAGGCCTCACCCTAGTTATTTTCATTCGGAATCTTTAACTCACACCAGCTAATATCAAAATGCATTGCAAAGATTATTTTTGGTATATGTTTGTAGGTTAGGTCTCCCAAACTCTCTCTCCTTTGCCACCATCTAGAAACGGAGCGACTTCCCTTTCACTTTTCACTATCATGCATTGGAGAAGAAAATGGCAACCCACTCATGTTCTTGCCTTGTGAATCCCAGGGACGGGGGAGCCTGGTGGGCTGCCGTCTATGGGGTCGCACAGAGTCGGACACGATTGAAGCGACTTAGCAGCAGCAGCAGCAGAAACGGAAACTCCTCAAGATAAAAAAGGAATTCCTCCCCTTTCCTCTCATTCTGCTCCCTTTACCACACGTTTTCAGACAACTTGGATGTTCTTAAAAATTTGTTAATTTCATTACCGACTGCTCAAATGGAAGCCCCCATAGCGGAACAAAATCAGCCTACATTTCAAGTTCCTTTACCTCTCCAGACTTGAGAATTCATTGTTAACTGGAGCAGCTTCCAGCTGGACTCCCATCAAAATTAACAACATAAATACAGGAGTCTCAAGCCAGGACCCTTAACCATCACTTTCAAAATTAATCCGCACAGGGTAGTCACAGACCCGTTCTCCTCGCCTTAAAACGAACGCCGGTGTGGGGCCCCGCCCACTGAGCCCGGAGGGCTTCCAGGCGCGGCCAGCTGGGACTGCACGCCCCGGAAGAGGCTGCCGCACACCGCAGCTGCAGACTAGCCAAGAGAACGCTCCCAGGCACCGCTCCACACGCTAGACCCTAGCGGCACACAGCCGGGAAGAAAATGGCGCCCTCGTGCCTAGGCCTTGCGCAATCAGAGCCGGTGCTGCCTTTACGCCCCTCCCCAGCCGCCCTGGGAGGGGCGGGCGGCTAGCAAGACTGGGGGCGGGGTCACCAGCCCGCGGGCGTAGAGGGGTTGCCACGTACTGCGCCTGCGCGCAGGGGGCCATTTGGTCTTGGCGGGCCGTTTACACAGGTGAATGGTCCGTCGGTCACCCGGCGTGAGTTCAAAGTTGCCGCCGCCGCTGCCGTTGAGGACAGCAGGGCGTGTGGTAAGCGGAGTAGAGTAAGCGAAGGTTCCCATACGTGCGGGGACCTGGCGGCGGTCACAAGCTAGGCACTTACTGTTGGTGGAGCTGTGGAAAGCAAACGCGGCTCATAGAAACAGCCACTCTTTGCGGGCTGGTGAGCCAGGGGAGAGGTTCCAGGAGCTCACGTCCGTTAATCCGGTTAGGCAGCCACCTAGTCACTGCGGCGTGGTCGTTATTATCCGCCTTTTTCAAGCCTAGAAGGAGGCAGAACCCCTAACGCGAGGCGGAGTGGAGACCACAAACTGGCAGTTGGCCTCTTGATCCTGGAGAATTTCCCCTCGCTGCCCACCAGCGTCTGAAGCTGCCTTCAAAGCAGTTAGTGACAGTAATGTAACCAAAAGTAGGGTTCTGCTTGCTGCCCAAAAGCCAATGAAGAGGCAAGGTTTGTGGAAAGAAAAGCTTGCTTTATTTTGGATGCTGGCAAGCCAGGGAGGAGGAGGAGGCAGATACCCAAAGGCTGACCGCCGGTCCCCCCCCCCGCCCCCGCCCCGCACCGTACCCCACCCTCTCCCACCTCTCCGGGCACCTCCCTCTCACCACCCTCACTAGCCCCCACAAGCAGTCAGGGGGCAATAGGTTTTATAGACAAGGAGGGGCTTACACATAGAAACGGAGACAGTCATCTTCGAATTGGTTGTTAGTCTGGCCGTGGTCATCTTCAGTGTTTTAAGTAATCTTTAGTTCCAGGGTCAGTTACTGTTTCGATGAAACCAGTTCTTGAAATTGTGGCAGCTTATATCATGGGCACCATGTAGTTAACTTCCTCCAGCTGGTGGAGGGGTTTCAGTATTTATAAGATGGCTCACAAGATGTGGCTCAAATATTAATCTATAGCCCTTGAGAAGGAGCTAAAGGTCCTTGACTTTGCTTAATGACTAAGCTATTATTATTTGGTCTCCTTGACTGTTTTCCTTTGTTTCTGCATTTTCTCATTTTTCTGATTAAAATTATTCTTTGTCTAAAGTTTTTCCACAGACAAAAGGCAGGCAGAGGACATGGAGGGCAAGGACCATAGCATTCTGCTCTGTTTCAGTAATGATCACAGCTAAAACATTAATACCTGTATGTGTGCCAGGCATTGTACTGGTTGCTTTTCATATAGTTTATCATGGGCTTTTCAAAACAAATCTGTGACTCAGAATCTTCAGTTCAGTTCAGTTGCCTCCTACTCTTTGCAACCCCATGAACCGCAGCACGCCAGGCCTCCCTGTCCATCACCAACTCCCAGAGTCCACCCAAACCCATGTCCATTGAGTCGGTGTTGCCATCCAACCATCTCATCCTCTGTCATCCCCTTCTCCTCCTGCCCTCAATCTTTCCCAGCATCAGGGTCTTTTCAAATGAGTCAGCTCTTCGCATCAGGTGGCTAAAGTATTGGAGCTGGTTTCATTTTACATTTAGGGAAATTGAGGCACACAGAGGTTAAGGAACTCATCCAAGGCCATTGATTTACATCCTCAGTTGCTTAATATGATCTCCTAGTTTCTTTAAGCCATCTTTAATATGTGCTTTCTCAACAGTCATTTGCACCATTAGGCCCTGTAGTAACAGATCAAAATTTTAGGAATTATACCCACATTGGGATTTTAAAAAGAGAGCCTTGAGTCACGTGTGTGTTTTGGGGAGTGAGAAGGCATGGCCCTGGATAAGGGACCCTGCCCTTGTCCTAGCTTCAGAAAGTCCCAAATTAGGGGAAAAAGAAAGCTCAACATTCAGAAAACCAAGATCATGGCATCCGGTCCCATCATTTCATGGGAAATAGATGGGGAAACTGTCAGACTTTATTTTTTTGGGCTCCAAAATCACTGTAGATGGTGATTGCAGCCATGAAATTAAAAGACGCTTACTCCTTGGAAGGAAAGTTATGACCAACCTAGATAGCATATTCAAAAGCAGAGACATTACTTTGCCAACAAAGGTCCGTCTAGTCAAGGCTATGGTTTTTCCAGTAGTCATGTATGGATGTGAGAGTTGGACTGTGAAGAAAGCTGAGCGCCGAAGAACTGATGCTTTTGAACTGTGGTGTTGGAGAAGACTCTTGAGAGTCCCTTGGACTGCAAGGAGATCCAACCAGTCCATCCTAAAGAAGATCAGTCCTGGATGTTCTTTGGAAGGAATGATGCTAAAGCTGAAATTCCAGTACTTTGGCCACCTCATGCGAAGAGTTGACTCATTGAAAAGACTCTGATGCTGGGAGGGATTGGGGAGGAGAAGGGGACGACAGAGGATGAGATGGCTGGATGGCATCACTGAATCAATGGACGTGACTTTGAGTGAACTCCGGAGTTGGTGATAGACAGGGAGGCCTGTGCTGCAATTCATGGGGTCACAAAGAGTTGGACACAACTGAGCGACTGAACTGAACTGAAGAAAGACTTGCCTACATATTTTAGATTTGGTACTTGGTGACTAAATAACAACAACAACTTGACTGAAGATAGTAAAAGAATGTTGACCAATAGTATTTATCTCTGAAATGCAAGATGTTTCAAGTAAGTCAAGGTCAAACTGACTAAAGGAAGAAAATACCATATTATTTTAGATAAACTGTATGTGTGAAAATGTAAGATAAACATTTGGTGGCAAAAAATTAAGCATTCTTATTAAAATTCATGATCAGTTCAGATCAGTTGCTCAGTCTTGTCCAACTCTATGTGACCCCATGGACTGTAGCACAGCAAGCTTCCCTGTCCGTCACCAACTCCCCGAGCTTACTCAGATTCATGTCCATCGAGTCGGTAATGCCATCCATCCAACCATCTCATCCTCTGTTATCCCCTTCTCCTGCCTTCAATCTTTCCCAGCATCAGGGTCTTTTCCAAGGAGTCAATTCTTTGCATCAGGTGGCCAAAGTATTGGAGTTTCAGCTTCAACATCAGTCCTTCCAATGAATATTCAGGACTGATTTCCTTTAGGATGGACTGATTGGATCTCCTTGCAGTCCAAGGGACTCTCAAGAGTCTTTTCCAACACCACAGTTCAAAAGCATCAATTCTTCGGCTCTCAGCTTTCTTTGTGATCCAACTCTCACACCCATACATGACTACTGGAAAAACCATAGCTTTGACTATATGGACCTTTGTTGATAAAGTAATGTCTCTGCTTTCAATATGCTGTCTAGGTTGGTCACAGCTTTTCTTCCAAGGAGCAAGTGTCTTTTAATTTCATGGCTGCAGTTACCATCTGCAGTGATTTTGGAGCCAAGAAAAACAAAAAGTCTCTCACTATTTCCTTTGTTTCCCCATCTATTTGCCATGAAGTGCTGGGACTGGCTGCCATGATCTTAGTTTTCTGAATGTTGAGTTTTAAGCCAGCTTTTTCACTGTCCTCTTTCACTTTCATCAAGAGGCTTTTTAGTTCCTCTTCACTTTCTGCCATGAGGGTGGTGTCATCTGCATAAAAACTTGGGATGTGGGTGTCACTCAAGACAGCTAAATTATGACGGCAAAAAAATTATGACGGATTTGGTCACGTTACAGTTTAAAACTTTGGATGCAAGATAGCTTGCATAAAAAATTTTAAATATAAGGAACAAATTGGGAAGCAATACTTGTAACATAATAAAAATTGAGTATCAGAATATGACAAAACTATGAGCTTCCCAGGTGGCTCAGTGGTAAAGAATCTGCCTGCCAAGCAAGAGATACTGGTTTGATTCCTGGGTCAGGAAGATCCCCTGGAGAAGGAAATGGCAAACCGCTTCAGTATTTCTGCTTGGGAAATCCCATGGACAAAGGATCCTGGCAGGTTACAGTCCATTGGGTCACAAAGAGTTGGATACAACTGAGCACCTAAACAACAACAGATGAAAAACTATAAGAAAAAGGCAAGGAAATAATGGGCAAAGGATATGAAACGTAGCTTTCAGGAGAAATGTAGGTAGTATAAAAAGAATGAAGAGGTACAACCACCAGGAAAACATCATTTAAAACAATTATACGATACCATTTTATCCATCAAATTAACAGAAATTAAAATATCAACAAGTGTTTAAGGATTGTGGGAAAACTGGTGAGAAGGCAAGTTGTTACTGTAAGAGGAGGAAAAATATCTACCTATCAAAATTTTTAGCTAGGACCCTGTAACAAAAGGCAGATTAACAAGATAAAAGAATATAGATCTATTTAAGTTTGATGTGACCAGGAGCCTTCATAAGGAAATGACCTGAAGAATTGCTTAGACCTGAGTGTTTTGCTACATTTGATGAAGAGTGGAGGGTGTGACAAAATGTGATAGGATGGAAAGGAGTATAAGTGTGTCACTAGCGGAAACAGCAAGGCCTCTGTGTTCAGATTCCTCTTGGTGTTCCTCAGTCTTGGAGAAAACATACTCCTTCCCTCTGGGCAGAGGGAGGGCACCTCTCATGTGAGGGTTTTATGACCTGCTTCAGGGGAAGGTCAGGGAGTCCTTTCTGCACTGCTGTTTTTCCAGTTGGCTTAAAATATCCAGCCTGCCAAGGGGCTTATTTTGGGGTATAATATCCTGAATCCCTTCATTACAAACACCTGGAGAAAAATTTGGCAATTTCTTGTTGAGGTGAAAATTCTCCTTCCTTAAATTTAGGAATTCCACTTTTCTCACCTAGAGATAAGGGATCACACTGAGGAAAACACAAAGTGAGTCTTTATTGCAAGTTTAAAATTTATTATGGGGAATTCCCTGGTGGTCCAGGAACTAAGACTCCGTCCTCCCAATGCAGATGGCCTAGGTTTGATTCCTGATCAGGGAACGAGATCCTACATGCCACAAAGAGTCCATATGCTGCAACTAAGACCAGGCACAGCCAAATACATTTTTCAAACAAAATCTTATGGACATTTTCAAACATACATTATTAAGTAGAATATATACTGCATCCCCTTTTACCCATCACCTCAACCACTTCAATATTTTTGCCACTCTTTTTTCAGCTACTCCTTGCCCCACTTTTTTCCTCTCCTTTTAAAATTTTTTTTGCTTGAGTATTTTAATATGAATTCCAGGCATCCTATTATTTTGCCTATAAACACTTTATTAAATACTGCTACATGCTGTCAGGATTACTCCAGTATTTTTGCCTGGGAAATCCCATGGACAGAGGAGCCTGGGTGCTGCAGTCTGGGGTCACAAAGAGTTGGACATGACTAAGCAACTAAACAACAAGAGCAATATCTAGTCTGTGTTTAGTTTTCTGTCTCAGAAGTGCCTTTCTACCCTTAGCATGTTTGAATTAGGATTCAAACATTTCCACACATTACATTTGGTTGATACGTCTTTTCTTCCTCTAACAGAAACCCCCTTTGATTTTATCTTTGAGTCTTTGTTGCTGCAAGTGGGGGCTACTCTTGGTTGCAGTGCACGGGCTTCTCCTTGAGGTGGTTTCTCCTGTTGCGCACGTGCTCTGGGTGTGTGGGCTTCAGCAGTTGTGGTGCCCAGGCCTAGTTGCTCCATGGTATGTGCAATCCTTCTGGACCAGGGATCAAACCCATGCTTTCCTGCATTGGCAGGCAGATTCCTATCCACTGTACCACCAGGGAAGTCCCAGAAACTCCCTTTTAAATACTATTTATTTGTTGAAGAAACCAAGGCTTCTTCAAATTCTTACAGAATTTGTCCTTATACTGGATTTGGCCTGCATCGTTGAGGTGTCTTGAGCAGACTCCACAATCCTCAGCAATCTTGTAAACTGCCAGTTAGATCTGCAGGCTTCGTTTCAGCTTCTGTGGGGTAAGGGGGAGGAGTTGGTTGTTTTGGGGGTTTTTTTTGCAAGACTTAGGGTTGGTGTACTTCTTTTTCATCCCTCTAGGGGTCGCACAGAGTCGGACATGACTGAAGCGACTTAGCAGCAGTAGCAGCAGCAGGAGGCACTTAACATCTGGTTAAGTGAAACAAGACTGGGAGCTGACTGTGGCTCAGATCAGGAACTCCTTATTGCCAAATTCAGACTTAAATTGAAGAAAGTAGGGAAAACCACTAGACCATTCAGGTATGACCTAAATCAAATCCCTTATGATTATACAGTGGAAGTGAGAAATAGATTTAAGGGCCTAGATCTGATAGATAGAGTGCCTGATGAACTATGGACTGAGGTTCGTGACATTGTACAGGAGACAGGGATCAAGACCATCCCCATGGAAAAGAAATGCAAAAAAGCAAAATGGCTGTCTGGGGAGGCCTTACAAAGAGCTGTGAAAAGAGAAGCGAAAAGCAAAGGAGAAAAGGAAAGATAAAAGCATCTGAATGCAGAGGTCCAAAGAATAGCAAGAAGAGATAAGAAAGCCATCTTCAGCAATCAGTGCAAAGAAACAGAGGAAAACAACAGAATGGGAAAGACTAGAGATCTCTTCAAAAAATGAGAGATACCAAGGGAACATTTCATGCAAAGATGGGCTCGATAAAGGACAGAAATGGTATGGACCTAACAGAAGCAGAAGATATTAAGAAGAGGTGGCAAGAATACACAGAAGAACTATACAAAAAAGATCTTCATGATCAAGATAATCATGATGGTGTGATCACTCACCTAGAGCCAGACATCCTGGAATGTGAAGTCAAGTGGGCCTTAGAAAGTATCACTACGAACAAAGCTAGTGGAGGTGATGGAATTCCAGTTGAGCTATTTCAAATCCTGAAAGATGATGCTGTGAAAGTGCTGCACTCAATATGCCAGCACATTTGGAAAACTCAGCAGTGGCCACAGGACTGGAAAAGGTCAGTTTTCATTCCAGCCCCAAAGAAAGGCAATGCCAAAGAATGCTCAAACTACCACACAATTGCACTCATCTCACACGCTTGTAAAGTAATGCTCAAAATTCTCCAAGCCAGGCTTCAGCAATATATGAACCGTGAACTTCCACATGTTCAAGCTGGTTTTAGAAAAGGCAGAGGAACCAGAGATCAAATTGCCAACATCCGCTGGATCATCAAAAAAGCAAGAGAGTTCCAGAAAAACATCTATTTCTGCTTTATTGACTATGGCAAAGCCTTTGACTGTGTGGATCACAATGCTGCTGCTACTGCTGCTAAGTCGCTTCAGTCGTGTCCAACTCTGTGCGACCCCATAGACTGCAGCCTACCAGGCTTTTCCGTCCATGGGATTCTCCAGGCAAGAACACTGGAGTGGGTTGCCATTTCCTTCTCCAATGCATCAAAGTGAAAAGTGAAAGTGAAGTCTCTCAGTCGTGTGGACTCTTAGCGACCCCATGGACTGCAGCCTACCAGGCTCCTCCATCCATGGGATTTTCCAGGCAACAGTACTGGAGTGGGGTGCCATTGCCTTCTCCGTGGATCACAATAAACCGTGGAAAATTCTGAAAGAGATGGGAATACCAGACCACCTGACCTGCCTCTTGAGAAACCTATATGCAGGTCAGGAAGCAACAGTTAGAACTGGACATGGAACAACAGACTGGTTCCAAACAGGAAAAGGAGTACATCAAGGCTGTATATTGTCACCCTGCTTATTTAACTTCTATGCAGAGTACATCATGGGAAATGCTGGGCTGGAAGAAGTACAAGCTGGAATCAAGATTGCCAGGAGAAATATCAATAACCTCAGATATGCAGATGACACCACCCTTATGGCAAAAGTGAAGAAGAACTAAAGAGCCTCTTGATGAAAGTGAAAGAGGAGAGTGAAAAAGTTGGCTTAAAGCTCAGCATTCAGAAAATGAAAATCATGGCATCCGGTCCCATCACTTTATGGCAAATAGATGGGGAAACAGTGGCTGACTTAATTTTTCTGGGCTCCTGCAGATGGTAATTGCAGCCATGAAATTAAAAGATGCTTACTCCTTGGAAGGAAAGTTATGACCAACCTAGACAGCATATTAAAAAGCAGAGACATTACGTTGTCAAGAAAGTTCCATCTAGTCAAGGCTATGGTTTTCCCAGTGGTCATGTTTGGATGTGAGAGTTGGACTATAAAAAAAGCTGAGCTCCGAAGAATTGATAACTTTTGAACTGTGGTGTTGAAGAAGACTCTTGAGAGTCCCTCGGACTGCAAGGAGGTCCAACCAGTCCATCCTAAAGGAGATCAGTCCTGAATATTCATTGGAAGGACTGATGTTGAAACTGAAACTCCAATACTTTGGCCACCTGATGCGAAGAGCTGACTCACTGGAAAAGACCCTGATGCTGGGAGGGATTGGGGGCAGGAGGAGAAGGGAATGAGAGAGGATGAGATGGCTGGATGGCATCACTGAATCAATGGACGTGACTTTGAGTGAACTCCGGAGTTGGTGATGGACAGGGAGGCCTGGTGTGCTGCAATTCATGGGGTCGCAAAGAGTCGGACACGACTGAGCGACTGAACTGAACTGAACTGAAGTGACCACTTCTAGTGATGGTAACACTGTTTAGACAGTTTGGGCAGTGTCAGCTTCATGCATCCATCATAACCATGGAGCTTCTACCAGATGGTTCTAGGCAGTTCTCTTATAAAGCAAATGACTGAAAACAATCTTTTGGGTTGGCCAAAATGTTCCTTAGGTTTTTCCGTAAAATCCTATGGAAAAACCCCAAGGAACTTTTTGGCCAACCCAATATTATTCATTGATGAGGGAGAGTATATGTCCGGAAAATGACAGAGATCAAATTGCAAAATGTTAATAGTGATTAATTTAGGTGTGGGGAATAGAAGTAATTATTTGTGTAATTCATTTTTTCCCCAAATTTAATAAAATGGGAACAAAAATAATCCTGCCTGTGCCTGAAGGCCAGACAGACAAGGAAACAGACTGGAGGGAATGTTTCAAGTCCAAATTCCAGGAAGAGCAGCCAGGGAGAGTCCAGAGAATGAGAGCAAAGAACTTGGACTGCAGTCAGCTTTGCTATTGTTTTTGCCTGTCCAGTGTCCATTCCTCCCCCTGTTTAATTTAGGGTCCCCCCCTCCTCCTCCTATGAATTCTGTTCTGGTGGAACTGTCACTATAGATGCTCCACCGTTTCCTGGTCACAGTTCAGGGGCCAGCTCAGCTCCCTTCTCCCACGACTTTTGAGAGTTGAGCAGCTCTGCCTCCTCCTGGAAGCCCTCCCTCCACTGGGGCAGGTGCCTGTCTTCTGTGCCCCCAGAGTTCCAGCTGTCAGAACCCTTGTATTCCAGTGCCTGTATGCCCACCCCCCGTCCTCAGCTTTAGGCAGTGCCTGGCACATGGTACTCAGTACTTAGCTGAATGAATGAGGCCCACGTTGCTTAGAGCTGATGAAGGTACTTGAATGTTAGATTAAAAGATCCCAGGTAGGGACTTCCCTGACTCGGAGCTTCCAGTGCAGGGGATGCAAGTTTGATTCCTGGTTGGGGAACTGATCCCACATGCTACAACGCATGGCCATAAAAACCAAAAATATAAAAAAAATGAAGATCCCAGGTGCTCTTGTAGATGTTCCAGAAAATTTGGCAGCAGCTTCCTGGCCTCCAGTCTAGTCCTAGCTTGTAACCACCTCTCCGGAGTCAGGGAACTCTTAGCCAGCCAGGTACAGCCTTCCCTGAATCCCCACTGTCCCCCAGTTGGGCTGTGGCCTCTCTTCCTGAGCAGCCCCCCAACTATCCCCCTCTGCCTGTGCAGAAGCTTGAAAGAAGGTGAAGCTGAGCTGTTGCACTTAAAGAGGCCACACAAGGGGACATGGAGTAACCACCATCCTCAAACTAAACCTCGTAGACTTACAGGCCTGGACACCGGAAGGATACAGCAGTCAGTGCTGGCCTCTGAGTCTCATATGTGTGCAGGCAGGTTGCACACCGTTTCTTTGAAATGTATCTTCCAATCCAGACTGACTTTGGCCTAATGCCAGATTGACTTTTTTAAATTAATTAATTAGACTGCACTGGGTCTTAGTTGAGGTACATGGAATCTTCGATTGTGGCATGCAGGATCTTTAGTTGTGGCATGTGGAACCTTATTTCCTGACCAGGGATTGAACCCAGGCCCCTGCCTGGGGAGCAAAGAGTCTTAGCCACTGGATCACCAACCACGGAAGTCCCGTCTGACTTTTGAGTCAGGATTCAAACCCAGGCAGCCTGACCAGAGTCCTTGCTCACCACCTAAACCCTATTGCTTTGTCAGAAGAAGCATACTACAGTGCTTAGAAAATGTAAATGTGTTTCTAGGATCAAATTCCTTAAGCCTGTCCTCATCGTTCTTGCCTCTTAAAAAAAAGTGTTTTAAAAATAGAGTGAGAAGGAGAATGAGTAAGTATTACAGACTGCAGTTTGGGGTTTTAGAACAATTAACGATGATATCTGCTTATCTTAAGAATATGTAAAGACAACCACTAGTAGAACAAACAGAGTCTGTACCCTTCACAGCAGGGGGATGGATCTGCTAAGGTTCTTGGTTTACAAACAATGGCAAACAACTCTGACCAACTTAAGCAGAAAAGGAATTTATTGAAAGGCTCTTGGGAGCTCATAACAACAGCTCTTGGAAAACGTGGCAGAGCAAATGGGCAGAAGCCAAGGCAGGCTGGGCAACTGGAGCCCCAGGGGCAGCCTGGATGGGATGCTGCTGTTAGCACTGCTGCCCTGGGTCGTGGGTCTTAGCATCACTTGCTGCCAACGTGGGACCCTCTGGCTGTCTGAGTGTAAGTCATGGGTCACAGTGATGTCAGTGATGCCGTGTCCAGAACACTTTCAGTTTCTGTATTCATAGTAGGAGCCTGGGCTTGGTCTCCCACCAAGTCACACACTGAGGGATTCCCCTCAAATTAGTTGATAATGCAAATACTAGGGAGCCCTCCAAGAAGGCAGCTCCTCTCTACAGGGAAGACTTGGGACAAAGAACGCCTGGTGGATCTGTTAGAAGACAAGAATGAGGAAGAAGGAGACACTGAGAAGTGTATGAAATGAGATGGGCTTCCGGACAGCAGGACTCATTTGGAAATGCCATCTGTCTACAGAACAGTGGATGCGAAGTGCTGCATACTTTATATTTCCTGAGCAGATACTTTAACAAAAGGAAGGGTGGGCAAATGCAGCTTTGTTGATGACACCCATCTTGGTGAGTTCCCAAAGAAAATAAAACTTTTTTTCTGAGAAGGAAACGGTGATTGCCTTGGCCTTCAGAAATACTTTCAGAGAGGGTTGTGTATGATGAACCGTGGGATCTAGGACCCTTGGAAGTGAAGAGCAGAGGCAACTGATGGACTGGGAGAAAGAAGAGCAGCTGAGAACCGGGAAGGTTAGACATGTTTAAAGAATAACTATGACTTATAGAGCAAAAGAGCTGGAAGGAGGCAATCATGGTCAAGAGCTCCCACTTCCAGAAATGGAAACGCTCCTGGAGGTCCTAGGAGTGAGGAGGTGACCACAGGACCAAAAGGCTGGGGTGGAGAAGAGTGTCCAAAGCTGTAGGAAAGACCAGGAGGAGACGCCAGGGTCGCAGAGGGCTGTCCACGTGGGTTTCAGCATCACCCAGGATCACGGCAGGAAAGGAGGAGACAGGAAGCAGAGAGGGCCCAGCCTCTTGAACATGGAGGAGGAGGGATGTGTATGACTGTAGCCAGGACATGAGGTGACTTGAGCCCCAGAGGAGCCAGCACTCCTATCCTGGGAGTAGCACTGGGCACTTGGCAATGCTGCCTCACACCCCACCTCCCCTACCACCCTGACTGTGCAGAAGAGCAGAGCAAGCTGCAGAAGATGCTGCATCCAGGAGAGACTGGGATCTTGCTGGCTGGCCTTTCTACCTCCACTCGTTTCTCAAGGGCTGAGCCCGGAACTGCTGTTTCCACTTTCCATGGTAACTCATGACAAATGGAAATGGGACCTACCCATTGATGTGCTATGGAGACACTCAAGAGACATACATCGAATTTACACTAAGAGCCCAGGTCTTTTGATAACTTACCTCCCCTATGTTCCCCCATCTGCCCAGGGCTTCTCTGCCCATAGTTGGCCCTTCACAAATGCTGACCAAAGCCTCAGGAGCACGTCAGCTCTGACTATCACTTAAGAGAGGCTCCAGGGAGTCCAGTTAGTCTGTGGGAACAACGGCAGGCTCCGCCTCCCGACGCCACCCCAAGGCCTCCAGGGAGCTCATTTCAGAGACGACATTGGGTCCTCATGGCTCTGCACAGCCTCTTTACACAAGCTCCCTTCTCAAATTTGCCCATCCTGTCTAATATATGGTGGTTACCTCTGGAGAGTAAAGCTACAGGTGACTTTCTTTTTTTCTTTTCCTTTAGGCTTAATTCTTCCTTTAAAAAAAAAAACTGTAATAAAATACATATACAATTTACCATCTTAACCATTTAAGTGTATAATTCAATATTATTCAAGTATATTCACATTGGTTTGCAACCAATCTCCAGAACTTTCAAACTGAAACCCTGTACCCATTAAACAACTATTTCCCCCTCCCCCCATCCCCTAGCAATTACTTTAAATTGCTTTCGTTTTCACTCATTTGTAATTTCCAATTTTCTAAAATGAGTATTGTTTTTACAATTGAATTTCAAAAACCCCAGAACATTTTGTACAATCTCCTCCACTTTGCAGTCAGGGGGCCAGGGGCCTGAGCTGGGGAGAGTCTGCAGGGAGAGTCCCGTAGCACCCAGGGGCCCTACAGCCCCTCGCCAGGGAGGCCACGGTTCCTTCTGCCGCAGTTCCCCCTCAGGAGGAGAACGGGCCAGGCGCTGTAGCAGGACAAGTTCTGGCCATGAACTGAGTCCTGGCTGAGCACCCAGCTATCCATGGGGACTCAGGATGGAGCTTCATTTCAGGACTTACTCCATCTCTCTTCTTACCTCAGGGCTTTCTTAGTGGCTGGGCAGGAAAGAATTTGCCTGCAGTGCAGGAGATCCAGGAGACACCGGTTCGATCCCTGGGTCAGAAAGATCCCCTGGAGGAGGGCGTGGCAACCCACTCCAGTATTCTTGCCTGGAGAATCCCATGAACAGAAGAGCCTGGTGGGCTACAGTCTGTGGGGTCTCAGAGTCAGAAACGACTGAGCACACATGCACCCTCTTCTCACTTCACTGAGCCCCAGGCAGTCCTCACGGGGCACCCTTTGTCCTTGGGTGGCCCATGTCTCTTGTCCCCAGAGATTCTCTGGCCAGTCAGGCCCAACGCTCCGTTCATCTCAGGCCCCCAAGCCAGCATGTGAGGAGGTGAGAATGGAGGCAGGCAGGGGCCTCTGCTCATACATGTGGTTCCTCAGTCGGTGCCAAGTCTCACCTTCTCTAGGACAATCAAAGAACGTTCTTTGGGTGGCTCTGGAGGAGGTGGGGTGGGGAGCTTGTAGGGGTCAGGGCAGGAGTAAGGGTTGAAGGTAATGAGGATGTGAAGGGTAATTTCCGCCTTGTTAATCTGAGGGTATCTGTTACCAGCAGTGACTTCTGCACCCACACAGAAAACCAGCTGAAGTGCCAAAGTGCGATGCTCCAGAGTGTCAGGGCCTCTTGTTTTGCAAATAAGGGACCCAGGCAAGTAAGGAGAGGCAATTTGCTTGATGCCGGGCGGGGGTGGGGGACAGCAGGGAGAGTGGGGGCTGCACAGGAGGTGGCAGCACAGCTGAAATTGGAAGCAGGTCCCCTGGATCCCAGGCACACCTGCCACCTAGTGGCTCCACCAGGTGGAAATCCCAGAGCAGAATAAGTCAACTGGGGGCCGGGGAGCGGTTGGGTCAGAGGAAGGTCGCAGGTTCCCAGGTGCACCAAGAGCTAGAGGGGGCAGAGTGGACCAGAACCGGAAGCTCAGCAAGAAATGGAAAGGGAGGGCCGCCCCGGAAACACTTCAGAAACTGGGGGTGGGTGGGGGAACCCCCAGATGGAGTCTTGCCGTGCCCAGTTAACCAGACATGATGTTCCTACCAGGGCAGGGCTGTACCAGGAGGCCTGGGGGCCTGGAGAGCAGACAGCAACCTTATAATCCTTCCAATACATGTGTGGGGGCAGTAGTCAGGTGCTAGTCAGAGTTACTAGGTTGAAGTGGGGTAGGGGGACAGAGGATAGCCTGCAGAAGAGGCAGGTGTGGCCCCCCAAAGCTGGGTGTGACCTTCTGGCCCCTTGGGGTGAAGCGGCATGAGGCTCCTCTCAGGAGGGGTGCGTCCCTTGCTGGCCCCCTGGGCTACTGTTCTCGGCCAGAGGCTGGGCCTGGCTGCCCGGGGAGCCCGTGTCACCCAGGATGCTGCCCACGGTCACCCTGCTGAGGCTGTAGGAGCTGTGGTGGGCTCTGTGGCCACGGCACTGGGTCCCTGGGCACATGGCCTCCCGGAAGGCGTCCCGGAAGCGGGTGGACATGAGGCTGTAGAGCACGGGGTTGGCGGCCGAGCTGAGGTAGAAGAAGACTCCGGAGATGACGTGCACGTACTGGAAGGCCAGGAGCAGGCCCTCGGTCCAGCGGGACACGAAGCTCCACATGAGGCGGTCGATGTGGAATGGGGCCCAGCAGATCCCGAACACCACGACCAGTACAACTGCGGGCAGAGAGGGCGCCTGTTCTCACCTCCGTGCCTCTCCCACAGGCCACCCATGCCCACAGTCCAGCTGGAAGCTTCTGGAAGTCTGTCTGCCCTGGCCGTGCGCCTTTAGGAGAGGCTACTCTCATGCCACTGCCGCTGACTGACCAGTGGGCTGTGCCCTGGACCAGCCGTGGACACCCGAGCCAAGCCTGGCCTGGTCCGGTTCTCTCGCCGTGGAACTGGAACTGAGTGTGTGACACAGTGTGGCTAAGGACCCCTCTGGTGACACTCGGGGGCCATGCCTGCTGATGCATAAGCAGGGAGAAGCAGGAGAATGGGGCCTGTGGTCAGAGGACAGTAGACGGGGAGGTCATGGAGGGAAAGGGAGATGAACACCGGCCCCCATACACACACACACACACACACGATGAACACCGGCCCCCATACACACACGACGAACACTGGCCCCCATACATACACACAGACACACACACGTGATGAACACTGGCCCCCATACACACACACACGATGAACACTGGCCCACACACACACACGACGAACACTGGCCCCCATATATACACACACACACACACACACACACACGATGAACACCGGCCCCCATACACACACACACACACACACACACACACACGATGAACACTGGCCCCCATACATACACACAGACACACACACATGATGAACACTAGCCCCCATACACACACACACAATGAACACTGGCCCACACACACACACACGACGAACACTGGCCCCCATACATACACACACACACACACACACGATGAACACTGGCACCCATACATACACACACACACACGATGAACACCGGCCCCATACACACACACACACACACACACGATGAACACTGGCACCCATACACACACACACACACACACACACTGAACACACTGGCATACATACACACACACACACACACACACACATACACCACGATGAACACTGCATACATACACACACACACACACGATGAACACCAGCCCCACACACACACACACACACTGGCCACCCACATACATACACAGACACACACATGATGAACACTGTGATGAACACTGGCCACGGAACACACACACACACACACACACAATGAACACTGGCTCCCCATACACACACACACACACACGATGAACACTGGCACATACACACACACACACACACACACACGATGAACACTGCCCTATACACACACACACACACACACGATGAACACTGGCACCCTATACACACACACACAGACACGATGGCCCTATACACACACACACACACACACACACGATGAACACCGGCCCCCATACACACACACACACACACGATGAACACTGGCACCCATACACACACACACACACACACACGAACACTGCCCCTATACACACACACACACACACACACACACACACGATGAACACCAGCCCCACACACACACACACGACCAACACTGGCCCCCATACATACACACAGACACACACACATGATGAACACTAGCCCCCATACACACACACACAATGAACACTGGCCCACACACACACACACGATGAACACCGGCCCCCATACACACACACACACACACACACACACGATGAACACTGGCCCCCATACATACACACAGACACAGACACATGATGAACACTGGCCCCCATACACACACACACGATGAACACTGCCACACACACACACACACACACACATTTAACACTGGCCCCATACATACACACACACACACACACACACACACATGAACACTGCCACACACACACGATGAACACTGAATACACACACACACACACACACACACACACACTGAACATCGGCCCCCATACCCCACACACACACACACACACATACACACATGATGAACACCAGCCCCCATACACACACACACACACACACGATGAACACCAGCCCCCACACACACACGACGAACACTGGCCCCCATACATACACACACACACACACATGGCCCCATACACACACACACGATGAACACTTGCCCACACACACACACACACACACACGATGAACACTGGCACCCATACACACACACACACACGATGAACACTGGCACCCATACATACACACACACACACACACGATGAACACCGGCCCCCATACACACACACACACACACACACACACGATGAACACCAGCCCCCCACACACACACGACCAACACTGGCCCCCATACATACACACAGACACACACACATGATGAACACTAGCCCCCATACACACACACACAATGAACACTGGCCCACACACACACACACACGATGAACACTGGCCCCCATACACACACACACACACACACACACGATGAACACTGGCCCCCATACACACACACACACACACACATGAACACATACCCCATACACACACACACACACACACACACATGAACACTGCCCCTATACACACACACACACACACGATGAACACCAGCCCACACACACACACAACACACTGGCCCTATACACACACACACACAGACACATGATGAACACTGGCCCCACACACACACACACGATGAACACTGGCCTAACATACATACACACACACACACACATGATGAACACTGGCCCCATACACACACACACACACACACACTGGCACCACACACACACACACACACACACACACACACATGATGAACACTGGCCCCATACACACACACACACACACACACACACACTGAACACGGCCCCATACCATACACACACACACACATACACACATGATGATGAACACCAGCACCACACACACACACACACGATGAACACCAGCCCCTACACACATTTAACACTGGCCCCATACATACACACACACACACATGATGAACACTGGCCCCATACACACACACACGATGAACACTTGCCCACACACACACACACACACACGACGAACACTGGCCCCCATACATACACACACACACACACACACGATGAACACTGGGACATACATACACACACACACACACACACGATGAACACTGCCCCATACACACACACACACACACACACCACGATGAACACTGGCACATACACATACACACACACACACACACGATGAACACTGCCCACACACACACGATGAACGATGAACACTAGCACCATACATACACACACATACACACACGATGAACACTGCCCTATACACACACACACACACACACACACGATGAACACTGGCACCACACACACACACACACACGATGAACACTGCACCCTATACACACACACACACACACACCACATATGAACACTATACACATACACACACACACACACCATACACCCATACATACACACACACACACACACACACGATGAACACTGCCCCTACACACACACTCACTGGAGGAACACCAGCCCCATACACACACACACACACACACACACGAGGAGAACATGGCCCCTATACATACACACACAGACACACACATGATGAACACTGGCCCCCATACACACACACACGATGAACACTGGCACACACACACACACACACACACACACGATGAACACTGGCACCCATACATACACACACACACACACACACACACACACACACTGAACATCGGCCCCCATACCCCATACACACACACACACACACACACACACACTCTCTCACTGGAGGGGAAGGGAGATGAACACCGGCCCACATACACACACACACACACACACACACCCACTTGCCTGCCTTGGCCCTAGAAGCCTTCAAAGCCCCAGCCCCCAGCTCTCCTGGGCTCAGCTCAGTATCCTTCCTTCACGAACTCCCCTTTCTTTGAAAGGTCCCATCCCACCCCCAGAAAAAAGGCAGGACAGGCAGCCAAGCCTTCACTCTTTCTCCAGAGCGTCCCTCCAGCCCTGCTCTTAACCCTGCCCTTCCTTGGGTCTCTGCCAATCAGATCTGCCTTGATTTCTGTCCCTTGTTCCCCGTGTTTGCTTCTCCAGCTCACGATCCTTCCCCCGCAGTGTCTCCCCCTCTTACGGCCCTCTGTGGCCTTCCTCATAACCTGGGATTTCAGTCAGAACATGGCTTACAACATCCCCAGCACATGGCCTGGTGCGTAGTAGGTCCTCAGAAAGTGAAGACAGGAGAGAGAAGAAAACCAGAGCCCCAGGCCAGCAAGCAAGGTGGCCTTAAGGAAACACCCAACTTTCCCAGGGTAAGAGCCACCCCAGAGGCAGAGATCGGCCCTAGTGGGCAGGGAAGTAGGAGGCAGCAGGGGCAGGTGGTCTCTAGTGCAGGGGTGAGCACACAGCTCCAGGTCGGGTCCACCTTAGGAGGCGGCACAAGTGACTGTGGGATCTGGGACACTGTTCTTGGGGGTGAGAGGAGTGAGTCCCTCTGTGGAAGCAGGGCAATCCCCAGTTCGCTGGATAAAATCCCTTCGCTTTGACCAAAGTCTCACCAGCCCCATCCTGTCCTGGCCCACCCCACCTACCTGATTCAGACCCTGTGGAATAGGGCAGGGTGGGGAGAGAATCAACGACTGGGTTAGCATCAGTTTGCCTGTTTTCCCCAGGACCACTGTATATGAGAAAGTGTTAGGCCTAGGGCCATCAGATTATTACACAACTGTTAGATCAATTGACACCCACAACTTAGGGGGATGGTATTAACTATTTGTTTAGGAGTCCTGTGTTATAGGAGTGTGTAGAAGCTGTCAGGTCCTGGAAGAGGGCATGGCAACCCACTCCAGTACTCTTGCCTGGAGAATCCCATGAACAGAGGAGCCTGACAGGCGACAGTCCATAGGGTCACACAGAGTTGGACACGACTGAAGCGACTTAGCATGCATAGGGCCACAGTAAGATCCAGAGTCTCAAGCCAGCTGAGTGTGCCCTAGCCAGCCCCAGCCCCCACTGTCCTGATCACATAGACCCTCACAAACATGCCTCTAATGAACTCTTTTTTCTCTCACTATTTTTTTTTTTTTTTTTTTTTGGCTGTACTGTGTGGCATGCAGGATCTTAGTTCCCACACCAGGGGTCAAAATTGCGCTCCCAGCATTGGGAGTGCAGAGTCCTAACCACTGGACCACAGGGAAGTCGCACAACCTCTTTTAGATCATGGTCACTTGTGTGGTCCCCAATGAGCCACAGACATGGCATGCAGGAAATTCATCACCTTGCCTTTCCAGCACCCCCATCCCCTTCTTTTGGGAATTTTGCTCCCCCTGATCCCACCATGTGGATCTATGAGGGCTGCTCACCTCAGCATCCTGCCACTCTGGCCCTGTGGCAAGCCATGACCTAAGCCCACCAATGAGAATCCTTCCCTGGGATTTTCAACTGCCACTAAGGGAAGAGGACAGTTAGTTCCGCAGGAAAGGAGAACTCTGTGTCTGAGGTCATGCCCCCAGGCTGCTCAGGGAAGGACAGAACCAAGACATATTTGGGAGCAAAGATAAGAGACCTGGGGGTCCAGAGCCCATGAACAGCTCCGTCATCCTGGAGCCCAGCTTCTGCCCTGTCTGCCTTTGGTCCCATGAGCCAGCTTCTTGGTGATATCTGTGCATTTGCACCAAGCCCTGACCTTAAAACAGTCAAGACAGCAGCTCTACTCTTGCTGTCTTAAGGTTCTTAATCATTTTTTTAACAGGGAACCCTGAATTTTCATTTTGCATTGGGCTCCACAGATTATGCAGCCGATCCTGCTATGAACCATTCACATTTATCCTTCGTGTCAATTTCTCACAAGTTAATCTAAAAGAGTATGCACACATAAGCATGCACACACGGGGATGGGGGTGGGGTTACTCCCCCTCACGCTAATCCCCCATCGTAAACCCAAACATTCAACCCCTTTCCCCAGGCCCCAGAAACCCCCAGCTCCATGCCTAGCGCCTGGCTCAGTCCCCCTTCCCAGCAGCAACACTTACACAGCATCTTGGTCACCTGTGTCCGACCCCGATCCTGCAGCCCCCGCAGCCTGCAGCTGTCGCTTGTCCTGGCCCTGCCCTTGGCCTCCTGCCTGGGGATCAGCTGTCTCTCACGCCGCAGTCGCAGGCCGATGAGCAGGTAGAGCACGCTGATGGTGGCCATGGGCAGGCAGAAGAAGAGCACCGCGGTGGCCTGCACCACCAGGTTGTAGATGGCTTTCGGGCGCACCAGGGTGCACACAGTGGAGCTGGGCACCAGGCCCCGGCAGGGCACATCTAGCTGCCGGATGCCGTGCAGGCTGGTGTTGGGCAGAGAGCAGAGCACGGCTAGGCCCCAGATGGCTGCGAGTACGCGGCGCACGTGGGCGTGCGTCACCACCGACCTGGCCCGCAGCGGGTGCACCACGGCCACGTAGCGCTCGACGCTCAGGGCGGTGACGTTGAGCACCGAGGCCAGGCAGACGGTCTCAAAGAGCAGCGTGCGGAAGTAGCAGCCGCCGGCGCCCAGCAAGAACGGGTAGTTATTCTGCATCTCGTAGAGCTCCAAGGGCAGGCCCACGAGCAGCACCAGTAGGTCCGACACGGCCAGGCTGAAGAGGTAGTAGTTGGTGGGTGTGCGCATGGCCCTGTGGCGCAGGATGACCGTGCAGGTCAGCGCGTTGCCCACCGCGCCCACCGCGAAGATCAGCAGGTAGGTGACACAGATGGGCACGAACAGCTCCGTCTGCTGGGGCCCCAGGTACTTGAGCCTGAGCTCTTCATCGGTCAGGTTCAAGTCCTGGGGGTCAAAGGGCCCCAGAGCCCTGCTGCCATTGCAGGACAACGGGCTCCTTGCACCCAGGGACCTGTCTCCAGGGAGGATGGAGCAGTTGAAACAGAGAGGAACCTGTGAAACGGAAGAGAGAGACACCCAGAAAGTCACTCAGGGAACCTGGCTCTATCCTAATTCCAGCTAAAGGTGCCGTTGACACAAAGAAGGCCATTATTTTTTGTGCCACTGAGAAAGAAAAACTCTGCCATCCATTGTAAGACCCATCACAATTTCATCTTAAAAATGTACATCTTAGGGACTTCCCTGATGATCCAATGGCTGACACTCTGTGCTCCCAATGCAGGGGGCCCAGGTTCGATTCCTGCTCAGGGGACTAGATTCTGTACGCAGCAACAAAAATCCTGAGTGCTGCAACTAAGACCCAATGCAGCCAAATAAATAAAAAATTTTAAAGAATTCTCCCCAAAATATACATCTTAAAAATGATTTTTTAAAAAGTGGGACTTCAATTTGTTAAAGATTTATTTATTTATTTTCTTTTGGCCATGCTGGGTCTTCACTGCTGTGCAATGGGCTTTCTCTTAGTTTCAGGAAGCGGGGGCCACTCTTTGTCGCGGGGCTCAGGCTTCTCACTGCAATGGCTTCTCTTGCTGCCGAGCACAGGCTCTACGTGAGTGGGCTTCAGTAATTGTGCCTGGTAGGCTCAGTAGTTGTGGTGCATGGGCTTAGTTGCTCTGCACCATGTGGGAACCTCCCAGCCCAGGGGTCAAACCTGGGTCCCTTGCATTGGCAAGCGGATTCTTAACCTCTAGACGACCAGGGAAGCCCCGGAACTTCAATTTTTAATTTCACAAGCTACTGAAACCTTTGGTTAGTGATGGAAACTCTCAAGCACGCACTATGCCATCGGCAGTCCCTTTCAGTCTCTACTCTTCCAAGCCATGGACTTTGGGAGAGACACTCAGTTTGGGCACCTGTAAAATGGGCACAGTGCACAGTATCAGTTGGTCCTGATGAGCAAGGAAGGGTTCTGGAAACACCTGCTTGGATTCAAATCTAGCCTCACCAATTTCGAACTGTGGGACCATTTGCATGGTAACCTCTCTGTGGCTGTTCCCTTATTACAAGGATCCAGAAATTTAATCCATGAAAGGTATTAGCACACCGTCTGCCTGACATACAAAAGGGCCTGATTACATGACCTTGCTGGGAGGACTGGGTCACTGGGCATCAAGCAAGGGAGTGAAAGGGCCCAAAACTATAATGCTGATCCAAAAGTTAGTGCTTACTTCTGTTTTCTATCCCCTGAACCGTTTGAAGTCCAAGTATTTGATACCTTTGATGCTGCCAGTTCTGAGGTTCACTCTCCTCCCTCTGGCTCCCCATCTCTTTGCCAGCCCACCAGAGAGAGTGGGGCTTCCCACATGGCACTAGTGGTAAAGAACCCTCCTGCCACTGCAGGAGACATAAGAGACTCAGGTTCGATCCCTGGGTTGGGAAGATCCCCTGGAGGAGAAAATGTCAACCCAGTCCAGTATTCTTGCCTGGGAAATCCCTTGGACAGAGGAACCTGGCAGGCTACAATCCATATGGTCTCACAGAGTCAGACACGACTGAAGTGACATAGCAGGCAGATAGAGTAGCTAAGGACCCTGGCTATGAAGCTAAACAGACTGACTGGGGATCAAGTGCCAGGTCCGCCATCCTCTTCTGTGACAGGCCCTCACTGTGCCTCAGTCTCCTCATCTGTAAAATGGGTAAGTAGATACAGCCTACCTCCTAGCTAGTTTCTGGGAAGAGTAAATGAGAGAATTAAGTTCTCAGGAACATGCCTGATAAATTTCAGGTGCTCAACTCCAATGCATAGTGACATGATCCTTACTTCTCACCCAGCAAATGAAGGACAGTCGAAGGGACACGGGGCAGGGGCTGAACGGGATTCCTCTGGTCCTGTGGCTTGTTGCGAAGACTGGGAGCTGCCCACCTGAGCCTGTTCCTCAAACCGGCCACCACCACCTCCCCTCCCTTCTGAGCAACCGCCGATTTTCCGGCTTGGTTTCTGGGTCCTCTCCCTGGATCCTGGCTCCAGCTCCATTTCATTTCCTCAGATGCGGGTTCGGGGCTTCCCTTGCCCACGTACCTGTGTACCCACCGTTCAACTTTCTTTTTCAGGTCCTTCTCTCCCCTAAATCCCAAGTATTCTTCACCCCGAGTATCTTCTCACCAAAGTCTCCACCCAGAAGCCTCCCCCAGCCTTCCTGCCTCTCTGACACCGAATCCCCGCATTTTGGGATGGAGGGGCATCTTTATCCCCTCAAAAGTTCCTCCCGCCCCTGCCTCCCCCGGCCTCCCTACCCGGGTTGCTGCGAGAGCTAAGCCGGGACCGCAGCGATGAGCTGAGAACGCGCAGGCGCCGACCGGGTTCGAGAGAGGCTCCTGCGAACCCGGGGAAAGGTCGCCGCACCAGAGCCCCCCATGCCTCGCGGCGCGCAAGGCCGGCGAAAAGACAGATATACCCAAGGAGACTGCGAGTCCTCCGGAGAGCGGGGTGGCGGGGAACGCGTCTCAACTGGCCCTGCGATCCCTACCGCTCTGGGGCGACCCTGCGGGCGCGCCCTCCCCGCCGCGCCCACATCCCGCGCACCTACCATGCCGCCTGCGCCCCGCGAGATCCCAGGGGCCGGGAGCCCACGCGCCGAGCGCTGGCCGGGCGTCCTCGCACTGATCGGCTGACGGACGCGGCGCTAGAGCGGGCCGACTGGCAGTCTGGAGGCGGCCAGCCCGCTAGCAGCCCGCAGGTCGCCCCGCCCGTCGGGGGCCAGGGGCGCTCTGGCCCAGACAGCCAACAGGGGGCAGTGGCGTCCCCTCAGCCCAGTTTAGCCCCCCTCAACGGCTGAACCCTGACACACTTATCTGGGGGTCCCACCGACGCCACAAACTGTAGCGATTGTGTTTCCAAGTGTTTGATGGGGGACGCTTCCAGGAACACCGGAACCCTCACAGCAACCCATTTTATAGATGAGCAAACTGAGCCTCAGAGAGATGCCATTGGAGTGATCAGGGTCTCACATCTCTGTCCCCGTGTTCCAGCATGCTGACTCTTCGCATAACCCTTCTTACAGTGTCCTTCCAGATCCCACCTTCTCCAGCCCTGCCTTTCAAACTTACCCCCAAGGACATCCCACCAGCCCCTCCAAATCAACAAGCCTCAAAGGGTCTCATCCCAGGCTCCTAGGCTTCACATGGGATTCCTCCCCTTCTGTCTATCTCAGTCCCTGGACAGCAGTCTCCACCCCCTCCCCCTTCACCCCCTCTGCCTTTGGGTCCTCCAGCCCCTAAGTCCAGGTCTTGGCTGTGCCCCCTCCCCGAGGACTGCTGTAAGAACCTCCACTGTCCCTCTAGTGTGGCCTCCCACCGCCCAGCCATCTTCCTGAACATCCCCACAATAGCATTCCACTCCTTGGAAACCTTCTGTAGGGCCCAACACTCCCTTCTGAATAAGAACACCGGAGTCTAGCCTGGTATTGGACCTCCCCACTCCCGCTTGCCTTCCTGGTCCCCCTACCCCTACGCACCAGCCCACACCCCCATAAGCATATTCTCCCACCCCATATACCCCAACTAGCTCTCTGCCATTCAGATGTTCTGCCTGCTCCTCTCAGCCTACCACAGGGTGTCCACAGGAGGGAGAAAACTGTAGAGAAGAGCCGTGGATCCCGGGGTCTCCTCCTGCTCCTTCAAACTGCGCACTGGTAAACCCAGCAGGGAGCACCTCCTGGGCTCAGCCCCCCTCCTCCAGCCAGCTCCTTAGCTGAAGGAACTCGCTTCGGGAGTTTAGCAACATGGATCTCACAGGCGGAAATGCTGGCTCCTGGGCCTCTTCCCAGGGTCTGATTTCCTTAGTCTGGGCTAGATCCAGAAATCCTCAGATTTGGCCCAGAGGAACCCTGGCCCCAGAACCACACTGTGAGAAGCACTGGGAAGGGTTAAGCACAAAGCCCCAGGCCCCAGGAAGGCTGTGAGCTGTGTGAAGGGAAGAGACACAGACCCTCTGTACCACCCTTGCCACGATCCTGTGCCCACCGTGAGACATGACGGTGAAGATTTCGCATGGGGCTGGCACACGGCCAGCACTCAAGAATGTCAGTGGGATTTGAGTGGGATTATCTCTGCTTAATGACAACTGGAGGCGAGACGTTCTACCCTTAGACTCTCTCTGCCCCCACCACCACCTCCTTCCCATGAGTCACTGTTTGGCCTTGGATACTGGGAGTTAGCCCCTGGCCCCCAGGCTGTCTTCCCAGGAACTCCACACGTAAACACAGCCCCAGGCTCAGGGAGGTTGCAGGCAGCGAAGAGACACAGGGTCCCCGTGAAAGGATTCTGGTGTATCCCTGATAGTTAGCTACTCAGGCTCAGATGCATGAGCCTGGCTGGTGCCTTCAAGATCGGGGCTGCAGTCACATCAGATGAGCAGTGAGGGGCAGAGGGCATCACTGGGAACAGCCTACCATGGGGTCACAGCACTTAACATGAGATGATCTTTGTCGAGCCCTACCCCCCTTACTGGAACACACACGACTCACACACATGACTACCACTTCACTCAGACTCTTGAGCAGCCTGAAACCCACTATGGACCCTCTGGAGGTGCTCAGAGCCCAGAAGAGGATGGGGAAGGACCTTATCTCTGCCTTGTGTGCGTGCATGCTAAGTCACTCGGTCATGTCTGACTCTGTGCAACCCCATGGACTATATAGCCTGCCAGGTTCCTTTGTCCATGGGATTCTTCAGGAAAGAATACTGGAGTGGGCTGCCACGCCCTCCTCCAGGGGATCTTCCTGATCCAGGAATTGAACATGCATCTCTTATGTCTACCTGCATTGGCAAGTGGGTTTTTTTTTTTTTTACCACTGGTGCCACCTGGGAAGCCCTATTTCTGCCTAGAGAGGCAGAATGGCTCCTACCCATTAGGAATTCCTACAGCTGGCTGCGTCTTTCATAGCATTGTTGCTGTTGTTCAGTCATGTTCATCTCTTTGCAACCCCATGGACTGCAGCAGGCCAGGCTCCTCTATCCTCCACTGTCTCCTGGAGTTTGCTCAAATTCATGTCCATTGAGTCAGTGATGCTATCTAACCATCTCATCATCTGCCACCCCACCATTCACAGCGTTAGCAGCCATCAAAGACCACGTGAGGCTAAAATGATGCCCTCCAAAAGGAGAAGGCCCAGTGGCCATCATGGCTGTAGCATTATCCAAAGGGCCCTGGGTGTCCCAGCCTCTGGGCCAGGGCTCGAGACCTCCACAGCAGCATGTCCCATCAGAACCCCCTGACATCCACTGCCTCCCACCCCGTCCTGAGGTGACTTCCCCAGGGCCTTGTCTGTCTGGGAGTCCCGCAGGGCTGAGGCCTGGACTAAACGTTTGTCAGGTTCTCTGGGTGTGTATCTCAGTCTCAGGAGCTTGGATGGTAGACATCTACCAAGGCTTGGGTGCTAAGGGTCCACCTCCACACAACAGCAGTTCTGCCAGAGGAGTGCCCCTGGGACTTCTAGGAGCTGGTGGGCCCGCCTCCCAGGTTCTGACCCATCCACAGGGCTCGCTGGGCCTGAGGCCTGTGACAAGTCCCGTAGCCTTCCTCACCCTGGGGACTCCTGGAAGGCCCAGAAACCCCCACCTCCACCCTGCTTTCCTGCCCCCTGGGGATGAGACGAGGAGGGTGAGGTGAGCCTGGGGACCCTGAGGCACTGGACTGGATGGAGGGGCTGTTCTGAAGCCCAGGCAGTGAGGACAGCCCAGGAGCCACCAGTAATCAGGCTCAGTAAACAGGGAGAGCTGGGAAGAGCGAATGTTGCAGCAGGACAGTCCAGGCTCAGCTGGGTGCCTCCGCAGGTTACAGCCTTTTCCACCTGGTTTGCTCAGCTGGGCCTGAGTAGGCCATGTCTGGGAGAGAGGAAAGGTCTGGGCTCCATGATTGGAGTCTGGAATGCATCTTAGGAAGCTGCGTGGCTTCAATAGTCACCCACACTCTACACACCACCAGGCCTGACTCCTCTTACAGAAACTGATTCACTCTCATGAAACGAGAGGGTAAAAGAAGGCAGGGGACAGTGGGGCCTGGATGAGAACCCCCAACCCACCACCCACCCCATCCACCTGGGCTCTCTGCCAGAGTTGTTGTTTAGTCACTCAGTCGTGTCCGACTCTTTTGCAACCCCATGGACGGTAGCCCACCAGGCTCCTCTGTCCATGGGATGCTCCAGGCAAGAATACTGGAGTGGGTTGGATCTTCCCTACCCAGGAATTGAACCCAGGTCTCCCACTCTGCAGACAGATTCTTTACCATCTGGGTCATCAGGGAAGCCCATTAAGCTCAATAACATGGGTTAAAACACTTAGGACTGAGCCACTCAAGAAATGGTGTTCATAACTCTGCTCAGAATTCTCTGGGAGATACTGGAAAACTGCCAGGGGTCAGGGCTGGGGGTGCATCGTTCTTCCGGTTGGGAGGGACAGGTTCCCAGACAGCTGTGGCCGGAGAGCTGGCCCCAGCGGGAGGGAAGGAGAAGACGAAACTGGGCGGAGCATGACCACAGCTCAAGCAGGCTGGGCCCTGCAGCTGGACCTCGGAGACCTCCACCTCTCCTGTCCGTGGAGAGATCTGCTTGAGGCCGTCTGGCCTTTGCCACCCAAGGGCCAGGCAGCTGGTTTCTGAGCTACCCCAGGCTGTCAGGTCCCCGAGGAACTGACACCCAGAGGGTCACCCACCTCCTCCCCCAGCCCCTGACTGGTGCCTCAGGCCTCAACCTCCACTTGTGGCCACAGTCACACAGCAAGAGGACCAGAAAAAAGCCTGGACCTCTCTCATCCTGAGCCTGTGTGTCCCTCATGCCTCCTCAGGGTATGTGTGTGCGTGTGTGCCACACACCTTCCTAGCTAACACACCATTGTTAAGAGGCACTATAGAGACTACTCCTTAGATTGTCCCCTTTAGGAATGCCCACGGTTAGTTCAGAACCAAAGCTCTGCCAGTGAATGAAGTCAGACTTGGGAATTCATTAGTTCACCATGGTTTGCTGTGTCTGCATTAGAGTTTTTCTTTTCCTTTTAGTTTCTATTTATTTACGTGTGGCTGTGCTGGGTCTTCGTTGCTGTGCAGGCTTTCTCTAGTTGTGGCAGGTGGGGGCTCCTCTGTTGCGGAGCACAGGCTTCTCATTGCAGTGGCTTCTCTTGTTGCAGAGTAAGGGCCCTGGAATGCTTAAGCTTCAGTAGCTGCGACTCTCAGGTTCTGCAGAATGTGGAAACTTTCCGGACCAGGGATTGAACCCTTGTCCCCTCCATTGGCAGGTGGAGTCTTAACCACTGGACCACCAGGGAAGTCTCTCCCTTTTAGCTTTTAATATTGGCACAATTTCACACTTACAGACAAGTTGAAAGAATAGAATCAAGAATTCCTATACATCCTCCACACTGATTCACCAAATGTTAAAATTTTACATTTCTTGCATCCTTTTCTGTGTGTGTGTGTGTGTGTGTGTGTATGTGTGTCTGTGTGCTTAGTCGCTTAGTCCTGTCTGACTCTCTGTGACCCCATGGACTGTATAGCCCACCAGGCTCCTCTGTCCATGGGATTCTCCAGACAAGAAAACTGGAGTGGGTTGCCATGCCCTCTTTCAGGAGACCTTCCCAACCCAGGGACTGAACCCAGGTCTCCTGCACTGCAGGTGGGTTCTTTACCGTCTGAGCCACCAGGGAAGCCCTGTGTGTGCATGTGTATATGCAATTTTTCTGGACTGTATGAGAGTCAGTCGCAAACCTTTACCACTTAATACTTCAGTTCTGGTTCAATTTCAACATGTTCCATGAATATCAGTTCCATGGGACTATCTTCCCAGAGGCAGTGGCGTACCAAGCGGTGAGTGTAGAGGGAACAGTCAGCCTGGGAAGAGTAGTATCTTGCCACTCAACATTGTGATTATAGAAAGCGGATCACTTCTAGCTGGTCTGATAACCACTTTACTTTTCTTCCCAATTATTGCCATTCCCAAGGCAGACTGCTTCCACAGCCAGTAGACACAAAAGCAGTAAATAGTCAAGTGCCAACAACAACAAAAAATAGGCTCAGGACGACAAAGGAAATACCATTAAGTTGGAGGAAATAAATGAAAGAACCCAGAAGTAGTGAAAAAATGACAATTGTTCGTGCAGATGGGTGAGTCTTTCTAAGGTCATCACAAGGTGAGAAGTGCTGGGTGTAGCCACCAGCAGTCGTTAGACTCGGAGAAGGGTACAAAACAGGACGCTGGGAGCGTGTGGTGGGGAGCTAGGCATCAGTGTGGGCACAGTTGTCGCAAAGTTAAAGATGGCCAGGAGTCTGCGCACTTCAAGGCAGGATGCTAGAAGATTATTCTATGGTTGAAATTCTTTTTTTTTTAATGAAACAAAGCTTTAATTTTTATTTTACAATTCATACATAAAACTTCTAAGGAACCCTCTGAATTTAACAAAATGTTAATAGCACATCTAAAAATAAACCTCAGGTAGTCAACATCCACAAAATGTTGAAAACTGATTAAAATATATATATAACGGAGAGCTACAACTTCGCTGTGAGGCAGGCATGCATTTATTTGACTTGGATAGCACCGTCACTTACAGTTCTTCTTTAAAACTACAGTGAAGATTGACAGCAGTCAATGGTAAACTACTGCTCCAAGTCAAAATCTCTAAACAAATAAAAATAAAGTTTAAACCCCTCTCTTGGATTAACCATGACTTGTGGTGGTGTAAGTACAGTAAATTTTTTGGTAAAAATATAAATTCTTGTAGCAAGTGATATGGGCTCCTGTGCCAGGTGAGGATCTTGGTTTGCAAATATCAAAACTGGCTCTGGCTAATTTAAGCATGATTTCCTGAAGACCAGGTAGCTGAAGACCTCTTGCAGCTGAAAGGGCTGGTAGTGTGGCAACATGAGTCGCAGGCTGGGACCCCATCCCTACTTCTTTGAGGCACTTGATGGACCCCTGCCCAGGGTGACACGCCGGATGCTGTGAAGTTGGATCCTGACCCAGCACTCTCACTGTTTGGGAAGGGGAGCCTTCAGGCCCTCTGCAGTGGAGAAAGGATTCCCTACACAATGGGGCAGCCATAGCTCCTGGCAGACAGTACAGGTGCCAAGCAGCCAAACAAAGCACACACATAAGGAAATGGCAACCCACTCCAGTATTCCTGCCAGGATCATCCCATGGACAGAGGAGCCTGGCAGGCTACAGTCCATGGGGTCGCAAAGAGTAGGAGGCGACTTAGCAACTGAACAACAAATCTGCCAGCCAGGGCTTCCCAGGAAGCTCAAGAATCCGCCTGCCAATGCAGGAGACTCAGGAGACTTGGATTCAATCCCTGGGTTGGAAAGATCCCCTGGAGAAGGAAATGGCAACCCATTCGAGTATTCTTGCCTGGAGAATCCTGTGGACAGAGGAGCCTACATGGAGGGCGGGCTACAGTCTGTGGGGTTGCAAAGAGTCGGACACAACTGAGCAACTAACACTAGTACTACTATCTGCCAGCCAGGGGTTCAAGGGCTCTTCACCAGCATGAGAGAGAGGGGCTGGCAGCCCAGCAGCCTGCTGCTGGGCCTGAGTGGCTTGTCCCAGCTCACAAGTGTCGACGTAACCTTTTTGGAAAACGATACCCAGGAGAACATGTGTCTGCCAAGAAGATAAGAAATTCCAGTTATTCAAATAGGAAGGCCCAGGTCACACTCCTATTAGAGGGAAGCACATCTGGGAACTGAAAGTTTAACCCTTTTTATTAGTTCATTTGGACTCAAAAATAGCAGACTTATAAACAGCCTTCCCTCAAGAAGAGAATGTCAGTTCTCCTCCCAGCTGCCTTGAGGCGGAGATTATAATGAATTGGCTTTTAATATGTGAAAACAGGGAGCCCACAATGTTAAATAACTTGCCCAAGGTCCCCCAGCTAAGTGCTGAAGCTGGGATTTGACTCTAAGTTTATCTGCGTAAAAACTTTCCCTTTTATTCTGCATTTCTGAGCCTGGCTCTCCCGTTTTTAAAGCAGGTCAAATTTCAAGAACTTAAAAAAAAAAAGTTCATATGTATATTTACCCTCTCAGAGATTAAATTTGTATAGACACATCTGCTGCAGTTCCCCTCCTTTTTTACAAAAATATTTGTTTATTTATTATTTATTTGGCCGTGTCAGGCCTTAGTCGCAGCTCACTGGCTTCTCTGGTTGTGGCATCAGTTGCCCTGCAGCATGTGGAATCTTCCAGGTGCACCTGCTAAATCGCTTCAGTCGTGTCTGACTCTTGGCAACCCCATGGACTGTAGCCCACCAGGCTCCTCTGTCCATGGGATTCTCCAGGCAAGAAGACTGGAGTGGGTAGCCATGCCCTCCTCCAGGGGATCTTCCCAAGCCAGGGATCGAACCCCCATCTCTTTCGTCTCCCGCATTGGCAGGCAGGTTCTTTACCACTAGCGCCACCCACAAAGTCCTACTTCCCCTTCTGAAGCCCATTTGCCTTTCTCTCACTGGGCTACGAGTTTTCTCCAAGAGCTACCTGGGTACATCAGGGTTCTTTAAGGCTCTGAACTCCTTGGGGCACCAGCTGCCATGAGCTAGCCTGGCACCCTCTAGCCCAGGGATAGTTGTTCCGTGGGGACAAGCCAGGCCACTGAGTGCCTTTCTCCAGAGTGTTGGTACCCAGTTCACTCTGGAACTTTTGGTAAAAATTCAAACATTCCCTAGTTAGGGCTTGATGCCTTCCAAGGGGTTATAACATGTGGTCCCAGCTCAGAGAGATTGTTAGATGCATTTCCAGGGACACAAGTTATTTTATCTTCATCCTTTGGCTGTTGGAGATATGATGCTTATGCTCTCTATGCCTCAGTTTCTTCATCTGGAAAATGGGAATGACAACAGACCTGCTTCATAAGGTTATTATGGAGATTAAATGAAATAAAGGATGCGGAGTTTCCGGGAAGGCGCTCAGCCAGCTTTTGATAACTGTTTTTCAAATAAATCAGGGTAGGTGCATGTCTCGGAAACTTGGTACAGTTTCTGAACACAAAGGAAGCGATTTTTAATATTTTTTTTCCAAGGCACTGAGAGAAAATAATAAAGAGGTTTCTCTCTTTGTTCCCTGGCAAGAGGGGCTCGTGGAGAGTGAAAGGGAAGGACACAGAAGCTACGGACTGGAGGCAGGCCCCATCGGGAGTCACTCTCCACCTTCAGGTGGTCTCTCTGGGATCCTGCCTTCCTGAGAAAGCTCTCAAGTTCCCAGAAATTTCTCAAGTGTGTTTGTGTGCAGGCACTGTAAACAAGGTCGGGAAGAGTGGGCTGCAATCAGCAGGGCTTTATTAGGGCATAACCACTTCAGTCAGGCTGAACCCCTGCCACAGGAAAGGTTTCCAACCTCTCCGGGCCCCAGAGGACCCAGGAGGACCCCAGCCCCCACTGCACCAGGCCCCCAGCAGGAAGGGGGCAGGGCCTCCTCTGTAATGAGGGAGGCTGGCTGCAGCGACGGCAAGGAGAGGCTGTGGACCAGCTCGGTGACCTGGGGTAAGTAAGTCCATTCGCTCCACCAACCTCAGTCTCCTCGTCTGTAGAATGGGGACACGTATGCCCCTGGGGAACGAAGCAGACGGGATCCATCCCAGGCACTGAACAGTACTCAATTCTGAAGCTGACTGTGGTTATCTCCAGGGAGCAGATTAGGGTAATTGGTTGTTTTCTGATCAAAAGACTTTTTTTCAGCATTCATTCATCCTATAATATATATATAGATGTATTTTTCATTTTACTGTATTTTTAAAATATTTATTTATTAGCTACGTCGGGTCTTATTTTTGTTGTTCAGTTGTTAAGGCATGTCTGACTCTTTTTGACCCCAGTGAACTGCAGCACACCAGACTTCCCTATCCTTCATCATCTTCTGGGGTTTGCTCAAACTCTTGTCCATTGAGTTGGTGATGCCATCCAACCATCTCATCCTCTGTCATCCCCTTCTCCTCTTGTCCTCAACCTTTCCCAGCATCAGGGTCTTTTCCAGTGAGTCAGTTCTTTGAAGCAGGTGGCCAAAGTATTGGAGCTTCAGCTTCAGCATCAGTCCTTCCAATGAATATTCAGGGTTGATTTCCTTTAAGATTGACTGGTTTGATCTCATTGCAGTCCAAGGGATTCTCAAGAGTCTTCTCAAGTACCACAGTTCGAAAACATTAATTCTTCGGTGCTCAGCCTTCTTTATGGTCCAACTTTCACATCCATACATGACTACTGGAAAAACCATAACTTTCACTAGATAGACCTTTGTCAGCAAAGTAATGTCTCTGCTTTTTAATATGCTATCTAGGTTTGTCATAGCTTTTCTACCAAGGAGTAAGCATCTTAGTTGTAGATTTATTTTTTTTCCATTTTAAAAGGCAGTTCCTTTCTTAAACCTGATAGCTTGTCTCTGCTCAAGCCCTTTGTTCAAGCCATCATCAGGGTCATGGTTAGTCTGGTCAGAAGCCTTCAAAGGACAGCTCAGGAAAACTTGGACACAGAAATGCCCTCCAGTTGGTCACGTACCCTGTGCCCCCAAGGGGCCCCGAGGGGCCCCCGAGGCCCCTCCATATCGCTGACATTTTGTCACCCCAACTGTTATGCCTTCCCCCGTGTTGCCCCTGCTGCACACCCAAGTTTCCCAGGCCCTGTGTGAGAAGCCAGGAGCCACGCACCTGTTCTGCACTGCTCGCCTCCAGGTATGGCAGCTTCTGCCCTCCTGATCCTGGTGCAGGGGTCAGGATGGAAGGGCACCCTCTGCCCAAAGCCCACCAGGGGCACACAGGGGCCTCTGACCAGGAGCCTGGACCAGATCCTGCCCACTATATGGTCCCCAAGCAGGCATAGGACCCATCACACCTGACAGCATGGTCTTCTGGGCGCTTAAAGGGTTAAGTATTATTTCTGTGAGGAAGGCATCATTGGCTCTCTCTCTCCCTGCTTCTCACTCCCCCTGCAAAGCCCTGATCCTGACAGACCACATTCCTCACTGAAAGACCTAAAAAGACAGTGCAGGCCTGGCTGAATCCCCACTGCCCCAACTGCCTGTGTGAGTCCCAGGGCCTCATTCCTCTCATCCATCAAGTGGCTGCTGCGAGGATTAAGTGAGATAATTCTTATAGACGCTGGAGAACATGCAGCATTTTTAACGAGAGAATACATTCCAGAAAAATTTTGCAAGCATAGTACATCCTGAACCTTTTGAGAATAAGCTGCTGGCCTGAAGCTCAGTCTCCCTAAATACTTTCTTACCTATTTCCTGCCAGTGGAGACCCTCTCCTATATCACCACAACCTTGCCATCAACATCAGGACCGGCACTGAGGCTTTCCTGCTGGCCAGAGCTCAAACGCTTTCAAGTTCTGCCAGTTGTCCCAGCCTGCAGTAGTTCCTCAATCATCCCTTGACTTCATAACCTTGGCATTTTTGAAGATTCTAGGTCAGTTGGTTTGTGAGCTTCCCAGGCGGTGCTAGTGGTAAAGAACCTGCCTGCAATGCAGGAGATGTAAGAGACTCAGGTTCGATCCCTGGGTCAGGAAGACCCCCTGGAGAATGGGATCCCACTCCAGTATTCTTGGCTAGAGAGAATTCCGTGTTCAGAGGAGCCTGGTAGGCTACAGTTCTTGGGGTCACAAAGAGTCAGACACGACTGAAGTGACTTAGCACGCGGGCCAGTTCTTTTGCAGGATTTCTTTCAATTAAGGCTTGATGTTTCCTTATGAGAGATTCAGGTTATACATTTTGGGTGGCAGTATCACAGAAAGGGAGATTTGTTCTTTTCATTGCATCCTATGAGGCAGCCACCAGTTTTGATTGGTCCTGTTACTGAAAATGATCATTTTATTCCCTTGATTAACGTGGTATCTGCCAGGGTTCTCCTCTGGAAAACTACTACTTTTGGGGGGGGAATTAATTTGTATTTCACGGAGGGTGCTTTGAGATTGTGTAAATATCCCATTTGTCATCAAACACCCACTAATTTTAGCATTCGTCTATGATTCTTAGATAAATTAATTATTGGTTGCCAAATGGTAATTCTATCTATCATTCCTTCTTTGGTTAGTTTGCACTAGACTGTAAGATAAAAATTTGTCCTCTCACTCTTTATTTATATCTGTGTGGATGCAGGATTTCTAATTGTATTCAATGAGCAATAATCCATTATCATTATTTGTCATGTTTAAATTATCCCAGATTTGGCCGGTGGGAACCTCATCAAGCTGCCTCCTATATCCTTTCCACGTCTTCATCATAAACATTTCTGTGTTTTCTTGCACAATAAGATATTACAGGCTCATCAGGTATTTCCCTGCACCAGTCTGAAATCAGCCATTTTCCAAGGAGATCTGGTTCCTTTTAGCAAAGACTGGGGTTTAGAAACAAAGATCTTGTATGATCATTACTACTGGGGTGTTGCTGCCCCCAGGCCCTCTCAGTGAGCCCAACTAGGAAATATAATTTTCTATTTTACATAAGTAAATATAATACACATATATGCACAATCAATATTTTTATATCTATCAATAAACATTGAAAACCATAAACTGACATCAGTACCTCTAATTCCAATCCAATGCCCCAGCATTCACCCTCCTTCTCCTTCCCCAAGTGAGAAATGTGTCTTCTCTTTGCAGCATATTTACTTACTGGGTGGGTTCCCCTCTTCATTTTGTTTTTTCATCTTGTTCTTCAAGGCTAAACTTGCCTGTTACTCCAGGTATATCTTGACTTCCTACTTTCGCATTTTAGTCCTGGATGATGAATAGAACATCTTTTTCAGGTATTAGTTCTAGGAGGTCTTCTAGGTCTTCATGAAGTGAAGTGAAGTCACTCAGTCCTGTCCGACTCTTAGTAACCCCATGGACTGTAGCCTACCAGGCTCCTCTGTCTATGGGATTTTCCAGGCAATAGTACTGGAGTGGATTGCCATTTCCTTCTCCAGGAGATCTTCCCGACCTAGGTCTTCATAGAACCGATCAACTTCAGCTTCTTCGGCATCGGTGGCAGGGGCATAGACTTGGATTACTGTGATGTTGAATGGCTTGCTTTGGAAACAAAGCTAGTACTTTGGTCATCTGATGCAAACAGATGACTCATTGGAAAAGTCCCTGAGGCTGGGAAAGATTGAGGGCAGAAGGAGAAGAGAGTGACAGAGGATGAGACGGCTGGATGGCATCACCGATGCAGTGAACATGAACTTGGACAAACTCTGGGAGATGGTGAGGGACAAGGAGGCCCGGCATGCTGCAGTCCATGGGGTCACAGAGTCGGGCACGACTGGGTGACTGACAGCAACAATAAGGACCCCCCTCAGTATGTAACCAATCTTGTCAACCCCTCCTAACCCACACAAGCCTGACTCTGAGTTGTCCCTGCCCCCTCCCTACCTCTATCCAGGAGGCAGGCAGGACACCCTACTCATTTCACTTAGCCTCCCAGAGAGAGGGAAACAGTCTCCCTCACCCACCATAGATGAGAATCATAACATTTCTGGAGGACCAATTGGCTATAGCCACCAAATAGTGAGGTTTATCCCTTCGGCCCTGCAACTTTACCTCCAAAAATTTATGGAAAAGAGTAGTAGCTCAAATACAGAGATAAGTGTAAGAGGCTACTTGTTATAACTTTGTCTGTAATAATGAAAAATTGGAGACAACCTAAATTATCTTAGCTCCTAAAAGCAGAGGGTCCTGGGTAAAGTATCCTTTACCCAGAGCCATCTGCCTGAAGGACCAGACAACTGGTTTCTAACTGACTTTCTCTGGAGCTCTTGGCTCCCCCTGCACTTCCTGATTGTGTTTGTACACGAGTCCCAAGGACTCCTGTGTGTCAGAGGTCTTGGACCAGAAAGTGGACAAGGCAAGGCCTGTGCCTGAGCGGGGGCCCCCCTCCCTCCCCAGTGAGGCTGAAATCAGAGTCACATTAGGGGAGAAGACAGAGGGCCCCAAAGGCATCTGCTATCTCCGTCAATCAGTTCAGTTCAGTTCAGTCATTCAGTCGTGTCCGACTCTTTGTGACCCCATGGATTGCAGCACTCCAGGCCTCCCTGTCCATCACTAACTCCCTGAGTTTACTCAAACTCATGTGCCATCCAACCATCTCATCCTCTGTCATCCCCTTCTCCTCCCACCTTCAATCTTTCCCAGCCTCAGGGTCTTTTCCAGTGAGTAAGTTCTTCGCATCAGGCGGCCAAAGTATTGGAGTTTCAGCTTCAACATCAGTCCTTCCAATGAATATTCAGGACTGATTTTCTTTAGGATGGCCTGGTTGGATCTCCTTGCAGTGCAAGGGACTCTCAAGTCTTCTCCAACACCACATTGAAAAGCATCAATTCTCCATCAATAGGGGATGGGAAAACAATTGGTGGGACATGCATATTAAGTAGCACTGTGCATGCATGTGAAAAACGGAGGCTAATCTACACATGTTGTCCTAGAGAGGCACCCAGGCAAGATATGTTGCCAAGAGAAACCTGTAAGGAACATAATAGCAGGGAGGGTTGGATCCCAGCCATGTAAATGACTAGGTGTTTTTCGCTTTATTTTTTTTAAGTAGGTGGGATTTAAAAAATTTTTTTAATAATTTGAATTTTGTCTTCTGTTTTATTTATTTTGGCTGTGTCAACTCTTAGCTGGAGAACGCAAGCTCTCTAGTTTTGGCACGAGGGCTCAGTAGACCTGCAGTATATGGAATCTTATTTTCCCGACCAGAGATTGAACCCACATCCCCTGCATTGGAAGGCAGATTCTTAACCCCTGGACCACCAGGGAAGTCCCACTTAGGTGGGATTTTTATGCCCAGAAAACTGTTGAAGAACATGTGTCAATCAAGCAACAGTGATCATTTCTAGAGTGAGATTATAAGGGACTTCTACTTCCTAGTAATATATTTTTGTTTGTTTGTATTTTCAGCAATGTGTATTGCTTATATAATCATAAAACCAAAAAAAAAATCAATTAAGTATTTAAAGAAGCCTATGGAATCTGCTGAAATAGCTGTTGACCAACTAAGGGAGGAACAGATGAGAATGGTCAGGCAGGGGAGGGGAGGGATGTTTGAATGAGGGCAAATGTTGGGTGGTGGTGGGCCTTTCAGCAAGGAAGGAGGATACGGGAGACCTGATGTGGGATGGGTTTGATCACCATAACAGACCAAATCAGCACCCTGCTCTTATCTCTTGTAAACATCTGCAAATACAGCAACTACGCACTGACAGTTTCCTGAATCTTTGCCTGAGGGTGTTCTTCTGCATGAACGTGTCTTCAGGATGTTCAGGTTTGGGGCAGAAGTGTCACGGACTTATCTCCCCAGGAACAACTCTCCGGTGCAATGGTGGGAATGGATGAATAAATGCCCCATCTCATAGGCAGCCTCCAAGATGGCCCCAGTGAGCCTTGCTTCCTGGTATTCACATCCCAAATGGAGAAACAAATGGGTATATATGTACAACGGAATGTTATTCAGCCATGAAAAAGGGTTGGAGTATAGATACATGCTATGTATAGCTCAACTGACCCTTGAAAAGTAGAAGAAGCCAGTTACGAAAACCCACATACTGTATGATTCTATCCATGTGAAATGGCCAGAATAGGCAAGTCTACATACACTGAAGGTAGATTAACAGTTGCGTAGGCTGAGGTGGGCTGTGGTAGAAAGGGGTTAAATGGGTGCGATTCCTTTTTGAGGCTCTGAAAACCTTTTAAAATTGACCATGGTGATGGTTGCACGTATCTGTAAAAAAATTTTGTTAAACACTGAGTTGTATACTTTTAATAGGTGAATTGTATGGTGTGGCTGTTATATCTTAATAAAACTTAAAAAAAAATAACAAATACAGCACAGCTTCCTTTCCCCCTGGTGAAATAACTCCAAGGCATGTTCCACAGAGCCTCTCAGAGGGTTCCCACTAGGACTGAACCCCAGTTTCCCAAAGCCAGAAGTGGCTTATTAATATACACCTGTGATTTTCTTTCCTCTCGTTGTCTCATTTTCCACCCCATGCTTTTGAGGATCACATTGCAAACAAAGTACTTTACCCAATTCTCATCTCAAGGTTTGCTTTTGAGGGAACCCAAACGAAAGCAATCATGCTCTTCAGATTGAAGGTCAAGGTCCCTAGGGACGGTGCTGATTCTGAGCTACATCCATAGGGAACTCAGCTGGGGGGTCTGCCCCCTGACTGACTGTCCAGGGCACAGGCTTGAACCAAAGTCCAGACTAGTCACAGAGCTGGCTTTCAAACCCCCAGCATGCTTAGCATGAACCTGTTGTGATTTGCACACATGCTAACACACACACATACTTTGAGGCCTGGGAACAGTGGTGAGACCATTCAACAAGCAGGGCCTCCCTCTGCCCTTTATTCGAGGCAGGATGTGTGGGAGTCTTTGTTTCCCCTGGGGCTTATTTTGCCTGTCTCTGTGGCTGGGTGTCATCTGCCCACACAAACCACCAAGACAGAGAAGCAGGAGGTTATGAAGGGCTGTGGGGTCAGAGTTCAGCAGACTCTGTGGGAAGAGTCAGACCCTTCACTGTGATCTTATAGTACCTGATTAGGAAAAAGCCAAGATTGCACAGCCAAGACTTGCAACTAGGGAGCCAGTAACTCCTCTAGAGGCCCCACAGCCAAAGGGACCAACGTGGTGCGGCATCTCCTGCCCTGTGAGGCCCACAGGTCACTTTGGTCGTGAACCTCACTGATAGTCGCCGAGCACATGCTGAGGGTCAGACAGCAGAAGGGAGAGGTCCAGGCTCCATCCGCCCTCTCACACCAGCCTCTAGGCCTGGATTGGGAAACGGGTGCCTGGAATTTTCTTCTTTCCCAAATTCAGACCTGCTCAGTGTCAGTCAAATGCCTTCATTTTCAAGCAAAAGATAGTTGGTACTCCCAAAACACACAGAGTTGCCCAGAGCAAGAGTCCAGGCTGGCTTAAAGGTTTCATTATCATTCTATTTCTCTCTCTCATCTATCCATCCATCCACCTCCCTCCCTATCTATCACTTATTTCCTGTTGGTTCTGTTTTCCTGGAGAGCCCTGATTGATGCATCTGCTGTCAGTGGAAGGCAAGTTGGAGAGGCTGAATGGCGCAATGTCAAGGATGAAGGGTCTACCATTCAGGGGGTATGAGTGTCTCTCCTGGAAGATACAACCCCCAAGGTCATAGAGAAGCAGGTAGGAAATTTGCTGAGACTTGCTCGGCTACTCTACATGCATAAAATAAATCCCGCTGTTGGTTTAACGAAGTTGGCCAGAAAACCAAAAATAACACTATCCCAAGACAACACTGCAAATGGAAAATTACAGAAACCACTCAAAGGACTCACAAAGTTCAGGTCCCATAGCCGGCTTCCTCATAAATCAAACCAGATCACGCCACTGTCCTGCTGAAAATCCTCCTAAGGCTCTTAGAATAAACCCCAGCTTAAGTCAGCGTGCAGCTCAGCTTCGCTCAGCTGTGTTCACCTTTTCCTTCCCTGTGCTTGGCTGGACCACTCTCTGAGACCTTAGGGCCTTTGCACATGCTGTTTGTTCTACTAGAACTTTCTCTCCCTGGTTCCTTCCCTGGCACCTTCTTATCTTTCAGGGCTCTGAGATGGCTTCCCTGACCACACATTCTGGCATGCCCTCCTCCACTCCCAAACCTTCTGCTATATCCCCTATTTATGCCCTTCATGGAACTGCAGCCTGGAATAATCTTATTGGTTCGTTTTCTTGTTCATTGCCTATCTCCTCAATCTGGTCTGCAGGTTCCAGAAGAACATGACGATCTCATTCTCTTGTATCTTTCTGATACCAGGTCATAGGAGACAGCATCTGATATTGATTTTTTTTGGTCGTGCCTCCTGTCTTCAGTTCAGTTCATCACTCAGTCATGTCCAACCCTTTGTGACCCCATGAATCGCAGCACACCAGGCCTCCTTGTCCATCACCAACTCCCAGAGTTCACCCAGACTCACGTTCATCGAGTCAGTGATGCTATCCAGCCATCTCATCCTCTGTCGTCCCCTTCTCCTCTTGCCCCCAATCCCTCCCAGCATCAGAGCCTTTTCCAATGAGTCAACTCTTCGCATGAGGTGGCCAAAGTACTGGACTTTCAGCTTTAGCATCATTCCTTCCAAAGAAATCCCAGGGCTGATCTCCTTCAGAATGGACTGGTTGGATCTCCTTGCAGTCCAAGGGACTCTCAAGAGTCTTCTCCAACACCACAGTTCCAAAGCATCAATTCTTCTGGGCTCAGCCTTCTTCACAGTCCAACTCTGACATCCATACATGACCACAGGAAAAACCATAGCCTTGACTAGACGAACCTTTGTTGGCAAAGTAATGTCTCTGCTTTTGAATATGCTATCTAGGTTGGTCATAACTTTCCTTCCAAGGAGTAAGCGTCTATTAATTTCATGGCTGCAGTCACCATCTGCAGTGATTTTGGAGCCCCCAAAAATAAAGTCTGACACTGTTTCCACTGTTTACCCATCTATTTCCCATGAACTGATGGGACCGGATGCCATGATCTTCGTTTTCTGAATATTGAGCTTTAAGCCAACTTTTTCACTGTCCACTTTCACTTTCATCAAGAGGCTTTTGAGTTCCTCTTCACTTTCTGCCGTAAGGGTGGTATCATCTGCATATCTGAGGTTATTGATATTTCTCCCAGCAATCTTGATTCCAGCTTGTGCTTCTTCCAGTCCAGCGTTTCTCATGATGTACTCTGCATATAAGTTAAATAAGCAGGGTGACAATATACAGCCTCCTGTTTTACAGGATTTTATTTCCCTGATCAGTGATCAAACTCATGCCCCTTGCAGTTTTGTTTTGTTTGGTTTCGTTCACTCACTCAGTTGTGTCCGACTCTTTGCGACCCCATGGACTGCAGCATACCAGGCTTCTCTGTCTTTCACTGTCTCCCGGAGTTTGTTCAAATGGATATTCATTGAATCAATGATGCTGTCTAACCATTTTATCCTCTGCCACCCCTCTTTCCTTTTGCCTTCAATGTTTCCCAGCATCAGGGTGTTTTGCAATGAGTTGGCTCTTCACCTCAGGTGGCCTTGTAGTAGAAGCATAGCATCCTAACCACTGGACCATCAGGGAATTCCCCTGATACATAGTCAAGAAATGAATGATCCCTCAGCTTCTAAGCTCATCCATGTTCGGGCAGGAGCCCTTCACACCTTCTGACAGGGGGCTGACCCCATCGGGTCCTTGGGGGTTGACAGTAGAGTGGTGGAATTCAGTGGTGCAGGGGTTTGGGTCCCTGACTGGAGGGTGGAGGGCTTGATACTGTGAACAGGGTTGGACTTAAAAAGAAAGACTTGCTGCTGAACAAGATGGAACTGAACTGAGCCCTGAAGAGTATTCCAGGCAGAGAGAACAGCAGGGGAAGGGCCATAGAGCACTGCCCTCAGTAACTGAGTGGAAGCCAGAAAGGCTCCCCTATGAGCCAGGAGGACAGCAGAGTGAACCGAGGGCAGAAAGGATGGCAGGGTCCAAGAGCAGACTCTGGGACCCGGGGAGGCGTCTTCAGCAGGAAAACGCTGCGGTCTGCTTCACAGGTGGCAAGTCCAGAGATTATTTCTGGGCTGAGCGGGTGGGAAGTAGGAGTTAGAGGGAGACTTATTTTTCACTATATTATCAGCTACACTGCTTTTTTTTTTTTTTTTTTTCCCACTCTGTAAAGGAAGTGCCTTAAAATTTAAGCAATCACTCTGGCTGCTAGGTGGAGTCTGGACTGGAAGAGACAGAAGGGATTTGGGTTGGGACCTGCGACAGAGACTCGGACTGCCCACTTCATATACTTTCTTCTTTTCCCCTCTTTCCTCACTCGCAGACCCTGGATTCTTTGCTTTTCCAATGACCTTGTTTTTTAACTTTTTCTTTTTTGGCTACACCAGGTCTGAGTTGCGGCACGCGGGATCTCCGTTGCCATGTGCGGGACCTTCGATGCGGCAGGCTGGTTCTTACTGCAGCTTGTGCGATCTATTTCCCTAACTGGGGATTCAAACCCAGGCCCCCTGCAATGGGAACACAGAGTCCTAACCCCTAGACCACCAGGGAAGTCCCTCAAGTGACCAGCTAAATGATGACATTTCCCAAACAGGAGCTACTCTTGAGGAGAAGTTGTTGAGTGAGACTCATGAGAAAATCTCCCCCACCTTTTTTTTTGGCTGCACTTCAAAGCATGTGGGATTTTAGCACTAGAGAAGGCCCTGGCACCCCACTCCAGTACTCTTGCCTGGAAACTCCCATGGACGGAGGAGCCTGGAAGGCTGCAGTCCATGGGGTTGCTAAGAGTTGGACACGACTGAGCAACTTCACTTTCACTTTTCATTTTCATGCATTGGAGAAGGAAATGGCAACCCACTCCAGTGTTCTTGCCTGGAGAATCCCAGGGACGGGGGAGCCTGGTGGGCTGCCGTCCATGGGGTCGCACAGAGTCGGACGCTACTGAAGTGACTTAGCAGCAGGGGATCAAACCCAGGTCCCCTGCAGTAGACATGTAGGGTCCTACCCACTGGACCACCAGGGAATTCCACTTCCTTTTATTCAGCATCTCCATGTGTAATCATTTTTTATATACAGTCTTACTTTCTTGTTTCTCTTTAGCACACAGTTTAACAATTAACTGTGCACCATTTCTTAAAATTACTTCAGTGTGTATATTTTATCTCCCCGTGCACACGTGCTAAGTTGCTTCAGTTGTGTCTGACTCTTTGCAATCCTATGGACTGCACCCTGACAGGCTCTTCTATCCATGGGATTCTCCAGGCAAGAATACTGGAGTGGGTAGCCATTCCCTTCTCCAGGGCAATCTTCCCAACCCAGGGATTGAACCCGCGTCTCCTATTGTCTCCTGCACTGGCAAGCAGCTTCTTTACCACCTGGAAAGCCCCCAACTATGTGCACTGTTCCCTGTTACAGGCTGCATTGTGTCCCCACAAACTTCACCTGTTGAAATCCTAACCCCCAGTTAGGATAGGAGATAGGATCTTTGAAGAGATGGTTAAGCTTCAGTGAGGTCACCGGGAGGCCCTAATCCAATATGACTAGTGTTATGAGAAGATAAGATTAGCACACAGAGGAAAGACCACGCAGAGACACAGTGAGATGGCCATCTGCAAGCCGAGAGGGAAGGCCTCAGAAGCAACCAAACGTGATGACAACTTGATTTCGCTCTTCCGGCTTTCAGAACTGCAAGAAAGTTAATTTCTGTTGTTTAAGCCACCCAGCCTGTGCTACTCTGCTATGGCAGCCACAGGAAACTAACACACTGCAGTCTTTCATGCGTTCCTCACAGTTAGAAACACACACACTGAGCACCTATTATGTACCAGATTCCCAGGATACATGGATGCCTGATTCCCAGGCCTGCCTGCATCCCTTTCCGGATGAGAGCCCTGCTCAGCCTGCATGGGGCTGTGGGCCAGCTGGTCCCCACTAGCTATTTATAAGCATGCTAGCCTCCCTGCCTGCTCCTCCTCGGCCTCAGTCCCCTTTATTTAGGTGGGGCCGTCTCCACCTTGTGACCTGAGCCTCTGCCTGCCCCCTGCAGGCTCATCCGCTCACTCCCCAGGAGTGGTCCTCACCAGTGCTCCCTAATCTCTTCCATGAACAGCATCCAGGCTCAGCTCTTCCCAATGGCCTTCTGGACCTGTCCACTGGCTGGAGTCCTCCCATCACCTTGAATATGAACAAACTTTTCACATCTCCGGCTCTGGGCACGAGGCCTGTTATCCCAGCTGCCTGGGTTTTGACTTCTCCCTGTCTTCAACATCCATCAGCCACCAGGTCCTGTTGATTCAGCCTTCAGACTATCTCCCACATTTGCCTTCCATTCCAATCCCGGCGTCCCTACTCAGGCAGAGCCCTTTCTCCCCTTGAAGGTCCTTCTTAGAAGAACCTGGGAGGGTTTGCTGAGGAAGTGAAAAGGAAGAAGGGCAGAGTAATGGCTCCAAGGAGGGCAAGGTACCCCCTCCACCATCAGAGGGCAGGAGGGGGAGACAGGCAGAAAGGGGAAGGGAGAGAGGAGATCCGTGGGTCTGAGGGCAGAGGGACCCATCTCCTGTGTCCTGGCAGTGCCCCTGGGGAGCAGCAGGACCAAGAGAGGGAGGGCACTAGCTATGTGCCCCCAGGATGAGGGGCCCAGGGTGGTATTAGGTAGCAGCCCCAGCTCAAGCGCAGCCCCACACTGTGGGAGCAGCCACCCTCCGGGGTTCCACAGAGACAGGAGGAGCCTTGCAGCCACAGGGTGGGTTCTTGACTGACGACCCTCAGCTCTCCACCCTCACCCCACCCCCAGCTCTGTGGCATGGGCTGGGGGTGAGGCGTGGAGTGGGAAGAGTGTGGGGCAGGGAAGGGATGAGCTGAAGCCCGTCAGCGTTGGGGTGAGGAGTTGAAACCAGGCAAGCAAGCTCAGCTTTATACCCTCTATAAAGCTCAGTCATGAACTTGATTTGGAAATTTCTGACATTAGTAGGCTTTCCCCTCTCCCCGCCACCCCCCGCCCCCTCCATTTACTTCCTAGATGCGAAGGGCTCCGGTTCCAGACCAGACTTCAGGCAACTCCGGCCCGGGGCCAGGGCTGCAGAGACCTCCCAGGGCAACCAGCCAGGCCCCCAGCCCGGCTTGGACACGCTCGCCCCTCAACCGGGCAAGAGGAGCGGCCCCTTCGCTCAGATCCGCGGCCGGCCGGCTGAGGTGGGGGCGTGGGGGGCAGTGGGGAGGACTACGGGGGCCAGGGGCACCTATGTCCGGCTCCCAAGTCGTGTTTTTAATGGCCCCCACATCACTGAAGCCGGCGTTGCGGGGGTGGTCAGGGCACACGCCCCTTCCTGTGTCCATCTGAGTCACCGAACTGCCGCTTGTAACCCCTGAGTTTCTAAGCCCGCAGGGCTGGCGTGGGGCCCAAGGAACCAGTGTTTCTAACAGGGTCCCAGGTGAGGCGGATGCTGCGGGCCAGGACCGTTCTTCCAGGACCGCGGCTGCGGAAGTTCGGTAACCTGGGTTCCAATCGCAAATCTGCCCTCTGCTGGTAAGTGGCTGCTCAGGCCGAAGAAATCACTTCTCAAGCTTAAATTTCTTCTCCACTAGGAAGATAAATAATAATATTTACCTTCTGAGGTTGTGGTAACTTGAGATACCCTGGGTAAGTTGTTTAGCACAATTCCTGGCACGTGGTAAGACTGGGGAAAAGTTCTTTTTCGGTTGATTGAGGTGTGGGAATTTGGCTAAAGGAAGCTGCTGTTTGGGGTGGGGGGGGTTGTTTTACAAACCTTTTTTTTTTTAATGATATTAAATCTCATGCAACTTTTGAAATTAAAACAAGGTCACACAGGTACATGCTTACTTTGAAAAAAACATGTACCTGTGTGACCTTGTTTAAAATAAAATTTTAATTTCAAAAGTTGCATGAGATTTAATATCATTAAAAAAAAGAGAGAGTTCAAAAGCGCTTTAATAGTTTCAACAGGGAACCTCTGCAGACAATTGTATTATTGTTCCCAATTATTCACCCTCCCTTCCTGAAGAGGATTATACAGCCCCACCCACTGGGTGTGACCTGTGGCGCCTTCTCTGGCAGGAGTAGTGGCCTCGCCCACTACTTGGCCTTGACCTTGGCCTTGACCCCATGACTGCCTTTGCAAATGGCCTGTGTGGGGTCAAAACTTGAGGCAGAGACTTTAAGAGCCATTGCTTATTTCCACCTGCTCACTCGCTTCTGTCTTCTGCCACAAAACTGACGTGTCCCCGGGGGCTGTTCCTGTGGCTTGTACAGAGAATTAGAGCCACAGCCGACCCAGCCCATAGGAGGCGAAGCCTCAACTACCCTGTGAAGGAAATATAAGAAGGACAAGAAATGAGCCTTGATGATTATGAGCCCCTGAGATGTGGGAATATGTTGTTACTGCAGCTACACCTAGTGAAAACTGACTAAAAAACATCCCACATAGCTGCCTGGCTAAATAAAGTACGGTGTATCTAAATGATGGGAATGTAGCTATTCAATGTAAAGTAATATTTTCAATTTCGGTTTATATTTAAATATATTCAGCTATTAATACTATATTTAAGGCTGTAGGAAATTGCTTAAAGTATCATTTTAAATAAGTGAACAATGGTAAAGCTTTAAATGGAAAGTACAGCAAGATCCCAATTTAAAAATATATATATATGTGTGTGTGTGTACCATACATACTGAGGTAAGTTGTTGTTGTTCAGTCGCTAAGTTGTGTCTAACTCTTTGTGACCCCATGGACTACAGCACACCAGGCTCCCTGTACTTCACTATCTCCCAGAGTTTGCTCAAACTCATGTCCATTGAGTCAGTGATGCCATCCAACTATCTCATCCTCTGTCACCCCCTTCTCCTCTTGCCCTCGATCTTTCCCAGCATCAGGGTATTTTCTAATGAGTCAGCTCTTCCCAACAGGTGGCCAAAGCATTGCAGCTTCAGCTTCAGCATCAGTCCTTCCAATAAATATTCAGGGTTGATTTCCTTTAGGATTGACTGGTTTGATCTCCTTGCTGTCCAAGGAACTCTTAAGAGTCTTCTCCAACACCACAGTTCAAAAAGCATAAATTCTTCAGTGCCCAGCCTTCTTTCTGGTCCATTTCTCACCTCTATACATGACCACTGGAAAAACCATAGCTTTGACTAGACGAACCTTTGTTGGCAAAGTAATGTCTCTGCTTTTTAATACATTGTCTAGGTTTGTCATAGCTTTTCTTCCAAGGAGAAAGTGTCTTTTAATTTCATGGCTGTGATTTTGGAGCCCAAGAAAATAAAACCTTTCACCCTATCCACTTTTTCCCCAACTATTTGCCATGAAGTGATGGGACCGGGAGCCATGATCTTCATTTTTTGAATGTTGAGTTTTAAGCCACCTTTTTCACTCTCCTCTTTCACTTTCATCAAAAGGCTTTTTAGTTCTTCTTTGCTTTCTGTCATTAGGGTGGTGTCATCTGCATATCTGAGGTTGTTGATATTTCTCCTGGCAATCTTGATTCCACCCTGGGATTCATCCAGTCCAGCATTTTGCATGATATACTCTGCATATAAATTAAATAAGCAGGGTGACAATATACAGCCTTGACATACTCCTTTCCCAATTTGAACCAGTCCATTGTTCCATGTCTGGTTCTAACTGTTGCTCCTTGACCTGCATACAGATTTCTCAGGAGGCAAGTAAGATGGTCTGGTATTCCCATCTCTTTAAGAATTTTCCGCAGGTTGTTATGATCCACACAGTCAAAGGCTTTAGTGTAGTCAATGAAGCAGAAGTAGATGTTCTTCTGGAATTCCCTTGCTTTTTCTGTGATCCAACGGATATTGGCAGTTTGATCTCTGGTTCCTCTGCCTTTTCTAAGTCTAGCTAGTACATCTGGAAGTTCTCAGTTCACGTGTTGTTGAAGCTTAGCTTGGAAGATTTTGAGCATTACCTTGCTAGCATGTAAAATGAGTGTAATTGTGCTGTAGTTTGAACATTCTTTGGCATTGCCTTTCTTTGGGATTGGAATGAAAACTGGCCCTTTTCAACCACTGCTGAATTTTCCAAATTTGCTGGCATAATGAGTGCAGCACTTTAACAACATCCTGTTTTAAGATTTTAAATAGCTCAGCTGAAGTTCTATGACCGCCACTACCTTTGTTCATAGTAATGCTTCCTAAGGCCCACTTGACTTCACACTCCATGATGTCTGGCTCTAGGTGAGTGATCACACCATCGTAGTTATCCATGTTATTAAGACCTTTTTTGTATAGTTCTTCTGTGTATTCTTGTCATCTCTTTTTAATCTTTTCTGTTCTCTTAGGTCCTTGCCATTTCTGTCCTTTATTGTGCCAATCTTTGCATGGAATGTTACCTGATTTTCTTAAAGAGTTCTCTAGTCTTTCTTATTCTATTGTTTTCCTTTATTTCTTTGCATTGTTCATTTTAGAACACTTTCTCTTCTCTCCTTGCTATTCTCTGGAACTCTGCATTCAGTTTGTTATATCTTTCCCTTTATCCTTTGCCTTTTGCTTATCTTCTTAGCTATTTGTAAGTCCTCTTCAGACAATCACTTTGCCTTCTTGCATTTCTTTTTTTGGGGGATAGTTATGGTCACCACCACTTGTTCAAGGTTATGAATCTCCATCCATAGTTCTTCAGGCACTCTACCAAATCTAATCCTTTGAATCTATTCATCACCTCCACTGTATAATCATAAGGGATTTGAAGCCCATAATAGTCTGGGCTTCCCTGGTAGCTCAGACAGTAAAGAATCTGCCTGCAATGCAGAAGACCTGGGTTCAATCCCTGAGTCAGGAAGATATTCTTGCCTGCGAAATTCCATGGACAGAGGGGCCTGGCAGGCTATAGTTCATGGGGTCCCAGAGAGTTGAACATGACTGAGCCACTAAAACACACACACACACACACACACACACACACACACGCACACACCTGAATGGTCTAGTGGTTTTCCCCACTTTCTTCAATTTAAGCCTGAATTTTGCAAGAAGGAGCTCATATTCTGAGCCACAGTCAGCTCCAGGTCTTGTTTCTCTAACTGTATAGAGCTTCTCCATCTTCAGCTGCAAAAAATATCTCAATTAGTTATCTGGTGATGTCCATGTGTAGAGTCATCTCTTTTGTTGTTGAAAGAGGGTGTTTGCTATGACCAACATGTTCTTTTGACAAAACCCTGTTAGTCTTTGCCCAGATTCATTTTGTACTCCAAGGTCAAACTTGCCTGTTACTCCAGATATCTCTTGACTTCCTACTTTTGTATTCCAGTCCCCAAGAACCTGGGTCTCCTGCATTACATACTATTCTTTACCATCTGAGCCACCAGGGAAGCCCAGTGGTAAAGAATCTGCCTGCCAATGGAGACACAAGACTTGGGTGCTATGCCTGGGCCAGAAAGATCCCCCTGAGAAGGAAATGGCTACCCACTCTCTAGTATTCTTGCTGGGAAAATCCCATGGACAGAGGAGCCTGGCAAGCTACAGTCCATGGGGTTGCAAAGAGTCAAACACAACTGAGTGACTGAGAACGCACTCACAGAGGCAGTGGTTGATAATGATCCATAGTCTCCTGTCCCTGGACACCTTGTGGTGTGACAATGAATGTGTAGCTTTTAGAGTGGGAGTAAGAGTGAGGCATTGGAGAAGGTGATGGCAACCCACTCCAGTACTCTTGCCTGGAAAATCCCATGATGAAAGAGCCTGGTGGGCTGCAGTCCATGGGGTCGTGAAGAGTTGGACACGACTGAGTGACTTCACTTTCACTTTTCACTTTCATGCATGGGAGAAGGAACTGGCAACCCACTCCAGTGTTCTTGCCTGGAGAATTCCAGGGACGAGGGAGCCTGGTGGGTTGCCGTCTATGGCATCGCACAGAGTCGGACACGACTGAAGCGACTTAGCAGCAGCAGGAGTGAGGCGTGGAGTGCAATCGTCTTCCTCACTCTGCCCCTTGGCTGGTAAGGATGCCACCTACCAGAGCCAGGAGCCTGCATAAAGAATAATGGATGGGCAGCCTCCTGCAGTGCCACAGAACCAGCGCGAGGGGGCAGCCGAGAGCCAGGTCAAGAAGGAGGACACCAGGGAGGTGCATCAGCTGCTCTCTTGCCCGCGTTCCCTGTCCCTGACATTCTCAAGACAACCAAGACTAACAAAGACAGTCATTTCAGCTGGGTTTTCAGAAAATCGTGCCATTTCTCAAGAGGGAATTACTTTTCAAGCAAACCCATGTGTTTCACCAGCTCCTTCCAGTGGGATATTCAAAAATACTCAAGATAGGTCAGTGTTCACATGTTTGATACATTCTGTCATTCGAAACATTTCCAGTTTCTCTCTAGCCAACCTATGGCTAATTTCAGGGACCAATCTAATAAACCTCACATCCTATTTTTGTGGGGTATCAGTTTAAGATTTTTCACCTGATATGAATGGGCTTCCCAGGTAGCACAGCGATAGAAGAATCCACCTGCCAGTACAGAAGACAAGAGATGTGGGTTCGATCCCTGGGTTGGGAAGATCCCCTGGAGAAGGAAATGGCCACCCACTGCAGTATTCTTGCCTGGAAATTTCCATGGACAGAGGAGTCTGGTGGGCTACAGTCCATGGGGTCACAAAGAGTTGGACACAGCTGAGCACGCATGCACCTGATATTCTTCATGCTAATATCTTTAAAAGGCTAGAAAATTGTGATAGTAAAACTGGTGACAAAGATATTCCTCAAAGTACTGAGAAGGCTGACTTGGTACAGGCTGGGGGATGAAATGGTCCAGACAGCCCCACACATGTCTGGCGTTTGGCATGGGTGACGAAGGCAACTAGGCCACACAAATCTCATTATCAAGCTGGCCAGACTCCTTTGCTTGGCAGCTGGGCTCCAAAAGGAGTAAGAGAAGCCAAGCCCCAGTGCACAAACACGCGTTAAGCCTCTGCTCATCATGTTTCCTATTGTCCCCTTGACTGACGCAAGTCACATGGCTAAGCCCTGACTCAGCGGCTAGAGAAAATAGACTCCTTTTGACAGGAGGAGCTGCAAGATGATGTGACCTTCAAAAGATACATACTACATCTTCTTTCTTCTCTCCTGTCGTACCAAGGACATCCTTATACAGGCACAGATGGATGACAGCCACCTGCTCACTAACAGTGGCCCCTGCCACCCCCTATCCCTGGGGTCAAGTCCAAGGCAATTAAATCTGCATCTCCCCAGGTGTGTCAGTGCAAAAGGTGTTTGTGTCCTCCCCTCAACTCCACTGCAAACTCGTATATTGAAGGTCTAATGTGACTATACTTAGAAATACTTTTAAGGAGGTAATCAAGATTAAATGAAGCCAAAAGCATAGGACCCTAATCCAGCAGGACTCAAGTCCTTATACAAAGAGAAAGAGACACTGGAGCTCTTATGTGCTCTCGCTGTCTCTCTCTGCATGTATGCACAGAAAGGAGTTCATGCGAGGGCACAGTGAGAAGGCAGCCGTCTGCAAGGCAGTAAAAGAGACCTCCCCAGAGCTAATCTTGCCAACAACCTTGATCTTGGACTCCAGACTGTAGGAAACAAATGTCAGTTGTCTAAGCCACTCAGTCTGTGGTATTTTGTATGGCAGCCCAAGCTGACCAATGTATGAGTGTTCCTTGGTCAAATAAGCTTGGGAAATGTGTGTTCAATACTGGTTGCCCCCATCTTGAAAACTCAAAGGGCTCTGTAGTCTATCAAAGGCTCTGAGACGTTCCTCAGCAGAGGAACCTCTAGTATGACACATGCTCAGTTGCTTCAGTCATGTCCAACCCTTTGCCAGCCTATGGACTGTAGCCCGCCAGGCTCCTCTGTCCATGGGATTCTCCAGGCAAGAATGCTGGAGTGGGTTACCACACCCTCCTTCAGGAGATATTCCTGACTCGGATCAAACCCACGTCTCCTGCATTGCAGGTAGACTCTTTACTGCTGAGCCACCACGGAAGCCCAGTGTTTCTGAAATTCATTTACACGTGTGATCCTTTCCCAACACCTGTGATCACCATAGGAAGCTGTATTCATCTCTAGGGTTGTCATAACAAACTACTGCAAACTTTTGTTTTTTTAATTTTTATTGGATTGTAATTAATTTACAATATTCTGTTAGCTTCTGCTGTACATCAAAGTGAATCAGTTATATACATACATATATCCACTCCTTTTTAGATTCTTTTCCCATACAGGCCATTACAGAGCACTGATTGGAGTCCTCTGAGCTATACAGCAGCTTCTTATTAGTTATCTATTTTATATGTGCAAACTTATAAAGATGGCCTTATTCTCTCACAGTTCTGGAAACCTGAAGTTAGAAATTGTCAACAGGATTGGTTCTTTGTGGAGGCCCTGAGGGAGAATGTGTCCCATGCCCCTCTCCTGGCCTCTGTTCACTGTTAATAACTCTTAGTGTTCCTTGGCCCCCATCTCTCTCAGTCTTCATGTGGCCTCCCCCTCTGTGCCTCATTCCCAGCATCTTCCCCTTTGCTCTTACAAGGACACAGTCATTGGAATGAGGGCTGACCCTAAATCCAGGATGATCTCATCTGGAGATGAGCTTAATAAATTTGGAATCTGCAAATTTCAAATTTGGAAAAAAATTTGGAATCTACAAATTCCAAAAAGTCCCCATTCTGACTTGCAGGTGGACATGTCTTTTGGGCACCACAATTCAATCCAGAAGCCAAGGGACACCCAAGGTGGCTGGCTGAGTGTGGACACAAAGTGGGGGGCAGGGTCAGTGGGACCTGTCTAGGTCTCTGCAAGCTGGATGTCCCTCCCCTCCAGGGGACACATGGGGGACATCACCTTCTTACCTTGACAATGCTGTCCACCCTCCAAACCCCAGTTTCCTAAGCTCCTTGCTGATCGTCCCCCATGAACACATTCCTGTAAGGGGCAGGTTGAGACTTTCTGTTCTATTCACTCAAAACCTGATTGGGCCTCCTGCCCTGCTGTTCCTGCTTTGTTCTGAAAGACAGAGCCTGTCTTTCTGGGGAATGTTTGCAAAATGCTTGTTCATGCTGCAGTGTGGCAGGCAGACACTTACAGAGCTGGGCTCCTAGAGGCTTCTTCCCCAAACCTTTCCAAAGATCTGCTTCCTCCATGCCTTTCCCCGGCTTCCAGGAGAAAGTGAGATCTTCTGCCTCAGGGACAGGCTTCCTTCCAGCATCAGTCAGGGTGCTCCCACTGCCTCCCTACAGGCCGCCTCTTACTGCTTTAGTGCCTTCCACCTAGATTCCATCCCTGAGCACCCTTCCCTCCACTTGTGCACAGCCATGGACCGACCAGTCACTTGGCAGGTGGATTTTGGGGGTCTGCTGGTCCCTGGAATGCAAATAACCAGACACAGCTCAGATCTTAGAGGTGGTTGTTGTTTTTCATTCACTAAATCATATCCAACTGTTTGTGACCCAGTGGACTTTATAGCCTGCCAGGCTCCTCTGTCCATGGAATTCTCCAGGCAAGACTACTGGAGTGGGTTGCCATTTCCTTTGTCTGGGGAGTGGCCCATATCTTTCACCACTTCTCCAAATTGTTCCTTCCAGACTAAGGAGGTTAAAACCATTAGTTTAGAGCTAAGGCTCAGTAACTCTTCCTTAGAGCAATACCTCTGGGGAACCCCACCTGAAGTGGAAGAACCCCTCTCCCCACTCTTTCTGAGTTGAGGGGCCTCTGGTAGGAGGAGAAAAGGGGCAGAAGTGAGTCCCGGTTTTGGGAAACACAGATTGTCCAGATAGGCTGCCCGAGGGGTGGAGCAAAGCTGGGTCCATACTGGGAGCAGGAGGTGGCTCAGGGCTCTGCCCCCACCCCATACCCTACCTTACCACCCTCCAGCCCCCATAGGAGACTAGCAGATCTCTGGAGCCAGAAGAGAGCTGGGAAGGCTGAGGTCACCAAACCCTGTGACCTCACCACCGTGGTTTGACCTCTAGCCATGCTGTTAAGTTTTCCCAGCATCCCAAACCCAGGGAGCCCGCACACTTTGGGGAATGTGCATTCAACCTACTAGGCCACCTTGTGACAACAGACTGGGGACCTGTCTCAAATTAGATGATAAATTCTTTGCCATTAGATACTTATCTTTAATCTCTTTGTGTTTTTTTTTTAATAAATGCATGTATTTTTGGCTGTGCTGGGGCTTCCTTGCTGTGTGGGCTTTTTTCTAGCTGTGACAAGCGGGGGCTACTCTCTAGTTGCCATGCACAGGCTTCTCATTGCAGTGGCTTCTCTTGTTGCAGCCACTGAGCTCTAGGGCGCGCGGGCTTCAGTATTTGTGACACATGGGCTCAGTAGTTGTGGCTCCCGGGCTCTAGAGCACAGGCTCGGTAGTTGTGACACCCGGGCTTAGCCGCTCCATGGCATGTGGGAGCCTCCTGGATCAGGGATTGAACCCATGTGTCTCCTGCATTGGCAGGCAGATTCTTTACCACTGAGCACCAGGGAATCCCTCTCTGTGATTCTATTTGAGGGCCTAATCCTATGCTCAGGAGTACCGTGTCTGTCAGCTTGGCTGCCAGAACAAAGTGTCACAGATAAGGGGGTGCTTAAGCAACAGAACTGCAGGCAGAACTCAGAAATCAAGACGTTGGCAGTGTCTGCTCCTTCCGAGGGCCGTGAAGGAAGGCGCTGTCCCCAGCTGCTCTCCTTGGTTTACGGGTGGCCGTCTTCATGTTCACATGGCTTTCTCTGTGTGTGTCTGCGTCCACATTTCCTCTTCTTAAAAGGACAGCAGTCATACTGAGCTAGGGCTCACCCAGATGACCCTCTTCTAACTTAATTACCTCCTTAAAGGCCCGTCTCCTAATAGAGTCACATTCTGAAGTACGGACACCCAGGAGTAATACAAGAAGAATGGATGGAGGGTCACATGGGCAGACTTCTGGCCTCTCAAGGCTGGTCTGCACAAGCGTCCCTTCAGCGCCCCGCCCAGGCCACCCCACAGCCACCAACCAGACCTCTGAGGGACTTGAGTTCTCTCACAGCCACTGGCCAGCCAAACCTGAGAGTAGGGAGAGATGGGGGTGGACCCTGGAGATGGAGAGTAGCACAGGCATCCTAAGAGTTGCAGCAGTCCAAGGGGGTGTGTGTATGTGTGTGTGTGTGTGTGTGTGGTGTGGGGGGGGGTGCTGAAGTATCCCCTTTGTTTTGCAGCGGGAGGTGTGGGGCTGGCCCCTCAGTTCAAGTCCCTTCCCACTCAGAGTGGGTGTTTGGGTGGCTCTAGGAATCCTATCTACATTCAGGGCCCAGGCTTCTGGATGGTTAGGGAGAAGGAATTTATCTTAACTTGCAAATTTGTTCTAATGCTTCAAGTAGTTTTTATCCATTGTTAAAAGGGCAAATGAATTGTATAAATTTTAAAATGTGCAAGAGCTTGAAAGAAAAAACTTGCCCATGATCCACCACAGTGAAAAATTCTCTGATACAGGCTATTCATTTGTTATTTGACCAAACCACGTGCTTTTAACTTTTAGAATCTTTTCTTAATGCAAGTAAGAAATATTACTAGAGAAACATCAGAAAATAAAGTTTGCTCCCCCCCAAAATTAAGTCACTTATCATCCCACTACACAAAGATATCTTGTTTTGCTTTTTTTTTTAATCTTGTATTTCTTTGACCACTAGTACTTCTGAATTTTGTCTCATGGCTATTAGTTATTTAGATTTCTTTGGTGAATGGTCTGTTCTCATTCTTTGCATATTGTGTTATTTGGAATATAATGGTGTCCTTTCAATCTGGGATTTTTATACAGTATAGATATTAACCCTGTTAGGGTATTTGTAGCAAATATTTTTTGTTTGTGGCTTGTACTTAAAAATTTTTTTAGATTACTTTTTGACATGTTTTTATTTTTCAGGAATATTTATTTATTTATTTGGCTGTGCCAGGTCTTAGTTGAGGCATGTGGGATCTAGTTCCCTGACCAGGGGTCAAACCCGAGCACCCTGCATTGGCAGCACAGAGTCTTAGACCACTGGATCACCAGGGAAGTCCTTGACCTATTTTTAGACTGATTTCCCCCACCTTGGAATTTCTTTACTGGCTTCTATATTTAGAAAGTACGTCTTCCCCAAATCAAGTATTTGCAGTTTACTTATGACCTCTCACTCTCTCTCTTTGTAGTTTTCATCTCCAAGTGAGAGTAAGAAACTAACCCACTGTTTTTCCAATACTTAACTGATTGTCCCAGCACCATTTTGTAGCTCAGCGCTCCACTGTCCCTGTTCTGTGTCCCCAGGGCAGTCTGCTCTGTGCCAACCTACAGGAGAAAACCCTACCCTCCTGCTCCTTGGGGCCTGCACGTCTCTGGCCACCAGCACTCACACAAAAGCACTGGCAAACAAGGCCCGATTTCTGATGTTGTGGAGGTAAGGGGTTTACCTTGGAGACCTCAACACAAACAATTTAAAAATTCCCTCTAGATGTTTCTGTTCTCCCCAAGCCTCACCTGCTCCACCCCCAGAGAGGCCTGACCTTTCTCCCCTTCTTGGTGCAGCCAAGGAACTTCAAAGCCCTCACCCCTTCTCTCCCACAGAACAGCCTGGCTGTAGGGCTCCCAGCCCAAACCCAGCTCTTTCCAAACAAAGCCTCACCTCTCCAGATAACCACGTTCACCTTCTTAGAAAGCAGGGTGACGTCCTTTGTCATTTGAGAATGAATGCCTTTGGGGTCTCAGCCCCTATCCCATGGGGCCTATTAACCTGCTTCTCCCAAACAAATCCAGTGTAGGTTCTAAGTGGAATTCCCACACCACCTGCTAATGGTTGGAGCTCCGACTCCTTAAGTGTCTCGAACACGCAGGAAGTGGGAGTCCTGGCAAGGGGCAAAAACTGCAGTTTCCCCTTAGAACACTGGGGTTCTGGGTGGCTGCCCTGGGAGCGAGAGCTACGATGGAGCACCCATCAAAGACTCAGGCCCCAAGGTGGTCTCACGGGCAAGTGGGGGCCATGGGCACCCCCCTCGTCATGGACAGGACCCCAGGGGATTCTTGCAGACAAGAACTGCAGGCCCACACTTGCAGGAACCGCGGTGGAAGGCTGGGGAGTGGCCCCATCCCAGTGGCCACCTCAAGGTGGCAGCACCGAGCAGTGCCCATGGCAAAGGCACCGATCACAGCAGGTGTAGAAAAGCTGTAGAAACATCAGGTACTGGGGCAACAGGGCTGGTGGGGCGGGGGAGGGGGAGGAGGGTTGCCCCAGAAATGATCACACAGGTTTGTGGAAACAAAGTTCTGACCTGCTCCAAAGGGGTGCTGGCTGCTAAATGTCAGTTGGCCTGATCGTGCAGGGGTGAAGAGTGTGGGCTCAAACCAGACAGCCTGGCTTGTACCCAGGTCTTCCTCTACCTGAGCTGCAGTCTCCCCATCTGTACAAAGTGGTAACAATACTTAACCACGAGACATCGTTGGAGGACAAGTACATGGTGTCTGAGCACGTGCTGAGAGTGATAACAACTGGACATCACCATCACCGTGAGAGGCTATCTTAGTTTCCCACGGCTGCCGAGGCAAATAACCACAGACTGGGTGTCTGACAACAACACAGAGTCATTCTCTCACGGTTCTGGAGACCCGAGTCCAAAGTCAAGCTGTCAACAGGGCCACGCTCCCTCTCAAGGCTCCGGGAAGGCCCTCCTTGCCTCTTCCAGCTGCTGGGGGTCTCCAGGCCTTCCTTGACTTCCTTATTCGGGTGTGTCATCTCTTAGATGCCGCATGTGGAGTCTTTAGCTGTGGCAGGTGAACTCTTGGTTGTGGCATGTGCAATCTAGTTCTCCGACCAGGGATCGAACCCAGGCCCCTGCATTGGGATCACTGAGTCTTATCCACTAGACCATCTGGGAAGTTCCTACAGTATAGATACTAACCCTGTATGATATTTGTGTGAGTGTGCTGGTGTAACAGGCTTCCCACTCAGTCTACCATATTGCTTAGGGTATTTTTATTTTTATTGCCATTTACCTGTTTTTGCTTATATGTATTTTCTGATTTTGTCACAATAATCAGAGTCTCTTCTGAACATTTTGCTTCATTACCTGCCAGGCTTTTCCCCAATAAATAGACTTTCTTTAGATGTCTATTATAATCACCAAAGAGTGGATCTTTTCTGTTTCTTGACCAGCATCTATTTTGCCTTATTTTGGTAATGGCACCCCATTTCCTCTGGGGGCCAACCTGATTTCCACTTACAGGCCTTGTGTTTCAGGGGGGCTGACCCCAAGCCCCGTTCCAGGCCTGACCAACCAGGGTTTGGTCCCCAGGCTGTGTTGACTCCTTCATAGAAGGCCCATGGTACTCAGGGCCTGATGTTTGCTGTTAATTACCAAGGACCAGGATGTCTGCACTAGCCTGAAGGCGCTAGCAACCTGCAGCCAGAGGAATCTTCCCAAAAATCTAGCCATCAGTGAGAAAGGGGAAACCGAGAGAAGGAGAGAGAGAAGGCCGAATCTTGAAGGCATCGCTGAACTCTGTCTGTGCAGAAACTTTCCCTTAGACTTCAGGCTTTTGTGAGCAACTACCAGTCTTCTCAATCATTCCTTCACAAAGTATAAGGTTATCTCACCCGCAAAAAACTTGGGTTTGCCCTGTGACCTCTCAGATGGCCGCAGAGCATTCATGGGGAGAAGAAATACTTTTGAGCCTGGTGCTGGGAGAAGTGACAGCAACTGTTACCTACTGATGTGGCTGGATTATGGTAGGCCTTTCTCTGCATTAGCTAGTATCCTTACCATGCTGATCATTCAATATTTTAATATCTCTTCTGGGTATAAAATAGTGCTGGAGAACTTGACTTCTGAAACCAGACAGGGTTCAAATCACAGATTCAGTGCTTATTGATATGTGCCTTTGAATAAGTCACTTATTTCCTCTGAGCCTTAGCTTCCCCCTGTATAGAATGGGTATAATAATGGATGGCACTTACCTAGAGGTGACAGGGTAGTTGGAAGGATTAGATGTTTAGCTCCTTCTTCTCTCCAGGATAAAAGTGAAAGTGAAGTCACTCAGTCGTGTCCAACTCTTTGCGACCCCATGGACTGTAGCCTACCATGCTCCTCCGTCCATGGAATTTTCCAGGCAAGAGTACTGGAGTGGGGTGCCATTTCCTTCTCCAGAGGATCTTCCCAACCCAGGGATCGAACCTGGGTTTCCTGCATTGTAGTCAGACGCTTTACCATCTGAGCCACCAGGGAAGTCACATATCTGCTTATGATAAGCAGTCACTAAATATTAGCTGATAACCCCAGGGGAAGCAAGACACAACAGATTGGAACCTTCACTCCAGCCACCTTCTTAATGAAGAGCACAAGCTCGAATAGGTTTATCTGGGTCCACACATTTCCAGAGAACACTCGAGGGTTTACAGATCCTTTGTTATTCTCTGCCCTCTCAGCCTAGCTAAGCAGGGAGAAAATGGAGATTGTTTATTCCACATCACAGGGTTAACCCCTGTATTAGCACATTTGGGCTGCAGATTCAGTGTCCAGTGAAGCCTGCTTCCTGGTTCATAGATAGCTGTTTTCTAGCTGCATTTCACATGGAGAAGGGGGCCAGGGAGTCTGTGTGGTCCCTTTTATAAGGGCACTAATCCCAGTCATGAAGCCTCCACCCTCATGACCCAATCAGTTCCCAAAGTCTCCACCTCCAAGTACTATAGCTTTCAACCATACACACTTTGTGGTGAGACACAAACCTTAAGTCTGTAGCTCCCCACAACCAGGACGGACAGTCAGGGCTGGGAGCTGCCCAAGCCCCTCCCCTTCCCTTGTGCCGACTCACCACTGCTGCAAAACTGAGCCTCTGCAGAAGAACTGGCCAAGTGAGTCACCAGTGTGGGCAGAGAGGTGCTGGGAGGGGTCCCTTATGACATTTATCACAAATTGACATCTGCATCCCACCCTTTCATGAGAGCCACAGGATCCTGATTCCTGGTGGGCACCTGCCCCTGTATACAACCTTCCTGCTTTGCTAAGACACTTGCCTGAGTCTCCTTAGACATCTGCAAACATGGCTACAAACAGCCCCACAGACTCAGCCCACTAGGGCAGCCACTCCAGAGGCACAGGACCCTTGCTCTGCAAGTACCTGTGACATCGCCAGCTTCGACAGTCCCCTGTGACCTCACCATCTGGGGAGCTCAGCCCAGCAGGGCCATGGCCACTCTCTCAACCAGCACAAGTAACAAAGGGCCTAGATGACCACCGTGCCCTCGGGAGAGGCCAGAGCCACCAGCACCCCTTCAGATGGGGACAGCAGGTCTACAGACATCCCAGCAGTGGGGTCCCAAAGTCAGGTCCCCCTCCTCGCAGATGACCTGGTGTCTCTTGATGCTGTAACATCAGCCGAACGGCAGGATGTAGATCAGGCCTCCATTGAACCAGCCACCTCGGGGACCACGTCAGAGTCCGGGGATGCAGATAAGCATGAAGCTGCCGAGGGGCAGGCCCAGGAGCCCAGGGAGGCCACAGCCCTGCCTGCTGACCCGGCCCCAGGTGCCCTAAAAAATTCCCTGGGCTTCCAGAACCTAGTGCAGAAAGGGCTGCTGCAAGATTCCAGCGGGACTCAGAATCCTCAGATTTTCCAAGTTAACTCCCTGGTTGAGGAAGCAACGCCACAAGCAGTGGCCACCCCGGACAGAGAGCAGGAGCCAGCAACAGCCACCCCAAGTGCCGAGGCACAGTCCCCCCAAAATGTGGAGGCTCAGCCCATCGTGAGCACCGCAGACCCCAAGGACCAGCTTGACCCTGGGACTGCTGACACCCCTGAAACTGTTGAGGAGAAGCCAGAGGGTCCCGAAGCCTTGAACCCTGACCATGATGCTTCGCTGTCAGCCCCTGCCTCGCCAGGCCCCGGAGCATCGGCCCCAGGGACGGGTCCCCTGGACTCCACTGCTGGCGAGGAGAACAGCTACATGCGCTCCATGACCAGCTTGCTGGGCGGGGGCGAGGGGTCCATCAGCTCCCTGGCAGATATCCTGGTGTGGTCCGATGCCACCATGGGCCTGGCCACAGGCTTCCTGGCCACCGGCCGTGGCTCTGTGTCAGACCTGTTGTACAGCCCAGGGCCTAGCCTGCGCTCCGTCTCCAGCATCCTGGGGAGAGCCAGCTCTGCCCTGTCCTCCAGGCTGGTGGTGAGGACCAGATTGGCCCTGCGCTCTGTCACCCACGTGCTGGAATCAGTGGAGCAGAGGACCATCGAGGGCATCCATTCGGCCATGTACTACCTGACCAGCCATCTCACCCCACACTAGGCCCACGCCAGCCCCTACTGGGACTGGACCCCATGTTCGGCAGCTTCCCAAGACCCCAGGGACACTCCTGCCCTGCTGTCTCGCCCACCCCTGCTCTGGACAGCTCTCCCCACACTGGGCAATAAATCACTGGCCAGCGTTTATTTTCCAAGCGCCGGCCTCCTCCCTTGTCTGTGCAGTGGGCACAGGGTGGAGGGACAGGAGGGGGCTAGGGTGTTCTGGAAATGGAAAAGTGCCCTTCTGAGGGCTTCTTAGCTTGTCCCACTCAGGAGCTGGGAGCCAAAGTGCGGAAAGAGACCTGCCTTGGGACTTCCCGAGTGGCCCAGTGGCTAAGACTCTGAGCCTTCCAGTGCAGGGGGCACAGGTTCAATCCCCAGCCTGGAAACTAAGATCCTGCATGCCACGTGGCATTGCCAATACAATTTTAAAAATTAAAATTAAAGAGAAAGAGAAGGGCCTGGGCAAGCCTGGGAGGCCAGGTGTGGGGAGCTGTGGGCGCTGTCGCTCAGTCATGTCTGACTCTTTGCGACCCCATGGACTGTAGCCTGCCAGGCTCCTCTGCCCATGGAATTTTCCAGGCGACAATACTGGGGTGGGTTGCCATTTCCTCCTCCAGGGGATCTTCCCAACCCAGGGATGGCACCCGCATCTCCTGGGTCTCCTGCACTGGCAGACGGATTCTTTACCACTGCAAAAATTGATCTGGTCTGGACCTCTAACCAGGTAAGTGCATTTCTGAGGAAGTGAGACCTGGCCCTTCTCTGGGGCTTCCTGGATTAGCAGGCTCAGGCCAGCTTGCCGGGCTCTCTGGTAGTGGGGTTGAGAACTCAGAGCAAGACCAATGTGGGTTCAAATCCCAGCACCCTTACTGGCTGTGGGCCAATCCGTTCACCCTCCTGAACCTCCAATTCTCTTCCATAGAACCAACAGCAAACCCATACCATGAAGATATTCTAAGACATAAGGAGAACAACGCAGGTCCTAACACATGATGTCTGGCACTTAATGAGTTCACATGTGTCAGCTGCCACAATTATCCTCCAGCAGACGGTGGACACAGTGGGAAGAAGGATCCTGGTAGGGTGGCCAACCACCCTGCTTTGCCTGGGGTTCCTGGGATGTGAGACTTTCAGATTTAAAACCAAGGAAATCCCAGGCAAACCAGGATAAGTTGGTCACCTTAGACCCAGGTCTCTTGACGTGGTTTTGACCCTTGTCTGTGATTCTGTCCACCTTGACAAGGGAGCCACCTACTTTGGAAGGCCACCAGACCACCCTCTGGCTGGACACAGTGCCAACCTGGCCACGTGACTTGGTGAGTGATCTGGCTGGACATCAGCCCCGACTCTCGCCCTTGGCTGGGCGCCTTACATGGGTCACAACCCACACACCTTCCCTACAGCCCTGGCCATGGAGTCCTTCATTCACCCACCCTTCATTCCCAGCAGAGTCTCCAAATGGGAGACAACCTTGGCAGGAACCAGCCCACTGATGGATTGTTTGCCCTTCACAGTAGTTCTTTTTTCTTTTTAATTTATTTTATTTTCCGCTGCGCTGGTCTTCATTCCTTCACTCGGGTTTTCTCTGGTTGTGGCAAGCGGGGGCTACTCGTCATTGTGGTGGGACGGTTTCTCACTGCAGTGGCTTCTGTTGTTGTGAAGCACCGGCTCTCCGGCACCCAGGCTTCAGCAATTGTGTTGCACAGATTCAGTAGATGTGACTTGAGGGCTCTAGAGCACCGGCTCAGTGATTGTGGTGCTCGGGCTTAGTTGCCCTGAGGCATACGGAATCTTCCAAGACCAGGAATCGAACCCGAGTCCCCTGCACTGGCAGGTGGATTTCTTATCCACTGCCCCACTAGGGAAGTCCAAGCCAAGAGATTTTAAATAAAAACTGAGGACGTCCCTGGTGGTCCAGTGGCTGAGAATCCACTTCCCCCATGTAGGGGGCCCAGGTTCGATCCCCAGTCAGGGAACTGGATCCCACATGCCACAACTAAGAGTTTGCATACTGCACCAAGGATTGAAGATCCTGTGTGCCATGGCTAAAGCCTGGTGCAGCCAAATAAATAAATACTTATTAATGGACTTCTGCTTCTCTTGAGAAACCTAGGGGCCGTCTTTCTTCTGGGCAACCTGCAGCCGAGCTGCCCACTTTAGAGGGAACCACCTGCCTTACATCAGGACTGACGTCACTGGCCTGACCCCCAGAGGCGTGCACTTACAACCCCTCCCCAGCACATGCTTCCTGTGAATAAGTCTGATGCCAGGCCCCAAGGGCATAAAACCAGGTGTGTCTACCCCTTCCCTCAAGGAGCTACCACTTTCTGAAGGTGAGCTGCCCCTATGGAGTGAAAGCAAGGAATCCAGAGGAGGGGGGTTGTCAGTTCAGATTCCAGGATCAGGGGCCCTCTGAGGCAGGCCTAAAGAGAAGAAGGATGTGTCCCCAACAGAGGCAAGGACGACAAAAGTAGAGGCAGGCATGGTGGGTGCTCAGTGAGGAGGGTGGCCCAGCAGCTCGACCTGCCCAGAGTCTAGAGCAGAGGAGACAGAACTGCCAGGTGGACCCCAAATGCTTTCAACAAATATTTTTAAAACAGCGAAGGCAATGGCACCCCACTCCAGTACTCTTGCCTGGAAAATCCCATGGACAGAGGAGCCTGGTAGGCTGCAGTCCATGGGGTCGCTAAGAGTCGGGCACGACTGAGCGACTTCCCTTTCACTTTTCACTTTCATGCATTGGAGAAGGAAATGGCAACCCACTCCAGTGTTCTTGCCTGGAGGATCCCATGGACAGAGGAGCCTGGTAGGCTGCAGTCCATGGGGTCGCTAAGAGTCGGGCACGACTGAGCGACTTCCCTTTCACTTTTCACTTTCATGCATTGGAGAAGGAAATGGCAACCCACTCCAGTGTTCTTGCCTGGAGAATCCCAGGGACAGGGGAGCCTGGTGGGCTGCTGTCTATGGTGTCACACAGAGTCGGACACGACTGAAGGGACTTAGCAGCAGCAGCAGCAAGGGCCACTATTGGGCTTCCTAGGTGGTGCTAGTGGTAAGGAACCCGCCTGCCAATGCAGGTAGGCCTAAGAGATGCGAGTTTGATCCCTGGGTCAGGAAGATTCCCTGGCGGAGGGCACAGCAACCCACTCTAGTGTTCTTGCCTTGAGAATTCCATGGACAGAGAAGTCTAGCAGGCTGCAGCCCATAAAGTCTCACAGAGTCAGACACGACTGAAGTGACTTATCACGCACGCACGCAAGTGCCACTCTGTTCCCCAGGAGGTTCAGTGGTAAAGAATCCACCTGCCAATGCAGAAAATTCAGGTTCGATCCCTGAGTCGGGAAGATGCCCTGGAGAAGGAAATGGCAACCCACTCCAGTATTCTTCCCTGGGAAATCTCATGGACAGAGGAGCCTGTCCATGAGGCTATAGTCCATGGGATCACAGAGTCAGACCCAACTTACCAACTAAGCAACAAGAACAAAGCACTGCTTTAGGCCAGGCACTGCCAGATCCTGAGACTGCAAAGGCGAACGAGAGATGGAGGCCGAGCTCGACCCAGGTTAGGGGCAAGGATTAGCCGACTAGCACAATTGCCAAGTGCCGGAGTGTTTGCACCCAGGCCTCAGCCGTGTCCTCAGGGCTCTGTCTTTCCAGCTTGGCCCCTCCTGTGCTGGCTCCATTCTCCAGTGCTCAGACGCCTTCCTGGAAAGAGAGGCTCTAGTTCCCCCTGGCTCTGGCGGGAGAATCCCAGGGGAAGACACGGCTCCGATGCTCTACTGAGCCAATCACGGAGGCCACGGGAAATGAAATAGCTCGTTGCCTGGCGTGGGCCTCAAGTCCACCTCTGGGGCTGGGTCAGTCCAGAAATGGAGGTTCCTCACAGCAAGGGCTGCTGGACCAACACCATTTTGTGTGTTAAAGCCAGCAGAGTTTCAGACTCCCCTGGGGTTACAGTGGATAAGAATCTGACTTGCGATGCAAGGGACGTGGGTTTGGTCCCTAGTCCAAGAAGATTCCACATGCCTCACAACTAAAGCCTGGGCACCACACCTACTGAGCCCGTGCTCTAGTGCCTGAGAGCTGCAACTACCGAAGCCTGCGAGCCCCAGAGCCTGTGCTCCACAGCAGGAGAAGCCGCTGCCATGAGAGGCCTGCACACTGCAGCTGGAGAGTGGCACCCACTCACCACAACTAGAGAGAAGCCTGTGCAACAACGAAGACCCAGCACAACCAAAATAAATAATTATTATAAAAATTATTTGTAAGCAAATTATTTGCTTACAAATAATTTTTTAAAAAATAAATAAAAGCTTCCACACCCATGAAGTTAAAAAAAAAAAAAAAAGCCACCCGAGTTATATAGAGCATGCTTTGCCTACATTGCAGGAGACCCGGGTTCGATCCCTGAGTCGGGAAGATCCTCTGGAAAAGGAAATGGCAACCTACTCCAGTACTCCTGCCTGCAAAATCCCATGGACGCAGGAGTGTGGTAGGCCACTGTCCATGGAGTTGCAAAGAGTCAGATGCAACTGAGGGACTTCACTTTCACTTTCACTTTGGGGGTCAGGCTACCTTGAGTCCTGGCTCCTCCTCTTCCTAGCTACGTTCCTTTCATCCCCCATGTGTCGGTCTCCTCATCTGTAAAATGATGATACACCTGCCACATCAAGCTGTTGTGAGGAATAGATGAAGCAAGGGCTTGGAAATGTGCCTGGCTCACTGTTGAGTACCATGTACGTGTTAACGATCACTGTGTTTACTGGGACAGAAGCGTGCTATGGAGCTGTGTGCTGAGGACGGAATTTCCCTGCCTGCTCCTGGCCTTTCCCTTTGTAGTGTGATTAACTGTGGTGTTGGCAAATACACCTGGCAACACGTCATCTCTGCAGGTGGGACCCCCCAGGCATCCAGGTGCTACTGTACCTGCAGAGTCAGGGCGGGGCACTCAGGAATGAGGAATCCAACACAGGGGCTCATGGGTGCACCCCAACTCTGGCTGGAGTGAGAAAGGAAAGGCCCAGAGTCAGGGACTTGGAGAAAGGCCCCATTTCACAGGCCAAGAGGAAGCAATTCATAAGAGACAGGAGCACTTAGCAAATGCGGGTGATCCAGCCTATCACAGGCACATGCACCCCTGTGTTGGATGGATAAATACTAAACTTTTTTTTTTTTTGGCTGCACCACGCAGCTTACAGGATCTTAGTTCCTCAACGAGGGATCAAACCCTGGGCTCTGGCAGTGAAAGTGCCGAGTGCTAACTACTGGATCGCCAGGGAATTCCCTAAACAACTATGGAACTATTGGGCAGGGGCAGCTGGTAGGGACAGAAGGTGGTGTATAAACGGAAAAAGAATGAGCCGTCGTCAGAACAACAGGGCAGTTGTATGGGGGGTACTCTTTGGTGTTGAGAATTGAGATACAACAAAGTTATAAGTTCACCCCAACAAAGCCGGTGTCTCTTCAGTTTCTTGTTTATATATTAGGGTTAACACCTGACAGCTACCAGCATTTCTCTAGATCAACAGCAGTCTTTTCGGGTGTGTATTCTGCCTCTGAGAGATTGACCGGTAAGCAGAGGTTTTGTTTAAAGAAACATTTAGGCTCAGCTAAGAGCCACAGAGGGAGAAGGCAATGGCAACCCACTCCAGTACTCTTGCCTAGAAAATCCCATGGGTGTAGGAGCCTGGTGGGCTGCCCTCTATGGGGCTGCACAGAGTCGGACACAACTGAAGCAACAGCAGCAGCAGCAGCAACAAGAGCCGTAGGACACAACACCCTAATCTCTGAGCCCAGCCAGGGTGTGGCTAAGGGTAGGACACTGACAGTCCTGGGAGATGGCAGAGGAACGCTGTGGCCTCAAGAGGAGGGCTTGGCTGGCGGGTCTCTGGATGGGCAGGAACCACAGATGCTGCACTGGCCCTCCCTGTGGAGTCCTCACGGGCACTGTGGTGCTAGATGAGGGCCAAACCTCCATTTCCTCACCTCTAAAATGCCTGTGATCAAGAATGCATTCAGTTCAGTTCAGTCGCTCAGTTGTGTGACTCTTTGTGACCCCATGAACTGCAGCACACCAGGCCTCCCTGTTCATCACCAACTCCCGGGGTTCACTCAAACTCATGTCCATCGAGTCAGTGATGCCATCCAGCCATCTCATCCTCTGTCGTCCCCTTCTCCTCCTGCCCCCAATCCCTCCCAGCATCAGGGTCTTTTCCAATGAGTCAACTCTTCGCATGAGATGGCCAAAGTATTGGAGTTTCAGCTTTAGCATCGGTCCTTCCATTGAACACCCAGGACTGATCTCCTTCAGGATGGACTGGTTGGATCTCCTTGCAATCCAAGGGACTCTCGAGAGTCTTCTCCAACACCACAGTTCATTCTGTAAACCAATTATCCTTCAATAAAAAAATTAAAAAAAAAAAAAGAATGCATTAGAAAAAGAACAGCATTTAACAATAGGTCTGTGACAAATGTTAGTTTTCTTCCTTCCTTGGGGCTTTCTGCATTGTCTGTCTATATACTGGTCAGGAGTCTCTTCATTAGAAGTGACAAAAACCCACAGATTTGACAAGCTGGGCAGAAAAGGGCTGAGAAGGAACTGACTTTCGAGATGCCTGCTGTCGGGTCACAAAGCTGTCAGATACCTCCATGGCTGTGTCCTCTACCTCCCATGGCAACTCTTCTCCAAGCTTCTGCTTATGTCAGAGAACGAGGCTCCTGGAGGCTCCAGGTCCACAGCCTTGCACTTCCATGACCAAGAGAAAAGGTCTGTTTCCTGCTCCAGTCTGATAAATTCCAAGGGGAAGGACTCTGGTTGGCCCAGCCTGGATCACATGGTGGAAAGGTCAGACCTGGTGCCTCTCTGAGCAGGCAGCTCTGGACATCCTGAGCCACGCCCCTCCCTCCCAGAGATGAAAAGCAGGAGCCAGGCAAACTGTCCTTTTCTGGCTACCTGGGGTTCCCCACTGCAGGTGGCACAGCCCTGACCTCCCTTTCCACCCACATCTGAAGGCTCCCCTGCAGATAAAAGTCACTTTTCCCACAAAACCAGTCTGAGGCTCCAGATGAGGTCAGATGTTCACACAAAGCCACCCAGAGCGCAGTCCTCAGCTCTACACCCTGAAGATGCCCACCACAACACTAGAGTTTGTCTGTGAATCCTCTGCCCACAGTCAGACTGTTTCTGAACCATGTGTTTGGAAAGAGCTGAGGCATTCTGAAGTGTTCTCCTTGCAACTCCATGGATTGAAAATTCTTCCTTTGGATCTCTGAATTCTAAATATTCATGAGAAAATAGGATTCGCCTAAAACACCTGGTTTTGTTTCTGACCACCTGTATATTATTGGGTGTGTTTTAGTTGCTCAGTCGTGTCCAACTCTGCGACCCTATGGACTGCCACCTGCCAGGCTCCTCTGTCCATGGGATTCTCCAGACAAGAATACTGGAGTGGGTAGCCATTCCCTTCTGCAGAGGATCTTCCCAACCCAGGGATTGAACCTGTGTCTCCTGCATTGCAAGCAGATTCTTTACCATTTGAGCCACCAGGGAATATTAAGTGCTTGTCAAAATGCAGTTTTCGATGAAGAAAAACATCTGCCACGGTAGGCCTCCAGCGCTCTGAACTTGGACAAAACAATCAAGGTGCTCTAGCAAGAGGAGGTGGTTAGGATTATTCCTGGCCAAAGACGGTTAAGTCAAGGCAGAGAGGGAGGCAGGGCATAGTGGCGGATTGCTGCTGGCCCCTGGAAGGTTCTGGGCTTGGGGATTCCGCATTGTATAATCTGCTATGGTGTGAAATGGAGATGGGGCAACCGCGGAACAACACCCACAACAGAAATTTTGGCAAGCTGTCAGGTAGGCTCTACCCTCCCCACTCCCCCCTACCCAGGGGTGGCCTGGCCAAACCGCAACCAGCACCGGCAGGCAGGCATGGGGGTGAATGTCACAGCACAGACGTCAGAGGAAGGTGGAGGAGGGAACCAAGGATGGGAGCAGAGTGGCGTGAGCAGGGCCCAGTGTCTCCTCCCACAAGGCAGGTAGCCAAACACTGCTGAGATGTCCTGGGCGATGGGTGTGGGGGGAAATGTCCCATGCTGCCACCTGCTCCGTCTCCAGAGCAGGATCCCAGGCTGGGAACCGAAAAGGGGGCAGGCAGGTGGGTGACGGTGAACAATGGCCTCTCTGGAAGAGGGATCCCAGTTGGCTGCAGGACGCACTTTAGGCCACCACGGGGCCCTCGCCAGCCGCCCTGAGGCCAGGAGGCGCCGTTTCCCCCGCTAGGGCTGGTCCCCTTCCGTCGCGGGGAGGAGCGGAGGGCGCGACCAGGCAGGCGAGGGGCGAGGAGGACAGGGAGGCCCGGCAGCTCCATGCCCAGTCCCGCCGTCTCCATGGCGACGGCTACCTCACCGCGGAGGCGGGGAGAGCTGCAGGGTGAGTCTTTGCCGGTTGCTACGCAACGGCCCAGTGACGTCAGGCGATTGAGTTTGGTTCCCAAGGTAACTGGCTGGGCAGCTGGGCCGGGAACTATTTGCGTCTGTCCCCCGAGGGTCTGCGGAGCCTCCGGGGTCTGGCGCAGCTGCGGAAATGCGCTCCTGGCCCGCGGGCAGGCAGAAGACGGAACACAGAGGCCCTTTTCAGCTCTCGGAGACCCGCGACCCAGGCGGGGCGGGGTCTGCGCCCAAAGCAGGACGCCCCCACTCTGCTCCCTGTCGCCCAGGTTTTCTCCCCACTCGGGGGGCCCCGGGACCGCCAGGCTTTATCCTATTTATAAATGTTCGGCTGGGTGAACTCCTTGAAGTAACGCACTCCTGTTTGGAGCAGCCCAGGCTCACTGTCACCTCACTGGCACACAGTGGGCGCTCTGCACGCGCTTCCCATGGGACTGCAGATGTTCCCCTGAGAGAGGATATTGTTCCAACCTGGAGTGGAAGAAGGGGAGGGACAAGACACCACAGGAGCAGAAAAAGCATCAGGTGTGCAAAGACAAAGCCATGACCTAAATTTGCGCCTGAGAGCTGGCCCAGGCCCAGGAAGGTGGGGATGAGAGGTGGGGAAGGGAGGGGTGAGCGGGTCCCCTCAGGACTCAGCCCCTAACTGGGTCTCAGGACTTAAGTGACACAGTCTGTCCAGGCCTCTCAGGCTCCTTCCTCCGTATGCCACCTGTCAAAACAGAGTACCACCCAAGCCTCTCACAGTCTGTCTCCAGGGAGCTGTCCAGTGGGCCAGACCAGGCTGGACTCAGGGACACAGATATCTGAACCCAGGCCAGAGAGAATGAGCCAAGCACCCACATCCTGGCCAGTTGTTAACCCAGGAGCCAGGGGGCACTCTGCCGGTCCCAGCCAAGCGGGGCCTCTACTCCATCCCTGTGGCCCTTCCTGTCTCTTAGTCTCACTGATGGGGGCTTGGAAGACGGGAGGCACCAGGCATCTCTGAAAGACCAGCCTCGGGGGCTGGCTTCCTGGGCCTGGTTCTCAATTGAGAAAAGCCTGCAGCCTTCATCCTCTCTTCCCCTCGGGGTGGAGCAAGCTCCATGATCCCAGATTCACACAAAGACCTGTTCAAGGATCCCCACCAGGCCCACCTCCCCCAACCTGTCTTCTCCCAGATGGGCCCTGCAGAACAGGCTCTGGGCCCAGGAACCAGAGCTGGCAAGCAGAACCAGCTACATAATGTATGGGGCCCAAGTGAAGCAAAAATACAAGGTCCCTTCTTCAAAAAGTATTGAGAATGTCAAGACAACAACAACAAAAACAAACAAAAAAGAAAACAAAAATGAAATTAAAAAAGGACATCAAGACAGGGATGGCGAAGCATTAAGCCAAGCCCGGAACCCCATGGGACTGCACAGGGTACAGACTCATGAGGCCAACCTAGCTGCTGTGTCACCGACACCAAGCAAGGCTCCTTCCTGGGCACAGCCCGCCTCTTCCTTCTCTCAGGTCCCTCTGCTGGCCTCTCCCCATGCTGCTGCTGGCTGCTTCCTGGACCACTGTACACACCATCCAGTCAACACAATGTGAACATCTAGGGCGGCCTCAAAGAGGCTCACAAGATATCACATGTGGGGGCGGAGGGGTAAACCTGGTGCTTTCTTAGCAAAGGACCCAAACCACAGAACACTTTCAGAAATGCTCATTCTTGCAAATGCTGATTGTCTGATTCCCTATTTCGAGCTGAACAAAACTTGCTCTTGGAAAAATGTGAGGGTCATCTACCTAAGATGATGAAATGTGAAGTGTAGCAGGTGATGGATGATAAGTTGACACTGATTAACACTACAACACAGAAGAACAAAAGTCGCGGTCGTGCCTGTGGTCTACATCCCACCCATGATTCATCCCACTCTGTCTTCAGGGAACCAAGGGAGAGAACTTCTGCCTCAGCCCATCTGGTTCATCTCTACCCTGGGATCAGGGCTGGCAAACCCCTCTGCTGGACTCCCTGCACAGCCCGCCCCCTCCACCAGGCTCTCTGATTCCTGCCCTCCTGCCAGGGTGAGTACCCCAACGTGGGCGCTGTGCTGCACCATCCAGGTCACCTGTAGGCCTGAAGGATTTAGGGTACCCCAGAGCTGGGAGTACAGGCTTCAGACAGAAGGACCCTCAGCTGTCAGCCCTCTCTGGGGATCACCTCAACTGAAGAAAGTAAAATATCTTGGCCAAAGCCAAGAGCATCACTTGTTTAAAGCATCACTCTGGCTACGGGGAGGAGAATGGATTCACCACATGCACCCCCTTTGGCACATGTTAGCCCTTTGGCCCAATTGCTAGGTTTTAACCTCCATGTGTGTGAGATAACTAATTTGCCACTTGAGGTTGGAACCCAGCCCTTGGACTGTTTGGATCCTTGCACAGCCTTGCACTGACTGTGTGTGTGAGTCACTCGGTCGTGTCCAACTCTTTGAGACCCCATGGACTGCAGCCTGCCTCTGTCCATGGAGTTCTCCAGGCAAGAATACTGGAGTGGGTTGCCCTTCTCCCTGACCCAGGGGATCTTCCCTACCCAGGGATCGCACTGCAGTCGGATTCTTTACCTTCTGAGCCACCAGGGAAGCCTTGCACCGAGTAAATGCTCAATGAACATTTATGGCTCACAATCTGCTGACACTTCTGTTTCTGCAGTGATCTCTGGGAGTCTTGCTTCTCAGACCAGCATCAGCACCACTTGGGAGCTTGTAGGAAATGTAGAATCCCAGGCCCCACACAGACCTCGTCAATCAGAATCTGTGGTGTAATAAGGTCTCCCAGAAATTTGGATATGTGGGAAAGCTTGAGAAGCACTTCTGATGAGTAGAATAACTAGAGGAAGTGTGGGAAGTGGGAAGTGAGCCAGGGGGCAAGCCCAGATGTATATAGAGGGCTCACTGCAGGGAAGGGAGGTGTTATCCCTTAAGAGTGCTGCTCACCCTGAGTCACAGAGTCTGAGAAGAAAAGGGACCAGTAATAAAGCTCTTAGTGGGTGCTTTCTATGTCCCAGACACTGGTTTCTCCACCTTTATTATTATCCAACTAATTCAGCCTTCACAACAGCCCTATGAAGTGGGATCACTGTGTCCTTACAGAAGATAGAGAAACCGAGGTGAGGCTGAGATTGTTCTAGAATCTTCAGCAGGTACACACTTTTGGCTGTACCTGGTGTTTAGGGCAGGGTCTGTTCTGATTGGTCGCTGCCTGTCCTACTGGTTATTCAATGTTTTGAGCGTCGCCCTGGTTACACAGCTGGATGGAGGAGGCAGGATCCAAACCAGCCCTCTGGTGCTGGAGCCACGCCCCAAGCCAGGATCCTCTATCCATCTGGGGCCGTCACCACCCAGAAACAGCACACCTCAGGGACGAGTAATGTGTGTCAAAGTGCTGTGTAAGCTGTAAAGCACAGTGTAAATGCCAAATGGATTCCTCCGGGACAGAAGTGAGAGAAGCCTGTTAAAAATGGAGAAGCGGGGTTGTGAGAAGGCAGACCAGAGGCTGCTGCGGGGAAGCAGAATTCTCTCTGGTTGCTCAACGGGGTAGCTGAAGCAAGATGAAAAAGCCTCCCTGAGTGGAGCCCCAGGATCAGCCCATGGAAGCTCTAACTTGCCAGAGCCCCGATCAGGCACCAAAAGCAGTAGCCCCCGTGAGTCCTCCTGGAATAACCGAGCCCTCCCGATATTTCCCACAAGGGGGCGCTGCTCCCCAACCTACGTCCCACTGGACCCCACCTGCTCTCAGGAAATTAGGCCTTGGAAGGAGTCCTGGTGAGCAAGCTCCAGGGGCTTTGAGAAGTGGAAAAGGAAGGCAGGCAGGATGGAGGGAGCCTACGGAGGAGCTCTTGTTCCCACTTTACAGATGAGGAATCTGAGGTCCAAAGATGTCGGATCAGATCCCCCAAACCAGGAAGTTAGGGAGAGGTCGGGTCTGGGTCATTTGATTCCAACCTCAGTTCCCAAGGAGACCACAAGTGGCTGCCGGCTCCTCTGACCCTGTCCTGTCACTTTGTGCCTGTATTCTGTATTCTGGGAGGTGGCTGGAACTCCCAGCACAACTGGATTCCCACAATTCCAACAGCCAGACCTCAGAAAGACAGCCCTGTTCCTGAACTTTTTGAGGTGGTGGGCTCCCTGCCCTCCGAGTTTCAAGAACCCCCACCTGCCACCCCAACCTAGCAGCCTCCCCACTCAGGCAGAACCTGAAGTCTCTTCTCCCGAATCTGGCTCTGGGCCCCCCAGAATCATGTCCTCTTCCACGTCCCCTCCCCACCCCAGGGACCCCCATGGGTTCACGTTTGCACCCTGGCGCCCCACTGCAGGCAGCAGCACAAATAAACAAGGGGACGTTTGAGCCTGTGGCTGGGGCCAAACCGGGCACCAAGGTTTTTTTTCCTCCGCTCCCACCAACTCCTTTTATGGTCTCTGGGTCCAGTTCCTTCTTCATAATAAGTCGTTAACTGGAAAGGCCTCAGAAGTCACTGAGCCCGACTCCAGCCAACACTTTCCTTTTCTAAAGAGAAAAAAAGTCTTTACGCCTCCCAGGCGTAAAGTCTCCAGGCGGGTTCCTAAGACCAGGACCGGCAGGCGGCATCCTGAACGGGAGGGAAACTCTAGCCCTGAGATGGGATCCTGGCACACACCTGTAAAGTAGGGGGGAGGGGGGACCCTAACCGCGGCGTAAGATTCTAAGGTCCTTGCCTCTAGCTCCTGAGGTTCTGTCACCTGCCCTGGGGGCCGCCAAAGAAGCATCTAATCCGCCCCGCTCGGTAGGACGCTTTCTTTCCCTCTGTCCTGGGAGCTGGGGTTAGCTCGCGTGTCGGGGAGCACGTGCGTGTATATGATCATGTGTGTACAGAGGCATGTGAGCCGCCGCACACGCGTCCGCGCCCTGGCCTGGGGGTGGTGGGGAGGTGTCTGTGCGCGCCCCCTAGGGGCCGGCCACCACCCTCTGCCGCAGCTGCCCAGTGGCCGTGTACAGCCCGCGTGTACCCGGCGCGCACCAGGCCGGCCACCCTCCCGTCCCGGCCGAGAGCACGAGGGTATGCTGGCGGAGCCAGGATGCGCGCCGCCCCCAGAAGCAGGGTACTTCTGGTTCTCGGTTCCCAGGCCGCCCCTTCCCGCCCGGCATTCTCTGTTTTCCCGGGTCTCCCCCTCTGCCCGCGAGGAGCGCTCCCGGGGCGGGATCCGAGAGCAGCCCCGCCCGGGCGGGCCGGCGAGGGTGGCGGGGCGGCCGGGCGCGCGCCGCCCCTCCCCTGTCGCCCCCGCCCCGGCGCCCCGATGGGTTTTTCCATGACTGCATCCGGCCGCGGGCCGTCTTTGTTCCCGCCATCCGCGGCAGTGCCTGCGAGCTGGCCCGTCTCTCCCCCGCGCGCCGGGGTTTTTCCAGGGCTCAACTGGAGCATGGAGGAGCCGCCTTCCCGCCCCCGGCCGAGCGGCGGCCCCCACGGGACCCTGCGATCCCAGACGCACCGCACCGTCCGTTCCTTCCCCGCCGCCAAGGCCTGCGGCCCCTGAGCCCGTATTTGTGCGCCTAGTTGACTGTCACCCGGCTTGAGCGCTCCTGCGTTTCGTTACGCGCTCTTGGCGCCCCGAGTCCCTCCCAGGCTGCACCTTGTGAAGCGAGGGTCGGGCCGGTGCAGTGTCTGCAGAGCCTCCAGCTTGTGTTGGGGGCTCACATTTCTCCCCAGAAGCAGGCGTCCCAGAGGGGCACCCGAGCGCGCGCCAACGGCCCCATCACAGCGAGAGATCGCCGTGTGTGCCTAGCGCGCGCTGACAGCTCGCGAGCAGAAATGCGCCCGCCCCCACGGGAAAATGGGCACACTCGCGGGCAGCAAGCGCCAGAGCGTGGGGGACTCCTCTGTCCCACTCCCCCAAGGAAGGGGAAACCGGCAGGCGGAAAGGGGGAGAGATAGGAGATGCGGGGGCGGGGGGTGGTGTTCGAGGGAGTGAGGACAGGCACGCGGTTTCCATGTGCCCCGTGGGGACTGTCTGCAGCCTGGTTCTGCACTGAGCCGCCTTCATTTGTCTGCGAACCGGCGGAGCTTCCCGGCTATTACCCTGCCATGTTGGCGGGAAATGTGTAAGAAACAGTTTTTTGCTAAGCCCTGCTGAGAAGCCAGACTCCCAGGGTGGCCTGCGGGCTGGGGTACAGGGATGAAGGGGCGTCTGGGCAGAGGAAGGGGTTCTGAATTAAGAGGGTGTCTGGCTCTGTGAGAGTTTGGGAACTCTGACGGGTCCCCTCCCCACAGCCCGACAGGAGGCAGCCTCAGAGGGCTAAAGATCTGGAGGTGGGGCGGGAGAAGGATGCAGGGTAAGGGACCCCCAGATCCGCAGAGACCCGGAGCCTCCTGGCTGTGAGGAGTGGAAGGGAGGGTCCCTAGACCCCTCTGAGTGCCAGCCTCTTCCCCCGCCCCTGGTGCATCATCTTGTCTGCTGAGCAGTCTTGGGGAGCCCACTGTTCTGAAAGGGCCCTTTCTCCAGGTGTGTCTCTGTCGGTGGAGCCCACTCGGTCCAGCCCCTTCCCCTATTCTCTGCTCAGAGAACTTCGGCCACCTCTACCCACTAGTCCTCCCAGGACCACGAAGTCTTGGTTCCTGGGCTTCCTCCTGCTCACAGGTTAACAGAGAGGCTCTTGCCCTTGTGGAACTAGTGGAAGGTTCCAGAAGCTGAGACAGGGCACCTTGCCCTCCACCACAGGGTTTCTGTCTGTCCTTGGGCAGGGTCAGCAGTGGGGACAGCAGGTTAGAGAATCTGCCAGCGTTAGCATCCTATTTGCTTTTACCTTGCCCTCAGTTATCTTGTCGACCACTGACCTTCGGCCTTCCCAGGTGGCACTAATGGTAAAGAATCCGTTTGCCAATGTAGGAGACACAAGAGACCACTGGTTCGATCCCTGGGTCAGGAAAATCCCCTGGAGAAGGAAATGGCAACCCATTCCAGTGTTCCTGCCTGGAAAAATCCCATGGACAGAGGAGCCTGGCAGGCTACAGTCCATGAGGTATAAAGAGCCGGACACGACTTACCGACTGAGCACTCAGGCACAACCCTTCAATCTCCATGATCTTGCTCAAGTTGAGAATTTTAGGCCTTGCTTAATCATCCCTTAGTTTTCTTATCTATAAATGGGTAAATGGTGCCTACTCTCCTGGGTGTTTATATGGGTTAAAAGAATGTATATGAATTTTAATGGATTTAATGTATGTAAAAAGCCTGGCATATGATGGTAGTGGTGGTTTAGTCACTAAATCACGTCCAACTCTTACGACCCTGTGGAATGTAGCCTGTCAGCCTCCTCTGTCCATGGGATTGTCCCAGCAAGAATACTGGAGTGGGTTCCTATTTCCTTCTCCAGGAAATCTTCCCAACCCAGGGATCGAACCCGAGTTGCCTGCATTGGAAGCAGCCTCCTACATTGCAAGGGGATTCTTTACCCCTGAGTCACCAGGGAAGCCCGAGCCTGGTACATAGCAGATACTAAACAAGCATTTACTGTCCTTATTAGAAGTTAAGTAACTTGTCCAAAGTCATACAGTGACTAAGCTTAGTGCCATGTGACCTCAGAGCCCAGCCTCTCATACTGTGCTAGTGAAACTTTGCAGTAACGTTATCTATAATGTAGGGGAAACAAAAGGTGCTGGGGGTCAGGAGACATTTTTCCAGGGAAGGACCAAATTCATAACAGTGATATCTGACCTAGTTCCCGCTTTATGGCTACTACCTTTGTTTTATGTTTGTCAATCAAGAAAGTTATGACAATCAGATAATCACGTTGGTGGAGAAGACTCTCAGTCTTTCCAGCAGTAATGTGAATCCTATAACATGTCTTCATCTCATATTTATCAACTTATCTATGCCCCACATTTTAGTGAATTCTGTGGGGGCAGGGAGAGCATTCTTAGCAGGAACTGTTTGCTCACTTCACTGTGTATGTCTATGTGACCTGATGCTCTTATTTGCCAAAAGGAGTAGTTCAATTAGAGAGCGGTTACTACCTGATGAGGACTTATAGTGGACAGATTTGAGGTGGCCCCATGAGCCTTCCTCCTGGGTGTGAGAGGGAGGCATGGATGTGTGGCACTTGTTCTAACCAGTAAAATAGGGCAAAGGTGATGAGATGTGTGGTTGTGTGTGTGTGGTTGTGTTACGCTAGATGGTAACAACCATCTTGCTAGGGTACCCCCTCCCTTACTGACTTTGAAGAAGTAAGCTACCGAGCTGTGGACTGCCTGTAGAGAGGGTGGGATCCCAGCTGGCACCAAGCAAGAAACTGAGGCTTCTGCCTGTCACCTGTAAAGAACTGAATTCTGCCAACAGCCACGTGAGCTTGCAAGCAGATTCTTCCTCAGTCAAACCTCAGGTGAGACCCCAGCCCCGGCCAACACCTTGACTGAAGCCCTCCTGAAGAGCTCAGACTCCCGTGATAAACTGAATAATAAAGGCATATTGTCTTAAGATGCTATGTGTGTGGTGTTTTGCAGCAACAGAGAACTGACACAGGACCTAGGGGTGAAAAGTGCTACATGGGACTGTCATGGGGCACAAAAAAAGAATAAGGAACCCAGCACTTAAGGAGCTTCCTGGCAGTCAAGATGAGAAAGGAAATACAGCATGGTTTCACCATTGGACAAAAGGAAAGTAATGTTTCTAAAGAGGCGACTTGGCTCCTGATGCTAAGAAGAGCTTGTCATGTGGACAGTGGACTCTATGACCAGAGCATAGAGTCTACAGGACCTGGACCTTCCTGTATTTCAAGATCCTTCTTCATCCTGCCTTCCTTCTTGCCTGACCTATTGAGACATCACACCCTCCCATTCGCTACCCTCTTCTCCCTTTTCTGCCTGTTGACTCCTACATTGAAGGACCAGCTTGGTCCTGCGGCCTCGTCTGTGAAGGCTGCTTCAGTTCCCTAGAAGAATTAACTGCTTCCTCCTGATTTCTCAAATGTTTGTTATCAGAGGCATGTCATATTATTCATTGTAATTATTTATTGAACACCTACTAAGCATTAGGTCTCCTGTTAGGTGCAAGATATAGTCACAAATACAGCACAGGGCTGTCTTTGGAGCCTACAGCCTGGTGGTGGCACGGCTGTCATGGGCCCCTCCTGTCCTCCACTTAGGGCCAGGCCCTTTCACCATCCTCAGAGCTCACCACAGAACACTGCAGCCACAAGTCTCCGTGTTGGTTAAGTGAGTGACCGAGCCTGGGCAAGTCTTCCTCTGAGTATCCCCTGATGGGTTGCTGACCTCTCAACAAGCTTTGGGGCATGAGTTAGCTATAAAATATGTCCCCAAATAGTTGAAGCTGTTGGATATTATGATTTAGTGATGACCGTGTGATCTCAACATTCAATATGTTGACAATGAAACTGACTTAGTTTACCCGTAATGGAGCTTTTGGGGCTGACGGTCATTAATCAGTAGGTTCAGCAGTATTTTAAGTTTGATCAGTTCTCAGCAGTAGTCATGTACCGATGTGAGAACTGGACCATAAAGAAGGCTGAGCGTTGATGCTTTTGAACTGTGTTGCTGGAGGAGACTCTCCAGAGTCCCTTGGACAGCGAGATCAAACCAGTCAATCCTAAGGGAAATCAACCCTGAATAGTCATTGGAAGAACTGATGCTGAAGCTGAAGCTCCAGTACTTTGGCCAGCTGATGCGAAGAGTCAACTCACTGGAAAAGACCCTGATGCTGGGATAGATTGAGGGCAAGAGGAGAAGGGGACGACAGAGGATGACATGGTTGCTCAATGGACATGAGTTTGAGCAAACTCAGGCAGAGAGTGAAGGACAGGGAAGCCTGGCGTGCTGCAGTTTATGGGGTCACAAAGAGTCAGATGTGACTTAGCGACTGAACAACAACAACAGTTCTCAGCAGTATGGAAGGAGACAGGGAACATCCTGTGCCAGTGATAAGAGATTTATGCATCTAATTTATCTTAAAAATGAAGGTCTTAGGAATTCAAATTCCCTGGTGGTCCAGTGGTTAGGGTTCCAAGCTTCCACTGCTGAGGGCACAGATTCAATCCTTGGTCAAGGATCTAAGATCCCACAAGCCATGTGGTGCAGCCAAAAAAACATTAAAAATAAATTTACAAAATAAAAAGCTGAAGGCTTTTAGCAGCAAGTCAAAAAGAAAGGGGACCAAGTCATGGCCTTGCTAATCCTTGCGGCTCATCACCACACTTAGGTGTTTACAAGGTGGGATATACAATTCCCTTGCAACTAGCGGCAGCCCTCTTAACGACTTCACAAAGGACTGCCCACCTGCACTGTCAGGTGGAGGTTTGGAAACGTCTGAGGGCCACAGAGGGCACAGACGTGGCATTTGGCTGTTGCCACAGGGAGCATCCCACTCCGTCCTCCGCTACCCCTCCCCTGATTTCCTGGCCAGCCCAGGCAAGGCGTGGCCTCCTTGTGCTCAGTTTGCTGAAGAGTCTCTCTTCCCAAATACCCAGCCCTCAGGGAGGGGGTGGGATACGGCCTCCATTTCCCCCAGCAGTGGGGTCCTGCCAGCCTCTTCCAGGGCTCCCCGCTGGGTCCTGCATTTGCTTTGTGTCTTGGATGGATTTTCCTGGCCGTGGCCCATCCTTGCACCTGGGCCCTCCATTATCTTTGCTGAGAATCTCCAAGCCACTGCAAACTCCTCCAATGGGAACCTCCGCCCCACTCCCAGACACTGACCAGGGCCTCCTGGGGCCTTTCTGCTGTGTGACGAGGTTCCTGGAATCCGCCTGGGGCTCGGCCTCACTCCCTGGAACTTGTTTACCGCAGCCTCCCTCGGGGACTTGTGGGAGCCTTTTCCGCAGTGTCAGGGAACCTGTTTGTGCTTGTTTCCTCCCTTCCCCAGTTTGCCTGCCTTCCTTCCTGGGCAGAGCGGATGTCCCCTTTTAACATACGCTGCGGGGGAAATGGTCTTGGGAATGACCTAAAGGGTTGCCCCTCAGCCCCATAGTCTAGAAGCTCCTCCTGTGAACCTTGTACCCTGTTCTATCACACCTCTGCCTCTTCCATCCTCCCTCCCTTCCAGCTGTGCCATTTGGGGTGTTCTGTCTTCACATCCATATTTCTGATCCTTGGGGTTTGATGACCCGAATTTTGGGCTGACACCTTGGGTCTGGGCCTGTCATTACTTTGGGTCCCCTCTCAGACTTGGCATGGAGTTCTAGCAGGACTGCCCGCCTGCTCTGCGCTCTGTCCACCCTCAGGCTCCACCCCTGCCCAGCCTCCACCCCATTCCCCAGGATGTTGCTCCACTGTGGCCACTGCGAGGACACATTTCCAGGCTCTGATTGCTTCCTCAAACAGACAGCTCAGCCCGGGCAGTTTCCAGCTGATGGTATGGGTTTAATAAACACAGTAGGAAGTCTTCATTCCTAAAAAAAGCAAGTTCTCTTTTTTTTTAAAAAAATAGTGATGCACGTGATAAAAAATTCAAAAAGCAAAAGAGAAACTCAGACACGCTTCCACTCCACTCCCACCCTGCATGGGTAATTATTTGGGGTTTCTTGTTCCTTCCAAACATGTTTTAAGCACTACTCTCCTCACCGCCCCTGCCACCGAACAAAAAGCTGATTTGTAGAGCTTGCCAGTTTTTCTGGTATAAATACTCCCACCATGGCTGATGTCAAGTGACCAACATGATGTCAGTGAATGTGGAGTTGAGAAAACGTGCTCATGACTGGTGAGGGATGAGACCCAGCTCCAGCTTGCCACAGTGAAGTTATGCGCGTGTCATCATTTGTCACCATCAAGCAAGACATGAAAGCTTGCTTCTTACTTTGTACCTAACAAACTTCTCAGTAAGATGAAGCCAAATACAGCAAGAACCACAGTGGAACTGATGCATCCGACCTGCCTCATATAAGACTATATAGATTGGGAGGGTCTGTCCTACAACCTCTGAGAAGTGTGTGTGGCAGGGCTTCCCTGGTGGGCCAGTGGTTAAGAATCTGCCTTGCAATGCAAGGGACACAGGTTCAATCCCTGGTCTGGGAAGATCCCACATGCCACGGGGCAACTAAGCCTGTGTGCCACAACTGCTGGGTGGACGGTCTAGAACCTGTGAGCGGCAACTACTGAAGCCCAAGGGCCTAGAGCTTGTGCTCCACAACAAGAGGGAAGTCACCGCAACGAGAAGCCCGTGCACCGCAATGAAGAGAAGCCCCGTGCTTGCTGCAACCAGAGAAAGCCTGAGTGCAGCAATGAAGACCCACCACAGCCAAAGAATAAAAAGAAGTGTGTGTGGCAGAAAATTAGGAAGGGCCATCAGGTCAAATATGGGATAAGTGATTTTAAGAAGCTAATTAGTGGAATGTCATTTTTGAAGAATAAAAACTTTGTTTTGAAGAAGCAACATCATAATTTTTAATCGAGTAGTTAGGAGTTAATTCAAGACAGGATTTAGACTGCCAGAAAAAAAAAAAAAAAAAAGATCTTCACCAAACTCCTTTTAAAACCTCAGATGATCAAATTTCCCAGTCACAATTCAGGAATCTACAAAGCTTGGAGAACGAAGCCTAAGGAGAGAGGTCACAGGCAGGTGTGTGACCGTGAACTTCCCAGGTTCTCTTCAGAAGCCATGGATGATATTGCCCAATGATCCGCCTGGGCGGCTGCCCAGGAAACCCTCCAAGCTCCATTACGAAACATTTGTTTTCTTAAAAAAAAGCATAAGCGCTTGAGAAGAGGATTTCAACTCCCTGGGTTTCTGGTGACTTCCTCTGTGGTTGGCCTGTCACTCTGCCTCCCGGCTTCTGTGTCAGACCTTTCGAGTTTCCAGCTGTCTTTGTCATAAGCAGGGCAACTAGCTCTGGTGTCCACTTGGGCTCTCTCTGTCTGGGTTATTCTCCAGAAGGCTGCCTCTCCTAGACAGCTCTGTGTGCTCTTCGGGTGCCAGAAGGTGACTCATGGGACCCACGCCATGCTGGCCTCTGTGAACCCCTCCTCTCCCATCTCAGTCCCAGGAATGGGTGGACAAAGGGGCACAGGGTTGAGCATTAGAAGCACATTCTTGTGCTGTGTGCTAAGTCGTTTCAGTCGTGTCCATCCCTTTGCAACCCCATGGACTGTGGCCAGCCAGCCTCCTCTGTCCATGGGATTCTCCTGACAAGAATACTGGAGTGGGTTGCCCTTTCCTCCTCCAGGGGATCTTCCCGACCCAGGGATCGAACCCACGTCTCTTATGTTTCCTGCATTGGCAGGCAGGTTCTTTACCACCAGCGCCAACTGAGAAGCCCCAGCACACACTTAGTTCATGGGAAGCTGTGAGTCTCACTCATAAGAGCATGGGACTCAGTCCAGATGCTGAGGGCGTCAGGGTCCCTGGATGCATCCCGCCAGCCACTGTTCTACAGCAGGAGGTTATGGATGACTCGGCTGACAGCTTTCAGGGTTCCCGTGTGAAGCAGGTGACTGAGCCCCTGTGGGAAGCAATTCCCTGCGCCCTATCTTTTCCAGTGATACATCTCAGCAAAGCCACTGCCACGCAGCGCAGGGGAGTATACAAAAGGACATATATGGCTGACAGGTACGCACGGAGTTCAAAAGACTGTCGGGTTGGAACCAGATAACTGAGAATCTCTTTGACTTAAGATAGATCCCTGAGGACAATGTCATTCAGTCTGTTTAGGGAGCAGCAGGAGGAGAGATGGGTCATTATGAGGGCCAGGTAATCAGAGATGATCCCTTGTGGTGAGGAAGCCCACTGCTTTAACGGGATCTTCAAAGGGAGGTTGAGAAACCTAGAACGGAAGGAGATTTGGTGTCTAAAAGCCACAGGCTGATAAAGAAATGAGGCCTCTCCTGGGAAGAAGTATCAGCCTTTGGATTTATTCCTCCATCCTGCCACGTTGCAGGTTAGTTTCATTCACTGGCAGGTTGTGTGTTTCAGAATAGCCTTGGGGACAGGAAACATAAAACCATTTATACTTTTGGCCTGATTTACTCACATCATTAGGGTTAGACACGCCTCATTTATTTAGGCTGAAGGGTAGTGATGCAGAGGACTTCACTCATCTGGCAGGAGCCTCGCCACATGTCCTTGGCCTGGCCTCGGTCGGGAGAGCAGGGCTTCAGAACCATCGAGGGGAAGGGCCGCTGCAAGTGAAACCACAGAGAGGGAACCTGGGGAAGGAGGATGGCAAAGCATGGAAGGCCCTGGGTGGATGGTCCTCGGGGTCAGGATGGAGGAAAGGCCCCAGCTGTGTAACATTCAATAGAAGAATGGGAACAGACAGAGAAGGAGAAATACTGTTTGACATTCCTTATGCTGCTGCTGCTAAGTCGCTTCAGTCGTGTCCAACTCTGTGCAACCCCATAGACGGCAGCCCACGAGGCTCCGCCATCCCTGGGATTCTCCAGGCAAGAACACTGGAGTGGGTTGCCATCTCCTTCTCCAATGCATGAAAGTGAAAAGTGAAAGTGAAGTCGCTCAGTTGTGTCAGACTGGTAGAGACCCCATGGACTGCAGCCCACCAGGCTCCTCCATCCATGGGATTTTCCAGGCAAGAGTACTGGAGTGGGGTGCCATTGCCTTCTCCGGACATTCCTTATACTTGGAATCTAAAAATAAAGGATACAAATGAACTTACTTAGAAAACAGAGACTCACAGACTTAGGAAATGAACTTATGGTTGCGAGGGGGAGGGAGAATTAGGGACTTTGGGAAGGCCATGGACACATTGCTATGTTTAAAATGGATACCCAACAAGGACCTATTGTATAGCACATGGAATTCTGCTCAATGTTACATACCAGCCTGGATGGGAGAGGGGTTTAGGGGAGAATGCTGCTACTGCTAAGTCGATTCAGTTGTGTCCGACTCTGTGTGACCCCATAGACGGCAGCCTGCCAGGCTTCCCCGTCCCTGGGGTTCTCCGGGCAAGAACACTGGAGTGGGTTGCCATTTCCTTCTCCAATGCACAAAAGTGAAAAGTGAAAGTGAAGTCGCTCAGTCGTGTCCGACTCCTAACGACCCCATGGACTGCAGCCCACCAGGATCCTCCGTCCATGGGATTTTCCAGGCAAGAGTACTGGAGTGGGGTGCCATCGCCTTCTCCGTTAGGGGAGAATGGATACATATAAATGTACGGCTGACTCCCTTCACTGTTTCACCGGAAACTACCACAATGTTGTTAATCGACTGCACGTGTGAAGTGCTAAGTCACTGCAGTCATATCCGACTCTTTGTGACCCCATGGACTACAGCCCACCAGGCTCCTCTGTCCATGGAATCCTTCAGGCAAGAATACTGGAGTGGGTTGCCATGCCCTCTTCCAGGGGATCTTCCTGACCCAGGGATCAAACTCTTGTCACCAGGGAAGCCCGTTAACTGGCAATACCCCAACACAAAATAAAAGGTTTCTAGTTTGAAAAAAAAAAAAAGAGAAAGACTGGGAGGGCTTCCTTAGTGGCTCAGTGGTAAAGAATCTACCTATCAATGCAGGAGACACAGGTTCAATTCCTGATCCTGGAAAATCCCACATGCCACAACTTCTGAGCTTGTGCTCTAGAGCCTGGGAGCCACAACTGCTGAGCCCACGTGCCGCAGCTATTAAAGCCCTCACACCCTAGAGCCCATGCCCCGCAACAAGAGAGTAGCCCCTACTCGCCGCAGCTAGAGAAAAGCCGGCGCCGCAACGAAGACCCAGCACAGCTAAAACTAAATAAATAAAATTATTAAAAAAAAAAAAAAAAAGACTGGGAGCAAAAGAGAGGGACTCGAAATATGGAAGGAAAATCATTTTTAAAAAAAACAGTAAATTTGAATAAACAGATGCTGCTGAAGAAGGAGGGCAGGAGGGAGATAAAAATTTGTTTAAACCCGGAGGGACCTGTGGACTGGGTGACAGTCCTGTAAACTGAAGGTGTGCACAGCCCAGACCCAGCTGTGGGCTCCCCTCAGGGGTCTCCCCTGCAAGGTCTTCGGCACAGGTGCCCCAGAAAATAAATACAAAGATATTCACTGAAGGACTGTTTATAACAGCAAAAAAAAAAAAAAAAAAAAAAAAAAAGAGGTGAAAACAATCTGCCTCTCAACAAAAGAAAAGACAAAATGAACTCTTAACTAAATGCTCACGGGAGGTGTTCTCTGCTGCAGTTAGAATGAATGAACCAGACTTTCATGTATCAACATGTATAATCTCAAAGCCATATTGAGTGGAAAAATCAAGTTACAGAGTGCTACACAGTGATTCCTTTTACATAAAGTTTCAAAACATGCCAAAAATAGAACTGTTCTGTTTAGAAATGCATTTTTAATATGTAGCGAAGCACAGAAACATACAGGTGGGTTATTTTCACCAACCTCTGAGGAGAGGAGGAATGGAAAACAACATAGGGCTCTAGCTGTTTCTAAAGCTTTATTTCTTAAAAAAAAAAAAAAAAAAAAAGAAGGCAACATGTTAGTATCTGTTTACTCTTGGTGGTAGATACAGATGCTTATCCAGATTACATTTTGTACCTGTGGTGGGCTGAATAATGGCCCCCAGAAATGCCTACCATGTCCTAGTCCCCAGAACCTATGAGTATGTTACCTGATATGTTTAAAGAGACAGCGCATATGTGTTAAGTAAAAGAAAGTAAAAGTGTTAGTTGCTCAGTCGTGTCCAACTCTTTTTGACCCCATGGACTGTAGCCCACCAGGCTCCTTTGTCCATGGAACTGGAGGGGTTGTCATTCCCTTCTGAGGAGCTTCCCAACCCAGGGATCGAACCTGGGTCTCCTTGCATTGCAGGCAGATCCTTTACCATCTGAGCCACCAAGGAAGCAATAAGGAGATTATCCTGAACTACAGGAGCGGGTCTAATGTAACCATGAGGGTCTTTATAAGAGGGAGACAGGAGAGCCATCAGAGCCAGCAAGAGGAGACAGGACAGTGGAGGAAGAGGGTGGAGGGTTGCCCTCTGGAGACAGAAGAAGGAAGGGCCCAGAGCTGAGGAATGCACAAGGTCCCTAGAAGCTAAAAAAGGCAAGAAAACAGATCTTCCCCTGAAGGCTCCAGAAGGAACACAGAGCTGCCAACACCTC